>NC_069500.1:654423922-655023922 GCF_027579735.1 Bombina bombina
AGTTTTGTTTCTACAACTCAGTGAGTGCTGTGTCTATCTCCATAACCTTGTCTGCATATTTGTTCACATTGAGCACCCTGGTTGATGCAAACTGTTTAAGTGAGTGCACTTTTACAAATTTATATATATATATATATATATATATATATATATATATATATATATATATATATATAGCAATGTAAATATTTGCATAGGAAATTAGTACATCTAGGCAAGTATCCCTGCTTGCTTTTCCCTAGAAATTCTTAATATACAATGTTTCCAATGCACAAGAGAATTGTGGTAAGATATGCAAATTAGATATGCAAATTCTCATTTTTTTTTGCTTCAAAAATACTGTTTTGACACAGCGATCCTTTTAAACAGGATTATGACAGCAAATCATAATCCTGTCATAATCCTGTTTTAAAGGATCGCTGTGTCAAAACAGTATTTTTGAAGCAAAAAAAATGAGAATTTGCATATCTAATTTGCATATCTTACCCACAATTCTCTTGTGCATTGGAAACATTGTATATTAAGAATTTCTGGGGAAAAGCAAGCGGGGATACTTGCCTAGATGTACTAATTTCCTATGCAAATATTTACATTGCTTTAATTTTGAGACATGGAGGATTTTAATTTCAGTTTTTTTATCTCCCCCCATAATTTTAATATATATATATATATATATATATATATATATATATATATATATATATATATATATATATATATATATATATATATAATACAATTTAGATTTTTATCTATTTGAAGAACAAAGGAATGTAAAATAGGCATAGCGTGCATAAGGTTTTATGCTTTATGTCTAACGTGTGTCAAGTTAGCCTACATGATGAATGAGTTATCTTAAAGGGATATACAATTTTAAGCAACTTTCTAATTTACTCCTATTATCGATTCATTGGTGGCTAAATGTTATTAAATATTATTTTTAATATTTTATATATAAGATAACCAATGCTTATGTTCGCCAACTCAACACCGTTTTAGACATAAATCACAAAATCCAAAGCGCACTACGCATATTTTACATTCTAATGATCTTCACATTGAAATGTAAAATAAAATGTTCCTGTATGTAAAGAACATTGGAATGTGAAATATAAATAACTCCTGTCGGGTTGGTGCGTGACCATTGTGTTAGGTTTTTCCTTCTGCTCTCTCCATTTGAAAATATGGGGAGAAAAAGTTAGCATGGTTGTGAGGGAAAGAGTAAAGAGAAAGAAGAAGGACAATGGGAGAAAGTGAGAGAAGAGAGAGAAAGAGTATAGGAAACATAACTAGCAGCTTATCACCTCTAGTTGTAAAGATATTAAAAATAGCGGTGTCTCCAGGAACCATTAATTGGAGTGAAAATCATGGTTCCACAGACAGAAGTAAAAATAACACACTCTCTCTTCATTTAAAGTTAAATAATTAGGTTTATCATTCAGCCACATTTCTTAGAGCCACAACTTATAAATGCTAAAGAAAATTTACCTGTTTCAACTGATGCCTTTCATTATGGAAAAAAGATACAATGTTATTTTGAAGGAAAACTAAATAATTACATATAGATTGCAATACCATAGAAAAAAGTAATTTGTATTATGAAGGTTAATGAAATAGTGCAATTCATTTTAATCAAAGGGACTAAAGTCTATTGATTATTGTTAAAACGTATTTATGATAGAATTCTAGCATTCTTTTTTATACATAGGGACAACCTTGTATGCTTTATACATATTCACAATTATTAGTCTTACACTTATGTATTTTGTTATGTAATATCGATTACTTAATTAAAATAAATAGCTAGTATTACCAGAGCAAATCTTGTATCATAGCAACTTTAGTTGCCTATAACAGGGAACTTATTAAAATGAAAACACCTTTGGATATGTACAATCCACTAGAAAGGTGGAATTTTCAAATAAACAGTAACAATCTACAAAAAAACCAACAATAAGTATATAAAAATAGATGGCTTTAAGGTTTAACAAAACACAGTTTTCAAAGCCCCTGGAGTTAGTAATTTTCTTTTCCAACAAAGGAAATTGTAAAAGCAATTGCAAGTTATGGTATTAACCCAACATGAACTCTTATGTGCAGTGTACAATGTTGGTTATCCTTGTTTTTGCTTCCTGTAATACCCTGGCTATTAATCTTCAGTTTCCTTTTAGGTATCAGAGAAATTGCCTCTACTTAAAAACAAATATAAAATGTTTCCCTGTGGTTTACAAAGGACGATTGCTTCCAAATATGTAATTTAAACGAGTTACTGAGCCCACATTTTGTAGCATGAAAAACATCTTTTGATTTACTTCAAAATCCAATTTTCTTCATGTTCTCTAAATTGTGGATTTGCCTACACATATTTAGGATCAATAACTGAAGCTTATCCCCTGCCTGAAGATAATCTGGTTAGTTTACATATCCCCCTTCTAAATACCAGGAATAAATAGAAAGCCCTAAATAGCTTTAACAGGGTCTAAAGTGAGCAATAGAGGAAGCACCATTTGAATTGCTTTAATCAAATGGAAGGAAAAAAATGTAAAAGGCCAGGGGGTGGATCGTGCCAGAACATATTAACTCAGGTGTAGAGTGCCACACAGCGAAAAACCCTACCTCACTGTTAATTACAGCCTGGTGCTTCGCTTTCTTCACCAGAAAAGGCTGGTCAACTGAAGAATTCACTGTGGGACCCTACAAGCTTTCTGGGTCATATCTATTTTATCGCTTCTTTTATATATTATTTGTGCACTCCATTATTATCGCCTCTTATATCCACTCACTCTTCAAACCCTAAAAGACTCTTCTCCATCTTAAACTCTCTCCTCTACCCACCTGCACCATCCCCCTCATCTGCATTCAGTGCTCAAGACCTTGCTGACTATTTTTTCAATAAAACACTTGCCATCCGAAGAAACATCCCAACACAAACCTGCAATCTCCCAACTTCACTCCCAGTCACCCCCTCTGCCACTCTCGGCACCCTCCTTCCAACCACTGAGAGCGAAGTGGCTTCCATTTTGTCTTCCTCTCACCTCACTACCTGCCCACTTGACCCTATTGCTTCACATCTAATTCCCCCTCTGTCTCCCACCCTCACTCCGGCTCTTATTCACATATTCAACCTATCCCTTTCTACCAGCTCATTCCCTGCCTCCTTCAAACATGCAAAGGTCACCCCCATCCTTAAAAAACCCTCCCTTGACCCTAACTCCACTGCAAACTACCGCCCCATATCACTGCTCCCGCTAGCTTCAAAATTACTTGAAAAACTAGTTTTCGATCGCCTAACCCAATTCCTGTCCTCCAACTCATTGCTCGACCCCCTGCAATCTGGCTTCAATCCCCAACACTCAACCGAGACTGCCCTCGCCAAGGTTACTAACGATCTGCTTTCTGCTAAAAACAAAGGCTACTACTCTATACTCATCTTACTGGACCTCTCTGCTGCTTTTGACACTGTTGACCATCCCCTTCTCCTACAGAGTCTCAGCTCTCTTGGGGTCTGTGACACTGCCCTCTCCTGGATTCACTCTTATATCTCTATCAGATCATTCTCCGTCTCTTCTGCTGGTGACTCCTCCTCTCTTTTGCCTCTGTCTGTTGGAGTACCTCAAGGCTCTGTCCTAGGTCCTCTACTCTTCTCTATTTAAACTTCTTCACTGGGTAAACTTATCAACAGCTATGGCTTCAGCTATCATCTCTATGCTGATGATACCCAGATCCACCCCTGCACTCTTTCCTTCTGTCAATTCTCACATCAGTGACTGCTTATCTGGCATTTCCTCCTGGATGGTCTCTCACCACCTAAGTATAAACATGTCCAAGACCGAACTACTTCTAATTCCCCCCTCTAATTCTACTCCAGTTTCTAATTTTTCCATCACTGTTGGCGGCACCACTATCTCCCCATCACCCCAAGTCCGCTGCCTTGGAGTCACGCTTGACTCAAATCTGTCCTTCATTTCCCACATCCAATTGCTCTCTTCATCCTGCCGCAACCACCTACGCAATATCTCCAAAATTTGTCCGTCTCTAAGTGCTGAAACTACTAAACAGCTAATCCACTCCCTGGTAATTTCCCGACTTGACTACTGTAACAACTTACTAACTGGCCTCCCTCTCTCCCGTCTCTCTCCCCTCCAATCCATCCTTTATGCATCTGCCAGACTAATCCACCTCTCTCGACGCTCTGTTTCTGCTGCACCAATCTGTGAGTCCCTTCACTGGCTCCCCATTCACAACAGAGTTAAATTCAAAATTCTCACCCTGACCTACAAAGCCCTCACCAATGCTGCCCCACCCTAACTGTCCTCACTTATCAACAAATACACTCCTACTCGCCCCCTAAGATCCAACAATGACCTGCTTCTTGCGTCCTCTACCATCACCTCCTCTCATGCTAGACTACAGGACTTCTCTCGGACGGCACCAACCCTCTGGAACGCGCTTCCTCGTGCTGTCAGACTTGCCCCTAACCTCTCCTCCTTTAAACATTCCCTAAAGACCTTTCTGTTCAGGGAAGCTTATCACCCAACTAATTTACATACTAACTTCACTTAACTAACAGCTGCCCTCTATCTCCTTACTAATATCATTCTCACCTTTGCAGTCCCCACCTCCTGTTTCCCATCCTACCCATCTAGATTGTAAGTTCCCATGGGAATAGGGCCCTCAATTCCCCCTGTTTATGTCTGTAAAATGTTGTCTTATCATATTGTTTCTCCAGTGTACTGTTATCCTTGTACCCATGGGCAGCGCATTGGAATCTGTTGGCGCTTTATAAATAAATAAATAATAATAATAATAATAATAATAATAATAATGTAATGAACATATTTGCAGGAGAACTTTCGGTCTGCTATAGGAGAAAATAAATGATATATTTGTAACTAGTCGAATAAATGAGGAGTACAATAGGAAATACAACTAAAAGGATAGTCTAATTGAACCCTTTTTTGGAGCGCCTGTTCTCCAAGGAGAATTCCGCAGTCAAACTTGCCAAATTGTATGTATATTTTTGAATGATAAATACGGGCATTATTTCTTATGTATATTTTAGGGGCAAGTATACGAGAATAGAATCATAAATCTTGTCCTTTATGGCAGCAGTTTTGAAAAAAAAATGTTATACATTAGCAATAGCACTAGATGGCAGCACTATTTCCTGTTATGTACTACTCCAGGTGTGTGCACACTACCTATCTAGGTATCTCTTCAACTAAAAATAAAATGGAAACAAAGCAAATTTGATAAAATAATTATATTGCAAACTTTCTAAAAATTGACACTCTTTCTGAATCATGAAATAAACATTTTGGGTTTTAAGTCCCTTTAAAGGGATAGAAAGATAAATATTTGAATGTGCATGTTTATACTACAATGTGAAAAATAATCAATTTTAGCATATTTTGATCACAAAATATGCTGATATTAAAAGTTAAATCTTGTTTTCAGTGGTATACGCACACATCCTGTATACCTAAATTCAAATACACATTCTAAGAAAGTCAGCAGTGTCTTGTGTGTCACAAATTACATCCCCATGAGCAATACACACCACCACCAGTTATCTGAGCAGGAAAGGTGTTTGAATACTGGTGCATGGGAACTAAAAGGATATGGCACTAAAAGACATTATTTAATTTTTATATTAGTATTCTTAATTAAAGAGACAGTTAACACTAAAATTGTTATTATTTAAAAAGATAGATAACGCCTTTACTACCCATTCCCCAGCTTTGCACAACCAACATTGTTATATTAATATAATTTATAACATTTAAGCCTCTAAATTTCAGCCTGTTTCTAAGCCACTACAGACAGCCTCTTATCACATGATTTTGTTATTAGCTTTTCACAACAGGGGAGTGCTAGTCCAAACAAGCCATATAGATAACATTGTGATCACGCCCATGGGTTGTGCAAAACACAGCACTAATTGGCTAAAATGCAAGTCAATAGATAATAGATAATAAATAAAAAGTCATTTAATCAGGGGACTGTCAGAAGATGCTTAGATACAAGGTCATCACAGAGATAAAAAGTGTATTAATATAACTGTGTTGGTTATTCAAAACTAGGGAATGGGTAATAAATGGATTATCTATCTTTAAAAACAATAAAAAAAAATCTATTGTAGACTGTGGCCTCTATTTATCAAGCCGTCAACTTACTTGCATTCAACGGCACCAATACGCTCGCCAAACATCGCTGCCGCTGACCTGAATACGCTCTCCAAAGTTACCAAAAAAGCTGTCAAAAAGCTGTGCACCAAGTACAGGTCGATGAGCAGCGGACTGTTCTTAACTAACAGTCATCGATCTTGCTGCTCTTCGGCTTTTTCCCAGCTTTATTGGTATACTGTCACTAAACACCGCCACTATACTATACTGTTTTACCCCTAAACCGCCGCTCCTGGAGCCCACCACAACTCAAATAAATTTATTAACCCCTAAACCAACTCTCCCGGACCCCACCACAATGAAATAAACTTGTTAACCCCTAAACCGCCGTTCCCGGACCCCGCCTCAACAAAATAAATGTATTAACCCCTAAACCGCCACTCCCGGAGCCCACCGCCACCTACATTATGTTATTAACCCCTAATCTGCCGCCCCCTATACCGCCGCCACCTACATTACATTTATTAACCCCTAATATGCTGCCCCCAACGTCGCTGCCACAATTCTAAATGTATTAACCCCTAAACCTAAGTCTAACCCTAACACCCCCTAACTTAAATATTATTTAAATAAATCTAAATAAAAATTATTATTAACTAATTTATTCCTATTTAAAACTAAACACTTACTGTAAAATAACCCTAAGATAGCTACAATATAATTAATAGTTACATTGTATCTAGCTTAGGGTTTATTTTTATTTTCCAGGCTAGTTTGTATTTATTTTAACTAGGTAGAATAGTTACTAAATAGTTATTAACCATTTAATAAACTACCTAGCTAAAATGAATACAAAAGTACCTGTAAAATAAAACCTAACCTAAGTTACAATAACACCTAACCTTACACTACAATTAAATAAATTAACTAAATTAACAACAATTAAATACATTAAATTAAATTAGCTAAAGTACAAAAACCCCACCACTAAATTACAGAAAATAAAAAACAAGTTACAGATATTTAAAATTATTACACCTAATCTAATAGCCCTATCAAAATATAAAAGCCCCCCAAAATAAAAAAAAACCCTAGCCTAAACTAAACTATCAATAGCCCTTAAAAGGGCCTTTTGCGGGGCATTGCCCTAAAGTAATCAGCTATTTTACCTGGAAAAAAAATACAAACAACCCCCCCAATAGTAAAACCCACCACCCACACAACCAACCCCCCAAATAAACAATCTAAACAACAAAAGGGTGAGCGATAATAAATAGCTAGTAATAACCTCAATGATATATGAGAATATAAATACAATTATAAATTGCCAGAAATTAAGCATATTAAAGGAAAATTCAATTTCAGATTAAGAAGTGTATCTTTCTTCCCAACAATGGCAGCCTCCTCCTCACCAACAATGGTCCAGAGATACTATATAAAAGACAAAACAAAGGGGCGCCTCATGTGTGGTATCATCAAATAAGCACAAAGCCACAGAAAAAAGCCAAATGGGTACTCACAAGGCTCTGGAGCACACCTATGTGCTTGTAGGGACAGGCTGCAGATTTTATCAGGTGTGACAGCTCACCCACAGAGGATATCAGTCATTAACTGTAGTAGAAAGATAAAACACAGGAAAAGCACCAAATTGTGCAGATCACAAAGGATATGGTGTTTGTCTTAGCACAAGGGAAGATTGGGTACTCACATGTTAGATGAGCACACTTATGTGCTAGTAGGAGCAAGCTGGCATATTATGGTAAGGTGTGTCAGCTCACCACCAAGGGACTTTTCCTTAGGATGCAATATCCAAAAGTGGCAGACTTCTGTGTGTTAGGTTCCACTCCAAGCAGGTGCAGGCAGGTAAAATCCCTCACAAGAGTATTTTTACAAATTAAAAAATAATATTTATTAAAAACAAATTAAAATACATGTACAAAGGAGTAAACTAGGGGCATACAGTCAAGCCCCTGTAAATGCAACGCATTTCTCGGCTCATACGCCGTTTCCTCAGGCATATTTTTTACCCTGCTACAGTCCTGCTTTATAGACCTACTATCTAGTGCCAACTAACATTTTTCCTCTCTATCCTAAGGGCGTGTACCCTTAATTGGTAGCCTTCAACACCTGACTGTTTCGGTGTTTAATTGCAAAGGTGTCATTCTTGTGTGTTAAAATAAAACTAAAGCATAAAGTGAAACTCTATACAGCAATTCATATACAAATAACAATTGGGTAACTAAATAGTGGTATATAGTGAGGGATAATTCTCAAACCTCTCTTCTAAATTTAGACTATATCTAGATAGTCACAATTTTCCAACAAACTGATTCCCAATCTGTAGTTCAATCAAATCTATAACAACTTTTATTATCAGTATTTTTGAACAATTTTGCTCTAATAGACCAACTTGTACAGTAAAATTTCTTCAAGCTTTCATAATGCAAATAAATCTAAAATCATATATATTAACTGACTGTCAGCTTTAAAACATCTTAATAAACGTTTGATAGACACAATATCTCTAAAATTCTTGCTACAGTGACTGCTTCGTTTCTATGCAGTTAGAAAATACAGCTCTAATGCTTCAAATGTAAACCATATTCACAGTGATAAATGACAGCGGTATCTCTTTAAATTTTTTTTTTTTTTTTTTTTTTTTTTTTGCCTGCAGGCTGTAACGTTTTTTCAGATAGTACAGTCTTTCCTTTGTATGCTGTTTTCACAGACAATTGATGCAGGTGCTTTTAAGTTGCAAATTACAGTCTCTGCTTCTATTAGCAATTGGTCTGGGTGTATTTCTTTAAAAAACTTTGTGCTCTGAGACAAGGTGATTATACAGTTCAGAGTATAATAAAATATTGGTTCTTGTGATTTATGGGAGGTAGCTCCCTTACGCTTAATCTATTTCAGCCTCTTTGTGTTCAGATGATTTCTCACCTCTTTGGCTGCCGTCTGCAGGAAACTTTAGGTGTATATACACTCTCACCTGCTTTTGGCTTTTCCTTCCGGCTGGTCTTCTCCCGCTGAGACACGCTGTGCACTGCGCGTCTCAGTCTGCTGGAAAACTTTGTGTGGTTCTTCACTTGCGCAAGCCTTACTTACCACAATTAGACTCCCATCCAAGGAATGAAGATGCAAAAGTTGCTCTGCTCTTAAGTACCAAGTACGCAGAGTTTCTCCTTTCAAGTGTCTTTCTGTTACCTCTCACAGCAGCTCGCATACAATCCTTTCTACGCGTTTCACCCTTTCACTCAGGGCTTTTTCAAGATTTTCAGGATCTTGAAAAAGCCCTGAGTGAAAGGGTGAAACGCGTAGAAAGGATTGTATGCGAGCTGCTGTGAGAGGTAACAGAAAGACACTTGAAAGGAGAAACTCTGCGTACTTGGTACTTAAGAGCGGAGCAACTTTTGCATCTTCATTCCTTGGATGGGAGTCTGATTGTGGTAAGTAAGGCTTGCGCAAGTGAAGAACCACACAAAGTTTTCCAGAAGACTGAGACGCACAGTGCACAGCGTGTCTCAGCGGGAGAAGACCAGCCGGAAGGAAAAGCCAAAAGCAGGTGAGAGTGTATATACACCTAAAGTTTCCTGCAGACGGCAGCCAAAGAGGTGAGAAATCATCTGAACACAAAGAGGCTGAAATAGATTAAGCGTAAGGGAGCTACCTCCCATAAATCACAAGAACCAATATTTTATTATACTCTGAACTGTATAATCACCTTGTCTCAGAGCACAAAGTTTTTTAAAGAAATACACCCACACCAATTGCTAATAGAAGCAGAGACTGTAATTTGCAACTTAAAAGCACCTGCATCAATTGTCTGTGAAAACAGCATACAAAGGAAAGACTGTACTATCTGAAAAAACGTTACAGCCTGCAGGCAAAAAAAAAAAAAAAAATTTAAAGAGATACCACTGTCATTTATCACTGTGAATATGTTTTACATTTGAAGCATTAGAGCTGTATTTTCTAACTGCATAGAAACGAAGCAGTCACTGTAGCAAGAATTTTAGAGATATTGTGTCTATCAAACGTTTTTTAAGATGTTTTAAAGCTGACAGTCAGGTAATATATATGATTTTAGATTTATTTGCATTATGAAAGCTTGAAGAAATTTTACTGTACAAGTTGGTCTATTAGAGCAAAATTGTTCAAAAATACTGATAATAAAAGTTGTTATAGATTTGATTGAACTACAGATTGGGAATCAGTTTGTTGGAAAATTGTGACTATCTAGATATAGTCTAAATTTAGAAGAGAGGTTTGAGAATTATCCCTCACTATATACCACTATTTAGTTACCCAATTGCTTTTTAGCGCCATCTACCCTTATTGTTATTTGTATACCATATTTGAACTATCTAGGAAGGAGGTAGTATATTAAGATTGGCTAGTTGGGAGAGCAAAGCGCATCACTTCACACTAAATCTATAAAAGCAATTCATATACAGCAATTCATATACACCTAATAATTCTAAACAATAATCTCTAAACATGTGGAAACAATGTAATCATGAATATAAAACATTCACATTCATATTATACAATGTATGATATATTCACAGCAGTTTTCCTACACTATATAGTTCATCATCAACAACATATTCCAAATTATTTTATATTTAAAATGTGTAATTCATAATGTATATCCCCAACATTTTATAGGATGTTAGTTTATTTGCTTGTATGTTAGTTTATTTCAACTGCCATTTTTGTTTGCACATTATGCATCGTTTAACAGACCTGGGAGACACCCCTTAAAAAGTCTGTTGAATGTTGTTTGTCTTAAGTCGAGAGGTATAAAGGAAACATTTTATAGTGTTATGTTTTGTTTTCCTATTTAACCCCTTAATGACAACTGACGTACCAGGTACGTCCTGCAAAAACTGACAGTTAGTGACAATGGACGTACCTGGTACGTCAGTTGTCTAAGAGAGTGCTGGAAGCGATCGCAATCGCTTCCAGCAGCTCTCAGGGTATTGCAGTGATGCCTCGATATTGAGGCATCCTGCAATACCATACCCTTTAAAAAGCATCCGATGCAGAGAGAGCCACTCTGTGGCCCTCTCTGCACCGGTAGCGATGGTGCCGTTGGTGGATGGGTGGTGGGAGCTTACAAGGGAGGCGGTGGGCGGCCCATCGCTCCCCGGCATCCGGTTCCTTCGAGTGCTTTGTGCAAGCCGGATGCTGGGAGCGTGCGGAGGGGGGGTCCTGCAGGCACGCGCACGTGCATGTGTGTGTGTGTGCGCGCGTGCGCGCAGCAACCACTGCCACCAATGACTAGAGAAGAGAGAGGGGGCAGAAAACGTTTTTTTTTTTTTTAAATAATAGGATCTGCTAGGGTAGGGGGATGGGGTTAGGTGGGGGGGGCAGCTACACTACAGAAAACCGCTGTTTAAGCACAAAAAAAACAACCTTTCTTTTTTGGGGAAAACTGGGTACTGGCAGACAGCTGCCAGTACCCAAGATGGTGGCAAATAGGTAGGTTGGGAGGGTTAGAGAGCTGTTTGGGGGGGATCAGGGAGGTTTGGGGCTAAGGCAGGGGTCCATCACATATGAATAATTAAAAAAAAATAAAAAAAAATAAAAAACACCTTTTATTTTAGTACTGGCAGACTTTCTGCCAGTACTTAAGATGGCGGGGACAATTGTGGGGTGGGGGAGGGAAGAGAGCTGTTTGGGAGGGATCAGGGGGTGGGATGTGTCAGGTGGGAGGCTGATCTCTACACTAAAGCTAAAATTAACCCTGCAAGTTCTCTACAAGCTACCTAATTAACCCCTTAACTGCTGGGCATAATACAAGTCTGGTGCGCAGCAGCATTTAGTGGCATCCTAATTGCCAAAAAGCAACGCCAAAGCCATATATGTCTGCTATTTCTGAACAAAGGAGATCCCAGAGAAGCATTTACAACCATTTGTGACATAATTGCACAAGCGGTTTGTAAATAATTTCAGTGAGAAACCTAAAATTGTGAAAAATGTAACTTTTTTTTTATTTGCTCGCATTTGGCGGTGAAATGGTGGTATGAAATGTACCAAAATGGGCCTAGATCAATACTTTGGGTTGTCTACTACACTACACTAAAGCTAAAATCAACCCTTCAAGGTCTCTACAAGCTCCCTAATTAACCCCTTCACTGCTGGGCATAATACACGTGTGGTGCACAGCGGCATTTAGTGGCCTTCTAATTACCAAAAAGCAATGCCAAAGCCATATATGTCTGCTATTTCTGAACAAAGAGGATCCCAGAGAAGCATTTACAACCATTTGTGCCATAATTGCACAAACTGTTTGTAAATAATTTCAGTGAGAAACCTAAAGTTTGTGACAAAATTTGTGAAAAAGTGAACAATTTTTTTTTATTTGCTTGCATTTGGCAGTGAAATGGTGGCATGAAATATACCAAAATGGGCATAAATCAATACTTTGGGTTGTCTTCTAAAAAAAAATATATACATGTCAAGAGATATTCAGAGATTCCGGACAGATATCAGTGTTCCAATGTAACTAGCGCTAATTTTGAAAAAAAGTGGTTTGGAAATAGCAAAGTGCTACTTGTATTTATTGCCCTATAACTTGCAAAAAAAGCAAAGATCATGTGAACATTGGGTATTTCTAAACTCAGGACAAAATTTAGAAACTATTTAGCATGGGTGTTTTTTGGTGGTTGTAGATGTGTAACAGATTTTTGGGGTCAAAGTTAGAAAAAGTGTGTTTTTTTCAATTTTTTCCTCCTATTTTATAATTTTTTTTATAGTAAATTATAAGATATGATGAAAATAATGGTATCTTTAGAAGGTCCATTTAATGGCGAAAAAAACGATATATAATATGTGTGGGTACAGTAAATGAGTAAGAGGAAAATTACAGCTAAACACAAACACTGCAGAAATGTAAAAATAGCCATTGTCATTAAGGGTAAGAAAATTGAAAAATGGTCCGGTCATTAAGGGGTTAAACGGAAATTAAATGTTGAGGGTATATATCTATATAAGTGTAACCCCTGCAGAGGAGTTCAACAAATAGTAATCTCCAGAGCAGCAATGCATGACTGGGAGCTAGCATAAGGTGAGCCAATGGCAATCTATGTGCAACCACCAATCAGCAGCTAGCTCCCAGTAGCGCATAGCTGCTGCTGCTGAACCTACCTAGGTATGCTCTTCAACCAAAGATGTCAAACGAACAAAGTAAATTAGACAACAGAAGCAAATTAATAATTTGTTCAAAATTGCATGTTCTGTCTGACCCTAACATTTTATTTTGACTTTCATTTCCTTTTAATTTTACTTTCCTCTTAATCCATATTAAAGGGACATGAAGCCCCAAATGTTTATTTCAGGATTCAGATTGAGCTTCTCACTGAAGATGTGCTGCTGGAGACCAGTCACACCTTTTACTAGAAGCTTTTTTGCTAAGGGAGGTATATTGCAAAGTGCTATTAAATTCTAAAGGCCTTTAAATAGAGAACAGTTCAGAGATACACACATTGAAAATCCTGGTGGAATCAATATTCATGTTTTCCTTTGCTCTGACCAAATAGACACAGATTTAAAGGGACAGTCTACCTGAATTTGTTTATTGTTTTAAAAGACAGATAATCACCTTATTACCCATGGCCCAGTCCAACCAACACTTTTATATCAAACTTATGCTCTGACCTAATGATTGATTTGTAGAATAATACTTAAGGAGCCTAGATATAAAGGTTATTTAAATCTAAGAGTTTATAATTGTCAGGAATTATGATTTGTCATAACTATATTTATCTATGCCTCAATGGACTATCTAAATATGCATTACGGTTTCCTATAATGGACAATAAATCCTATACTATAAATTGCTATGATATAAATAAAATTGATATGACCAGAAGATCAATGTGTAAAAATATTATGCATCACAATGTACCCCTATATCCAGTGAAACAATAGGTATACAATAGGTATTGGGACCTTCTATAATAACTACTGATATAAGTGTAAAAAATAAATATAATAAATAAATAAATGATAAGTCCTGTAAACATCTAAATCACTATAATAAACAACTCCAAGATAAGGTGTACTTAACATAACATAATAGTGATTAAATCTAGTGTAGAAGCATCTAAATGTGTTATATAAAAAATATAGTCAGATAAGTAAACTGTCCTATAGTGGTGAATTATATCATTCCTGTACTGTATATACTATATAAGTAGTATTTTGATGCATAACAAAAAATTCTATATTATGTGTAATGCTTATAACAACTAATAAAATTCACCTATGTGATGTAACTAGGAATATTTGAGTGCCTATTCATCAATAAATATGTGAGTGACAAAAGAGTCATTGCAAACTATTCTAAGTAGTAATATATAACTAAAGCCTATCTCGATTATATACCATATCAGAAAGCAGCTAGATCAATTACTTCATTTAAACCAGAGGGATAGAATGTTTGGAATCTATAAATCCAAAATGTCTCTCTCTGGCGTAACCGAGTGTATCTATTCACACCCGCTCTGGGGCAATGTATTCCAGAGGGGTAATTTGATATGTTTGGTGGTCACCATTGTGTTGGACTGTGCTGTGTCTTGATATATTATGTTTCGTGCTGCAAGCTTTTATATTTCTCCAATGCTCGCTCCACCTAGTTCGAATATTCCTGCATGTGCGTCCAAATATTGCAGTCCGCATTTCCATGTCAGCACATAGACTACATAACAGGTGCCGCAGTCAATTCTGTTTTTTAACTAATATAATTTCTCCTGTGGTGTGGCATTTTATAGCTTTGCTCCCATGTGCGATATGCTTACACATGTGGCACCTGGCTTTATTGCATCTATAGGTTCCTGTTCTCTCTTTATTGGCCTGATAAATTGGATTATGTATATTCTTTTTCTTTGAAATGACCACTTTACTTGGCGCAAGTTTCTGTTTAAGCGTGGGTGCTCTGCGAAAGGCTACTTTAGGATTTTTATTTTCTATACTGTTTTTGAGAATAGGGTCTTTAAGAATGATAGGCCAATGTCTGTTTAAAATTTGTCTAATTTGTTTGCGTTCTGAATTGTATTGTGTAATGAATATAGGGCCCTTAGGTTGTTTCTCATCTTTAGAAATATCATGCTCTTCTGATGCCGGCATAAGGATAACATTCCTATCTTCATTCCTAGCCTTCATATAGCTGTCAATCACTAAGTCTTTCGGATAGCCCTTATCTTTAAATCTCTCAATTAGAATTTCAGATTGGTTATCATATAAGGCCATAGTGCTGCAGTTTCTTCTAATACGTCTGAACTGACTATAGGGGATGTTGGTCTTCCAGCTATTCAAATGATTACTCGAGAAATGGAGGCAATTATTGCTATCTACCTCCTTGAAATAGGTGGAAGACTCAACACGCCCCATACAGGTCCACCTTAGATTTACATCTAAAAATGCAATTGTTTCTTTTTGTATATTATGAGTAAATGATATACCCATATTGTTTGAATTCAGACTATCCAAAAATAATCTTGCATTCTCTGTGGTACCATTCCATATGAAGATCAGATCATCTATGTAACGGCCATAGAATACCTGATCTGATCTTCATATGGAATGGTACCATAGAGAATGCAATATTATACATTTTCATGATTTAGATACAGCATGTAATTTTAAACAATTTTCCAATTTACTTCCATTAAAAAAAATGTGAACAGTCTTTTATATTTACACTTTTTGAGTCACCAGCTCCTACTGAGTATGTGCAAGAATTCACAGACTATACGTATATGCATTTGTGATTGGCTGATTGCTATCACATGATACAGGGGGAGTGGAAATATACATAACTTTAAAATTTGTTAGAAAAAAATCTACTACTCATTTGAAATTCAGAGTAAATGCTGTTGTATTGTTTTGTTATCTTACATTTGTTGATTATGCAAATCTACTATGTTTACTGGTCCTTTAAAGGCCCTTAGCAAAAAAGCTTCTAGTAAAAGGTATGACTGATCCCAGCAGCACATCTTCAGTGAGAAGCTCAATCTGAATCCTGAAATAAACATTTGGGGCTTCATGTCCCTTTAATATGGATTATGAGGAAAGTAAAATTAAAAGGACAGGAAAGTCAAAATAAAATGTTAGGGTCAGACAGAACATGCAATTTTGAACAAATGATTAATTTGCTTCTGTTGTCTAATTTGCTTTGTTCGTTTGACATCTTTGGTTGAAGAGCATACCTAGGTAGGTTCAGCAGCAGCTATGCACTACTGGGAGCTAGATATGCCCCTAGTTCACTCCTTTGTACATGTATTTTAATTTGTTTTTAATAAATAGTATTTTTTAATATGTAAAAATACTCTTGTGAGTGATTTTACCTGCCTGCACCTGCTTGGAGTGGAACCTAACACACAGAAGTCTGCCACTTTTGGATATTGCATCCTAAGGAAAAGTCCCTTGGTGGTGAGCTGACACACCTTACTATAATATGCCAGTTTGCTCCTACTAGCACATAAGTGTGCTCATCTAACATGTGAGTACCCAATATTCCCTTGTGCTAAGACAAACACCATATCCTGTGTGATCTGCACAATTTGGTGCTTTTCCTGTGTTTTATCTTTCTACTACAGTTAATGACTGATATCCTCTGTGGGTGAGCTGTCACACCTGATAAAATCAGCAGCCTGTCCCTGCAAGCACATAGGTGTGCTCCAGAGCCTTGTGAGTACCCATTTGGCTTTTTTCTGGGGCTTTGTGCTTATTTGATGATACCACACATGAGGCACCCCTTTGTTTTGTCTTTTATATAGCAACCCCCCAAACAAATTACTATCTAAAAAGACCTAAGCTCCCCATTGCCCTGAAAAAGGCATTTGGATGGGCATTGCCCTTAAAAGGGCAGTTAGCTCTTTTGCAGGCCCAAAGCCCTAACCTAAAAAATAAACCCACCCAATACACCCTTAAAAAAATCCTAACAGTAACCCCATGAAGATTCACTTACCGGGAGACGTCTTCACCCAAGCGGCAAGATGTCTTCAATGAATCCGGCAGAAGTGATCCTCCAGACGGGCAGAAGTCTTCATCCAGATGGCATCTTCTATCTTCATCCTTCCGGCACGGAGCGGGTCCATCTCCAAGACATCCGACACGGAGCATCCTCTTCCAGCAACGTCTTCTTGCTGAATGAATATCACTTTAAGTGACGTCATCCAAGATGGCGTCCCTTCGATTCCGATCGGCTGATAGAATTCTATCAGCCAATCGGAATTAAGGTAGAAAAAATCCTATTGGCTGATGCAATCAGCCAATAGGATTGAGCTGGCATTCTATTGGCTGTTCCAATCAGCCAATAGAATGCAAGCTCAATCCTATTGGCTGATTGGATCAGCCAATAGGATTGAAGTTCAATCCTATTGGCTGATTTATTTTCATAGGGCCCTTAGGTTAGGTGTAATTAGTTTAAAGCTTTGATAATTTATTTTTTAATTTTTGTAACTTAGTGTTTATTTTTTTGTGTAACTCAGTGTTTGTTATTTTTTGTAACTTAGTTTTTTGGAACTTTGTAATTTTTTAGTGTAGAATTAAATTATTTGAGTAGGGTTAGGTGTTTAAATATATATTTATTTTAATTTGTAGTTTTATGTTATTTTAGTATAAAAGTTAGGTTAGATTAATTATTAATTTAATATAGTTTAATGTAATTTTATTATAATAGTTAGGGTAGGTTAATTAATAGTTTAATATAGTTTAATGTAATTTTATTATAATAGATAGGTTAGATTAATTAGTAATTTAATATAGTTTGATGTAATTTTATTATAACAGTTAGGGTAGGTTAATTAATAGTTTAATATTGTTTAATTTAATTTTAAAGGTAAGTTAAAAATTTTTATAAGATAGGAATGAGTTAATATTTAATATAAAGTTAGGTTTAGGGATTAATAGGTTAATTTAGTTTATGGCGATGTGGGGGGCTGGCGGTTTAGGGGTTAATATATTTATTCATTTGCGGTGGGCTCCGGAAGCGGCAGGATAGGGGTTAATAAGTTTATGTAGGTGGTGGCGGTATAGGGGGTGGCAGATTCGGGGTTTAATAAGTATAATGTAGGTGGCGGTGGGCTCTGGGAGCGGTGGTTAAGGGGTTAATAAGTTTATTTAGTTGCAGCGGGGTCTGGGAGCGGCGAGATAAGGGTTAATAAGTTTATTTAGTTGCGGTGGGTTCCGGGAGCGGCGGGATAGGGGTTAATAAGTTTATTTAGTTACGGTGGGGTCCGGGAGTGGCGGGATAGGGGTTAATAACTTTTATTTAGGTGGCAGCAGTGTAGGGGGTGGCAGATTAGGGGGATTTAGACTAGGGGTACATGTTAGTGTGTTAGGTGTAAACATAACTTTTATTCTCCTATAGGAATTAAAGGGATATCGGGCAGCAGCGAGCATAAGCTTTCACTGCTTTCAGACTCCCATTGATTCCTATGGCATCCGCCGCCTCCAGGGCGGCGGATTGAAAACCAGGTATGCTGGGCTGGAATAGTGGAGAGCGTACCTGGTAGTTATTTGATAACTAGCAAAAGTAGTCAGATAGTGCCGAATTTGCATTCAAAACATCTGTAGTGACGTAAGCATCGATCTGTGTCGGACTGAGACAGGCGGATCGTATGTTACGTCACTAATTTCTACTTTTGCCGGTCTGTAGCCTTTGATAAATAAGGCGAATCAAGCTCTCCACAATTATGCTGTGGAATTCCAGCGTATTTGCGGTTGACGGCTTGATAAATAAAGGCCTGTGCCTTTAAGGAAAAATATTTGTTACAAGGTTTAACATCAATTTAAGAGGTATTCACACACATTGCTATTTTTATAGCTAACAGCACCCTTGCATCACTTTTGAAGGAATCCCATAGAAAGCTGATGGCACACCTGGAATGCAGTGGGGTGGATCCTCAACTGTTTGACATGCGGTTCCTGAAACCAGAGGAGAACTTTCCAGGCAGTTCTGAGGACCTGGTCTGCAATATTTGCACTTATTATAAGTGCTTATCAATTTGTGAGTGGGATCTTTTATCCTCTATATACCATCTAAGTGATTGGCAATATTACACTATGAGGAACCTCCTTTGTTCTGCTTGCTTATTCAGATTCGGATGTGATACACCCATTTATTAGGAGTGGCAGCCCAGTGGTTTCATTTGGGTAATTAACCACTATTTACCATCTGATACTTATATGGACATTTCCTGATTTTAGGTATCATATAGCCATATACAGTATATATTTATGTCTCATATTGAGACTTTAATTATACTGGTAAGAGCCCCCAATTGTTTTTGTGTTAAACATTACACTTGTGACATTTCAAACTAGTTATTACATTATTTAAATTAGATGCTGTTCTCAATTTTGAATGTTGTAGCATTAACATAACTACCAGCTTTAGCATACCTATATCCCTAACTTTTAAAAAAATAAAAAAATAAAAAAAGGATTCAAAAAGTATATATGTTAAAAATTTAAAGGGACAGTCAAGTCCAAAAAAACTTTCATAATTTAAATAGGGAATGTAATTTTAAACAACTTTCCAATTTACTTTAATCACTAATTTTGCTTTGTTCTCTTGGTATTCTTAGTTGAAAGCTAATTCTAGGAGGTTCATATGCTAATTTCTTAGACCTTGAAGACTGCCTCTAAACGGAATGCATTTTGACCACTAGAGGGTATTAGTTCATGTGTTTCATATAGATAACATTAAGCTCATGCACGTGAAGTTACCCTGGAGTGAACACTGATTGACTAAAAAGCAAGTCTGTCAAAAGAAGTGAAATAAGGGGGCAGTTTGCAGAGACATAGATACAAGGTAATCACAGAGGTAAAAATTGTATTTATATAACAGTGTTGGTTATGCAAAACTGGGGAATGGGTAATAAAGGGATTATTTTTCTCATTAAACAACAAAAATTCCACACTTACACATATGTATATGGTTAATTAAATTGAAATTTATATAAATGAAAATGCCAGTGTAATACAGAACATGTGAAATTTAGAAAAATCAAGCGAGAGTACGAGTGGAGTGTGAGTGAAAAGTTTTTATCGCTTTTCTATGCATGAATGCATTGGGTGTAGCGCTCATATTACAAGTTGAAAGTAAATGCGATCACTTGAGCGTAATTGAAGTAAACGCTCGTTGGGATAGTGCATCCTCAGAGCTCTGATTAACTGTTTTGCAAAACAAAAAAGTGTCACAAAACACATCAAAAATACATTACAAAGTACAGTTACACTCATAATAACACAATCTAATAAAAAAATAATAATAATAAATTGCACAAAAAAGTTATAAGGGCTCAAAGATAGGAGGTCTCAGGTGTTAGAAAAAAAAGGCAGGCAAAGTTCTTTAACATAGAGATACATACATACATACACTTCTAAATATGTATAGGTATGTGTGTGTGTGTATATATATATATATATATATATCACCAAATCAAAGAAGGCACTCTCCGTTAATCAAGTCGTTTAATAGTAAACGTTTTCGGGGTCTCCCCCGTCCTCAGACCACTTACAGGCATTAATAACACATCACCTTAAATAACTACTTACCCCCACGTGAGATACCGCCATCAGACTCCCAGCTTCCGTGTAGCGCAACTGCGCATGCGCGCATGGAACTAGGGAGAGCCAACGGGGACAAACTACAAAGCAAAAAGTGCAAAGTGAATACCATCAAAATAACATACATATACAATGGTGCAGCAATCGATGTATACCTATACAGCTAATATAAGTGCTGAATCACATATTAGTATTCCTGCCTTCAACTAAGCAAACTGTCACTTATAATAATCGTCCCTACCCCCTGCTCTGGCTATTATACTATACATCTAATACTTGCCTACACTCCAACCTGTGAGCCAAAATATATTAGAGGGGTTGACTATATGTACTCGATCCACTACAAATGTGGTACTCTATTGCCATCAGCTAGAATTAAGTACATAGTTAAAGCTGTCACATCAGTACACATCATACAGACTTAAATGAAATTAAACACATAGTTGAAACATGCGGACCTGATAATGCATCTTATGAGAACTATCTTCAAACCAAAGACCCTATCGGTTTAGTCATATTCAATACATGATATTTAATAACCTACTCCTCAAATTAACATACATATTATTGTTAGGAGCCCTAGGTAAAAATACCCCAATCAATGTCAGAAACTCAATAAACAAAATGGCTCACTAGACATGTGCCCATGTGTATTAAATACACACTACCCCTATCACCTAAACTAGATGAAAGGAGTCAGCGAGCATATATCTACTACAACCCTTACAGAAAGCACTTGTAGTCCAACTGGACATTGAGTCCCTTTGGATACATGGTATCCAAATTAAAAATCCACTGGGACTCCCGTTGTAGTAGACGTCTGCCCCTGTCACCACCCCTAGAGTTTCGTGGTATATGGTCTATGATGATATACCGAAGGTCAGACACAGCATGGCCACTGGTACAAAAATGGCGAGCCACCGGTTGGTCTGAATCACCATTCTTAATTGCCAGTCGAATTGCTGACCGGTGGTTCGCCATCCTCATCCTGAGATCATCCTGGGTCTTGCCCACGTAAAACCTGCCACACGGACTTTGCAATAAATAGACAATGTACGTGGTTGTGCAAGTGACCCTGTGTTGAATGTAGTACTTTTTATTGGACCATGGATGTAGAAATGTGTTGCTCTGGGTTAACCCACCACAGGTCGTACATCCACTGCAGCGGAAGCAACCCTTTTTAGTGGTCTTTAACCATGTACTTGGCATGTAACTCTCAGTGTTATCGGGTCTTAGCAGCATATCCTTAAGTGATATTTTTACGTTTGAAACCAACAAGTGGTGTCGCACAGGATGCAAAGGGTAGGGATTTATCACTCTCCAGAATGTCCCAATCTTCCTGCAAAATGTTGGAGAATTGTAGTTTTTCAGGTGAAAAGATGGTGGTAAAAATCATTTTCTTTTGACTCTTATCCCTCTCCACCTTAGTGAGTGCTTGTTCGTGTGTAAGTCCCGATGCCTCCAATAGTGACTGATCAAGATACTTGGATCCATATCCACGATCTTTAAATTTCTTATACATCTCATGTAATTGTTGTTCCTTCTTCTCCTGATCGCTGTTGTTGCGTACCACTCTCTTGAACTGTGACCTCGATAGTGATTTTTTCAAGCTTGGAGGGTGACAGCTTGTGGGGTCCAGTAGCGAATTTCTGTCGGTTTCTTTATGGTACAAGGTGGTACTGATGACTGTGTCCTCTTTGTAAATCCTTTAGATCCAGAAAATCAATGGTATTTGCATTGTAGGTCATCTTGAATTGCACTTGTGAATTCATACTATTCAATTCGGTATACCACACCAATAATTCATCCACTGTACCACCCCAGATAAGAAAGAGGTCATCTATGTACCATCGGTACATCTTGATCCTGTGATCATCAAAGGCAGTGGTAGTGATGGTTTCAAAATGAGCCATAAACAGATTTGAATAAGATGGGGCCACATTGGACCCCATCGCTGTTCCTGATATCTGTAGAAAAAAGTCCCTCTCAAATTTAAAATAATTGCACCTCAAACAGAAGTCCAATAATTCGGACATCACAGAAGGTGATAAAGAACAGCAGCCATCCCTTGTTCATGGGGAATCACGGTATATAAACTGGTCACATCCAATGTGACCAGAATGTCATTTTCACCACATGATTGGCAGTTCTTCAGCAGCTGAATGAGCTCAAAAGAGTCCAGGAGAAAGGAGGTAGTGTGCCTCACGATTGGTTGCAAAATAGTGTCCACAAAAGTAGCCAGTGGTTGTAAAATAGATCCCCTAGCTGACACAATTGGTCTTCCTGGAGCGGTGATGGGGTTTTTATGCACCTTAGGCAGCGTGTAGATCACAGGGACAATTGGATGATCAACCCCTACATTGGCCCTCCTGTTGATGTGATGTCCGAATTATTGGACTTCTGTTTGAGGTGCAATTATTTTGAACAGCTACAGATATCAGGAACAGCGATGGGGTCCAATGTGGCCCCATCTTATGCGAATCTGTTTATGGCTCATTTTGAAACCATCACTACCACTGCCTTTGATGATCACAGGATCAAGATGTACCGACGGTACATAGATGACCTCTTTCTTATCTGGGGTGGTACAGTGGATGAATTATTGGTGTGGTATACCGAATTGAATAGTGTGAATTCACAAGTGCAGTTCAAGATGACCTACAATGCAAATACCATTGATTTCCTGGATCTAAGGATTTACAAAGAGGACACAGTCATCAGTACCACCTTGTACCATAAAGAAACCGACAGAAATTCGCTACTGGACGCCACAAGCTGTCACCCTCCAAGCTTGAACAAATCACTATCGAGGTCACAGTTCAAGAGAGTGGTACGCAACAACAGCGATCAGGAGAAGAAGGAACAACAATTACATGAGATGTATAAGAAATTTAAAGATCGTGGATATGGATCCAAGTATCTTGATCAGTCACTATTGGAGGCATCGGGTCTTACGCAGGAACAAGCACTCACTAAGGTGGAGAGGGATAAGAGTGAAAAGAAAATGATTTTTACCACCATCTTTTCACCTGAAAAACTACAATTCTCCAACATTTTGAAGGAACATTGGGACATTCTGGAGAGTGATAAATCCCTACCCTTTGCATCCTGTGTGACACCACTTGTTGGTTTCAAACGTGGGAGTTCACGTAAGGATATGCTGCTAAGACCTGATAACACTGAGAGTTACATGCCAAGTACATGGTTAAAGACCACTAAAAAGGGTTGCTTCCGCTGCAGTGGATGTACGACCTGTGGTGCGTTAACCCAGAGCAACACATTTCTACATCCATGGTCCAATAAAAAGTACTACATTCAACACAGGGTCGCTTGCACAACCACATACATTGTCTATTTATTGCACTGTCCGTGTGGCAGGTTTAACGTAGGCAAGACCCAGGATGATCTCAGGACGAGGATGGCGAACCACCGGTCAGCAATTCGACTGGCAATTAAGAATGGTGATTCGGACCAACCGGTGGCTCGCCATTTTTGTACCAGTGGCCATGCTGTGTCTGACCTTCAGTATATAATCATAGACCATATACCACGAAACTCTAGGGGTGGTGACAGGGGCAGACGTCTACTACAACGGGAGTCCCAGTGGATTTTTAATTTGGATACCATGTATCCAAAGTGACTCCATGTCCAGTTGGACTACCAGTGCTTTCTGTAAGGGTTGTAGTAGATATATGCTCGCTGACTCCTTTCTTCTAGTTTAGGTGATAGGTGTAGTGTGTATTTAATACACATGGGCACATGTCTAGTGAGCCATTTTGTTTATTGAGTTTCTGACATTGATTGGGGTATTTTTACCTAGGGCTCCTAACAATAATATGTATGTCAATTTGAGGAGTAGGTTATTAAATATCATGTATTGAATATGACTAAACAGATAGGGTCTTTGGTTTGAAGATAGTTCTCATAAGATGCATTATCAGGTCCGCATGTTTCAACTATGTGTTTAATTTCATTTAAGTCTGTATGATGTGTACTGATGTGACAGCTTTAACTATGTACTTAATTCTAGCTGATGGCAATAGAGTACCACATTTGTAGTGGATCGAGTACATATAGTCAACCCCTCTAATATATTTTGGCTCACAGGTTGGAGTGTAGGCAAGTATTAGATGTATAGTATAATAGCCAGAGCAGGGGGTAGGGACGATTATTATAAGTGACAGTTTGCTTAGTTGAAGGCAGGAATACTAATATGTGATTCAGCACTTATATTAGCTGTATAGGTATACATCGATTGCTGCACCATTGTATATGTATGTTATTTTGATGTTATTCACTTTGCACTTTTTGCTTTGTAGTTTGTCCCCGTTGGCTCTCCCTAGTTCCGGGCACTGAGTCTGATGGCGGTATCTCATGGTGGGGGTAAGTAGTTATTTAAGGTGATGTGTTATTAATGCCTGTAAGTGGTCTGAGGACGGGGGAGACCCCGAAAACGTTTACTATTAAACGGCTTGATTAACGGAGAGTGCCTTCTTTGATGTGGTGATATTTGAGTGTTTGGAAGCGCACCCCGGCAGCTGCATGAGAAAAGTGTGCTGGTTCCCTGCTTGTGCTTATATATATATATATATATATATATATATATATATATATATATATATATATATATACATATGTTTATATATATGTACATCAGTGGCAGTTCTACACGGGGGCTTACAGGGTCCAGTACCCCTACAAAAATGTGTCGTCGTCCCCCCCGTGGCCCCCCTGAGCTGCCCAGTAATATCTATTAAAAAAAACGGACATAGCTCTTAACAGGATTCATAGTGTGTTTCAACTTTTTTACATCCTGACCAGGCCGCATCTGGCTGTACACAACCTACCCAGCACGTGTTCCACTTCCACCTACAACCGACACCCCTTCTAGCCTGCTACTCAGTCCGGACTACTAGTCTAGCAGACAGCAGACACAGCTTGCTTCCTGATCTATGCATGCTGGGATCATGCGTGTGACGTCACATCAGCGAGAAGTCCCGCACTGTGAGGGGAGTATCAGTAAAACAGGGGTGACCAGAGTAAGTTAGTGTTCATGGATGGTATATCTGTGTGTATTTGTGTGTCTTATAGGGAATATATTACCTCATAAACAAAATAAGCTGCATCAGAAAATATTATGAATATATGAGCATTATACAGTCACCCTTTGAATAACATTCTGTGTATAATTGTCTGCAGCAATGTTATAAGCCAGACTGATCATTGCTTCTACCTACTGCAGATGAAACCAAACAGCAATGAAATTAAGTTCACTAATTTTAAATATATCTGATGCATTTCTTATGTTTTTTTATCTTTCATTTTGATTCTCTCCAAGAAGTTTTAGTTTGGACCATTCCAATTAATGTTTTCAGTTTTGTTTTTTGTTTTTTTGTAGGCTAGATATTGAACTAGAGGGTGATTGTCCCCATGCTGGTTATATATTACTAGAAAATATTAATAATGGTTTAGGTTTATGTGATCCGCTCTCAATTTATTCCTACATACCATTTACTATGTAAAAAGTGGGATTTTTAAATATGATTTCCAACAGGTTATTCCTTTATACTCTTATACCACTATTCTGAAGGCTGCATGGGTGGGTATGCCCACAGACAATTTTTTTATGCCCATAAAACATTCTAAAGACCGAAGAGCTGATTTGAGGTGCTTGCCTCCAGTGGCGTCACTAGGGGGGGGGGCTGGGGGGTGTGACACCAAAAAAAAAAATATATATATATATATATATTTTTTTAAAAATTTTATTGAAATTCAAAGAAATACAATGTTGAGATGCATAGATTTTAGATTTTTTTTTATTAGAGGGGCTGGCATTTGTGAACATTGGTGGGACTGGGGAAGATGTAGACACACAATTTTTTTGCCCCTTGAGCCAATGCTGCAATTTCAACAAATAGTTTTCCCGGCTGCTTTTGCTTGTTTGTACTTTGCTTCTCCCCTGCCCAATTTCGCTATGAATGTTGTGGGCATGCCGTGGGGCTTGCAAAGTTGCGCTGCTAGCCTAAACCTGCCTGCCTATCTGTGCTCACTGCTCAGTGACATGTGGAGCAGTGGAGTCACTCACTGCTGTGCTGTCTCTCTAAACGGGAACTGGCAAATCATGAGGGGATGCCTGGCACCTGACCGCATGCCTGTTTGAAACTGTCTTTAAAGTGAAGGAGCCACGTATGATGCCCACCAGACCATTACGATTACGGTACACTAAGTGCACACTGAACAGGTAGGAGGGCGGGCAGGGGTCTGAGGGTGGGCAGAGTGCAGAGGTGATTGGCCATAAGAAGCGGTAGGCACGCGGCCCGGGGCTGTGCACTGACAGACTTGGAACAGAGTCAGAGAGCAGAATTTTCATAGTTTGCACCTAAAACTTTTCTTTAGTGATTTATTTTTAGAGTGCTCTGTTTATCTTTCATTTGATGCTCTGATGAGCCAGGGAGCAGCTCTAGGCATGAGTTTTATAATTAATGCAGTGCAGTTTACATATTTTGTATGTGTGTGTCTGAGCTTTTGTGTGTGTGTGTGTCTGAGTTTTTGTGTGTGTCTGTGTGTGTCTCAGTGTTTTTGTTTGTGTGTGTGTCTCAGTGTTTTTGTGTGTGTGTTTTTGTGTGTGTGTCTGAGTGTGTTTCCGAGTGTTTGTGTGTGCATCTGAGTATGTTTTAAGTGTGTCTGAGTGTTTGTATATGTGTTTGCCTGTGTTTTTGTGTGTGTCTGCTTTCTGGGGGGGGTGACACCATAACTTAGCGCACCGGGTGACACCAACCCTAGTGACGCCACTGCTTGCCTCCATGCTTTTCCTATGTTCGGAAGGCTCAATATGATGCTAGGGTTGCCAGCTGTCCAGTAAACTCTTCACAGAAATAATTGACCATTAAATGTCCAGTATTTTAAACTGCATTTTGATAAATAATACATTTATTGAGTTAAGTAATCAACAGTATCTGCCCGTGTTAAGTAGGGATGGATGGTTACTTGTGAAATGAGATATATGCCTTTATGTTGTTTTTCTTCTTCAAGTAGTTTGCTTCCATTTTTTAATGTGCCCCTCTGATTAAACACTGGCCCCACCTTGCCCCCCCCCCCAGTAAAATGTGTCTAGAACCACCACTGGTGTACATACTGTTCATATGTATTTAAATGTGTATATATATATATTTACAGACATATATACACATATAAACACATAAATACATATATACACATATAAAGACATGTATATCAGTGCATTGGAGCCCTTTGCAGTTAAGTAGATGAAAACATGCAAAAACATTAATGTTTTTCATATTTAAAGGGACAGTCAACACTTAAATTGTTATTGTTTTAAGTAGTTAGATAATGCCTTTACTACCCATTCCCCAGCTTTGCACAACCAACATTGTTATATTAATAAACTTTATAACATTCAAACATCTACCGTTCTGCCTCTGTCTAAGCCACTGTAGACCGTCTTTTAATCACATGCTTTTTTATTTGCTTTTCAAAACAGGAGACTGCTAGTTCATGTGGGCCATATAGATAACATTGTGCTCACGTCCCTGGGTTCTGCACAGCTAAAATGCAAGTCAATAGATAATAAATAAAAAGTCATGTGATAAGGGGGCTGTCAAAAGAGGCTTAGATACAAGATAATCACAGAGGTTTAAAGTATTTTAATATAACTATGTTGGCTGTGCAACACTGGGGGATGGGTAATAAAGGGTTTATCTATCTTTCTAAACAATCAAAAAATTTTAGTTGACTGTCCCTTTAATAAAGGTTTAAACTATGTATTTACTATAAATATTTCACATTCCAATGTTCTGCACATAGCAAAATATGTTCTATTTATTTATAAATAGATATTTCTAAATATATCTGCATATATCTATACCTATATGTAATTATGTATATATACATATAGGTATAGCTGTATATTGTACCAAAATACCATCAGATATATGTAGACATATGTATTTAGGAATAAATTAAACATATTCTTCTATGTGAAGAACATTAGGATGTGAAATATTCATATTTTAATGCCAGGTTAGCGCACTTGAGAATATGCAATCGGGTTGGCATGCGAGTTCAGAGACGGCAGCGAAGGGGGTAAGTAGTGCAGCAATTGCAGCATATTGTAAATATATATGTATATGCTGATGTACATATATATTTATGTGTTAATACGTGTATATACACACATTAACACATTAAATATATGAGTATATAAGCATTTATTAATATTATTCTTTATTTATAAAGCGCCAACAGATTCTGCAGCACTGTCCATGGGTAGAAAGATAAAAGTACAATTAAAGGGACACTGAACCCAAATTTTTTCTTTTGTGATTTAGATAGAGCATGCAATTTTAAGCAACTTTCTAATTTAATCCTATTATCATTTTTTCTTCATTCTCTTGCTATCTTTATTTGAAAAAAGAAGGCATCTAAGATTTTTTTCTTGGTTCAGAACTCTGGACAGCAGTTTTTTATTGGTGGATGAATTTATCCACCAATCAGCAAGGACAACCCAGGTTGTTCACCAAAAATGGTCCGGCATCTAAACTTACATTCTTGCATTTCAAATAAAGATACCAAGAGAATAAAGAAAATTTGATAATTGGAGTAAATTAGAAAGTTGTTTAAAATTTCATGCTCTATCTGAATCACAAAAGAAAAAATGGGTACAGTGTCCCTTTAAGAAACAATACAATATTAAACAAAATTTTACAGACAAATACAGGGGGAATTGAGGGTCCTATTCCCATGGGAACTTAAAATCTAGATGGGTAGGAGGATGGGAAACAGGAGGTGGGGACTGCAAAGGTGAGAATTATGTTAGTGAGGAGTTAGATGAGGGCAACTGTTAGGTAATTAAAATGAATTTGTTACTTTGTCGGTGATAAGCTTCCCTGAACAAAAAGGTCTTTAGGAAACTTTAAAGGAGGACAGGTTAGAGGAAAATTTGACAGCTCAAGGCAGTGCATTCCATAGAGTGATGGTAGAGGATGCAAGGATCAGGTCATTGTTGGATCTTAGGGGGTGGGCTGGAGTATAATTGTTGATGAGTGGGGACAGGTAGGGTGGGGCAGCATTGATGAGGGTTTTGTAGGTCAGGGTGAGAATTTTGAATCTAACTCTGCTGTGAATAGGGAGCCAGTGAAGAGACTCACTGAGAAGTGCAGCAGATACAGAACATCGGGAGACATGGATTAGCCTGGCAGAGGTATTTAGGATGGATTGAAGGAGGGAGAGGCGGGAGAGAGGGAGGCCAGTTAGTAGGTTATTTCAGTAGTCAAGTCAGGAAATTACCAAAGAGTGGATTAGCTGCTTATTAGTTTCAGCACTCAGAAATGGATGAATTTTGGAGGTATTGCGTAGTTGGTTGCAGCAGGATGAAGAGAGCAATTGGATGTGGGGAATGAAAGACAGATTTGAGTCAAGTGTGACTCCAAGGCAGTGGACTTAGGGTGATGGGGAGATAGTGGTGCCGCCAACAGTGATAGAAAAATTAGAATCCGGAGTAGAATTAGAGGGGGGATTAGAAGTAGTTCGGTCTTGGACATGTTTATTTTTAGGTGGTGAGAGGCCATCCAGGAGGAAATGCTAGATAAGCAGTTGCTGATATGCGAATTGACAGAAGGAGAGAGTGCAGGGGTGGATAGGTAGATCTGCTTACCACCAGTATAGAGGTAATAGTTGAGGCCATAGCTGTTAATAAGTTTACCTAGTGAAGAAGTGTAAATAGAGAAGAATTGAGGACCCAGAACAGAGCCTTGAGGTACTCCAACAGACAGAGGCAATAGAGAGGAGGAGTCACCAACAAAAAAACAGAGAAGGATCTGTTAGAGAGATAAGAGTGAATCCAGGAGAGGGCAGTGTCACAGAGCCCAAGAGAACAGAGTTTGTAGGAGGATGGGATGGTCAACAGTGTCAAAGGCAGCAGAGAGGTCAAGTAAGATGAGTATAGAGTAGCAGCTGTTGTTTTTATCAGACAGGAGATCGTTAGTAACCTTGGTGAGGGCATTCTCAGTTGAGTGTTGGAGTGGAAGCCAGAGTGCAGGGGGTCAAGCAGTGAGTTGGAGGACAGGAAGTGGGTTAGGCAATCGAAAACTAGTTTTTCAAGGATTTTTGAAGCTAGCGGAAGCAGTGATATGGAGCGGTAGTTTGCAGGAGAGTTAGGGTCAAGGGAGGGTTTTTTGAGGATGGGGTGACCTTTTCATGTTTGAAGGAGGCAGGGAAGAACCGTTAGAAAGGGATAGGTTGAATATATGTTAGTAAGAGCTGGAGTGAGAGTGTAAGACAGAGAAGGTATTAGATGTGAAGGAATAGGGTCAAGTGGACAGGTAGTGAGTTGTGAGAAAGACAATAAGGAACCCACTTCACTCTCAGTGGTTGGGAGGAAGGTGCAGAGAGTGGCAGAGGGGATGACTGGGGGCAAAGTTGGGAGATTGCAGGCTTGTGTTGGAATGTTGCTTCAGATGGTAAGTGTTTTATTGAAAAAGTAGTTAGTCAGGTCTTGAGCACTAAATGCAGATGTAGGGGGTGGTGCAGGTGGGCAGAGGAGAGAGATTTGAAAATGGAGAAGAGTCTTTTAGGGTTTGAGGAGTGAGTGGATATAAGAGATGAGAAGTAGGTTTGCTTAGCTAAGTGAAGGGCAGAGGTGTAAGAATAAAGAATAAACTTATAGTGGATGAAATCAGGTTCAGCGCAGGATTTCGTCCAGGCACGTTCATCAGTGCAGGAGCATTTTTCTAGGTGGCATGTTTGCTGTGTGTGCAAGGGCTGGAGCTGATGACATGGGGCATATACATATATATTTACTGGGAACACACAGTTCCCATAGACCACAATGTAAAGGCGCTTTTCAATGCTGTTTTTTTTCTAACACCCCACTCCCGCTAACTTTAGACCCCAAAAACTGCCTAGTGAAGTTGTTTTTTATTTTCAAAAATGCTAAATTTTTGTTAATAAAAAACTATAATGCTCTCAATTTTGAGGGCATTTGGGGCACTTTTAGAAAATTAGCCAAAAATCGGATCTCTGGTTAATTTTTTGAGCACTAGCACTTGTAATGGCTGGTTAATTATCGCGTGTCTGCAAACGGGCAAATTTGCCCATTTGCACGTGCGGGATAATTTAGCGCTCCACTTGTAATCTAGCCTTTAGTGTTTGAAGTCTATTTAAAGAGCATCTACACAGCAGAACTTCTCAGGATATACGCATCATGATGAATGACTGGAAACGTCATGAGATGCCTTTCTCATAACTTTATTAAAATACTTCTTTTTGTATTATTTTTGGCAAAACTGCCAGTGAAATTTCCCTTAATATGAACATCTGGCTCATGATAAAATTGTCTCAGCTATGCTCAACCTTCAAAAAACACTTAAAGGCACAGTCTACTCCAGAATTGGTATTGTTTAAAAAGATAGATAATCCCTTTATTGACCATTCCCCAGTTTTGCTTAACCAACACGGTTTTATTCATATACGTTTTATCTCTTTGATTACCTTGTATCTAAGCCTCTGCATGCTTCCCCCTTGTTTCAGTCCTTTTGGGTGACTTGAATTTTAGCTAGTCAGTGCCCTCTCATAAGTAACTCCCCCAGGGCAGAACATGCTGCGGTCTGCGATGTCAACAGAAAGCTGTGCCGGTTAAAATCAAATCTGTGCCTGCTCTTTTCATTTCTACTTGTAGGTCTCACTATTCCATTATAGCTCAATGTAAATATTTACTGGGGCTCCTCTCTCTTCACTATCCTCCACTATGGTAAAAGGGAATTGGTAAGTTGTTTAAAATTGCATGCCCTATCTGAATCATGAAAGTTAAATTTTGACTAGACTGACCCTTTAATATACTGTTTAAATCTGTGAATACCATGTATCTATGCTTCTGCAGACTGTCCACTTATCTCAGTTCTTTTGACCGACTTACATTTTAGCCAGGCAGTGCTGGCTCATTAATAACTCCACGGGAGTGAGAACAATGTTGTCTATATGGCACACATGAACTAGCATTGTGTAGCTGTGAAAAACTGTCAAAATGATAAGAGATAAGTGGCGGGCTTAGAAATTAGCATATGAGCCTACCTAGGCTTAGCCTTCAAAAAAGAATACCAAGCGAACAAAGCAAATTTGATGATAAAATTAAATTTGAAAGTTGTTTAAAATTGGATGCCCTGTCTTAATCATGAAAGTTTAATTTTGACTAGACTGTCCCTTTAAGGGCTTGCATATATCAGGCACACGCTAAGCTATTTTCCATTGCTAAATTTTAAAATATATGTTAAACAAGAAGCATACATTGAATTTACTTTAAAAAATATCGGCTAGATTACGAGTTGTGCGTTAGGGTTAAAAAGCAGCGTTGGCTTGTCCCAACGCTATTTTTAATGCCTGCTGGAGTCTTGAAGGTACAGGTGTACTGCTCACTTTTTTGTCCATACTCGGAAATACCGCAAATCCACTTACGTCAATTGCGTATCCTCTTTTTTCAATGGGACTTGCATAGCGCCGATATTACGAGTCTGACCAAAAGTGAGTGGTAGACCCTCTCCTGTCAAGCCTGGTACCGCATTTTAAAGTCAGTAGTTAAGAGTTTTACACTACAACATAAAACAACGTAGCATAAAACTCTTAACTAAAGTGCTAAAAAGTACACTAACACCCATACACTACCTATTAACCCCTAAACCGAGGCCCTCCCACATTGCAAACACTAAAATAAAATTTTTAACCCCTAATCTGCCAAACCAGACTTCGCCGCCACTATAATAAATATATTAACCCCTAAACCGCCGCACTCCCGCATCGCAAACACTATTTAAATATTATTAATCCCTAATCTGCCGGCCCTAACATCGCCAACACCTACCTACATTTATTAACCCCTAATCTGCCGCCACTATAATAAAGTTATTAGCCCCTAAACCTAAGTCTAACCCTAACCCCCCTAACTTAAATATTATTTAAATAAATCTAAATAAAATTACTACAATTTACTAAATTATTCCTATTTAAAACTAAATACTTACCTGTAAAATAAACCCTAAACTAGCTACAATATAACTAATAGTTACATTGTAGTTAGCTTAGGGTTTATTTTTATTTTACAGGCAACTTTGTATTTATTTTAAATAGGTACAATAGTTATTAAATAATTATTAACTATTTTTTATCTAAAGTATGAAAAAAAAAAAACACTAAATTACAGAAAATAAGAAACAAATTACTAGATTTTTAAATTAATTACACCTAATCTAATCCCCCTAACAAAATAAAAAGGCCCCCAAAATAAAAAAAGCCCTACCCTACACTAAATTACAAATAGCCCTTAAAATGGCCTTTTGCGGGGCATTGCCCCAAAGTAATCAGCTCTTTTACCTGTAAAAAAAAATTACAATTCCCCCCAACATTAAAACCCACCACCCACACAACCAACCCTACTCTAAAACCCACCCAATCCCCCCTTAAAAAAACCTAACACTAACCCCTTGAAGATCACCCTACCTTGAGAAGTCTTCACCCAACCGGGCTGCAGACCTCAACGAAGCCAGCAGAAGCTGGGCAGAAGTCTTCATCCAGACGGCATCTTCTATCTACATCCATCCCGGGCGGAGCGGGTCTATCTTCATGACATCCGATGCGGAGCATTCTCTTCATCCGGAGTCTTCTTCAACAATGACAGTTCCTTTAAGTGACGTCATCCAAGATGGCGACCCTTCAATTCCGATTGGCTGATAGAATTCTATCAGCCAATCAGAATTAAGGTAGGAAAAATCCTATTGGCTGATGCAATCAGCCAATAGGATTGAGCTCGCATTCTATTGGCTGATTGGAACAGCCAATAGAATGCAAGCTCAATCCTATTGGCTGATGGATCAGCCAATAGGATTTTTCCTACCTTAATTCCGATTGGCTGATAGAATTCTATCAGCCAATCAGAATTGAATGGACGCCATCTTGGATGACGTCACTTAAAGGAAGCGTCATTGTTGAAGAAGACTCCGGATGAAGAGGATGCTCCACGTCGGATGTCTTGAAGATGGACCCGCTCCACGCCGGATGGATGAAGATAGAAGATGCCATCTGGATGAAGACTTCTGCCCGTCTGGAGGACCACTTATGCCCGGTTGGATGAAGACTTCTGCCCATCTGGAGGACCACTTCTGCCCGGTTGGGTGAAGACGTCTCACAGTAGGGTGATCTTCAAGGGGTTATTATTAGTTTTTTTTTTAAGGGGGTATTGGGTGGGTTTTAGAGTAGGGTTGGTTTGTACTTTTTTTTTACAGGTAATATAGCTGATTACTTTGGGGCAATGACCCGCAAAAGGCCCTTTTAAGGGCTATTTGTAATTTAGTGTAGGTAGGGCTTTTTTTATTTTGGGGGGCTTTTTTATTTTGTTAGGGGGATTAGAGTAGGTGTAATTAGTTTAAAAATCTTGTAATTATTTTATTATTTTCTGTAATTTAGTGGGGGTTTTTTCGTACTTTAGATGATTTTATTTAATTGTAATTAATTGTATTTAATTTAGTTAATTTATTTAATTATAGTGTAGGTTAGGTGTTAGTGTAACTTAGGTTAGGTTTTATTTTACAGGTACTTTTGTATTTATTTTAGCTAGGTAGTTATTAAATAGTTAATAACTATTTAATAACTATTGTACCTAGTTAAAATAAATGCAAAGTTGCCTGTAAAATAAAAATAAACCCTAAGCTAGATACAATGTAACTATTAGTTATATTGTAGCTAGCTTAGGGTTTATTTTATAGGTAAGTATTTAGTTTTAAATAGGAATAATTTAGTTAATTGTAGTAATTTTATTTAGATTTATTGTAATTATATTTAAATTAGAGGGGGTTAGAGTTAGACTTAGGTTTAGGGGTTAATAACTTTATTATAGTGGTGGCGACGTTGTGGGCGGCAGATTAGGGATTAATAAATGTAGTTAGGTTGCGGCGACATTGGGGGCAACAGATTAGGGGTTAATAAATATAAAGTAGGTTTCGGCGATGTTGGGGGCAGCAGATTAGGGGTTCATAACTATAATGTAGGTGGCGGCGGTGTCCTGAGCGGCAGATTAGGGGTTAATAATATAATGCAGGTGTCAGCAATGTCGGGGATGGCAGATTAGGGGTTAATAAGTGTAAGATTAGGGGTGTTTAGACTCGGGGTTCATTTTAGGGTGTTTGGTGTAGACATAAAATGTGTTTCCCCATAGGAATCAATGGGGCTGCGTTAGGAGCTTTGCGTTAATTTTTTGCAGGTGTTAGGGTTTTTTTCAGCCGGGTCTCCCCCATTGATTCCTATGGGGAAATCGTGCACAAGCATGTTTTAGCAGCTCACCGCTAATGTAAGCAGCGCTGGTATTGAGGTGAGATGTGGAGCAAAATTTTGCTCTTCTCTCACTTTTTTGGGGTTAACGCCGGGTTTGTAAAAACCTGTAATACCAGCGCTGTCAGCAGGTGAGCGGTGAGCATAAACTGCTTGTTAGCCCCGCACAGCTTCTAACGCAAACCTCGTAATCTAGGTGTATATATTTAAGGCAAATTTTGTTTTTATTATTTTTAAAAATATTTTGATATATGTAATAGTTAGTGCTGCCATATGCAAAGACCTATTCGGAATTTAGAAGAAATGTGCTAAATGATATTTTAATAGGTAAATACAAATTGATTTTTACATAAGAACATAAGGGCAACTAGTCCTTTACATGGACTGGCACTATATATTACTTATAACAATATATTTCTAAAATGAAACACTTTCATTGTTTGCAAACTTTAATATCTTAATGGGAACTAAGCCTCAAAAAGCTTATCTTTCCTCTTTTTTATTTTATCAACAGCTTCTGAAAGTGTTTTAAGTTTTTGCGCAATCAGTGGAAACCTTGCTAAAATTAGCGCTTTTCGGCTCCTATTAGTTTCTAAAGAACGCATAATTGTGTATAACGCAAAAATCAGAAACTGTTGATAAGCATAATGGCTTCCGACTGCATATCTATCGTTTTGCAAACTCGTGCAAAACAATTTTACGGCTTAATGGAAATGAGCCCTAAATTGTTTAATATTAAAAGAATAAAGATACAGAAAACTGACTAAACAACACAAACTGATAGGAGAGGAGCTGGTCCTGCTCTGTAGAGATCACAAGTAATATCAATAGTTAAGCTGTTGTAAAGTGGATGATTTTCAAGTGGTCAAAACTGATGATAAAGAAAATGTCTAAAATTTGTAAAAAGCTGCTTGATGGTTTAAAATACCATGGTGAAATTGTATCATTGCATTGTAATGGTGAAGGCTACATAAAACAAACCACTTCAATAACCAGTTTGCTAATAGTTTTTAAGTGTTATGGAAAAAGAATGTGAAAAATGTGAAAAAGCTGCGCAAAGTGCATATGCTTCACATAGATCCCGATATATTTTGCAGAAGTATATCCTCATTTAGCCTGATGGCTAATTAATCAGTCTTTGCTAATACTCTAATCTATTGGAAGATGCAGAGAAATGTTTTAATTACAAGATGTTTACTGTCCCTTTAATGAAAAATCGAACAAATGCATGAAACAAAAAAAAATATAGTTGATTAGTTCAAGAGATTGAAACTTTTACTCTAAAGGCAGGAACATTTTAAATTTAAGGTTGTATACCATAGCAAAAGCAATTTAGTAATATCCTTGTCAGTTGATAGATTCTTGTGTATGTAAGCTTCACTTTTGTTCTTGACAATCACAACCCCATTTAAAATAAATTAATAAGTAAATTAATCAATTAATAAAAACAATAATTTTGTGCTTCTGCTGGCTTATAGAAGTAGCACTGGATTCTACTGGAACTTTGAGTTATAGTCAGTTTATTTGAGTTTAAGATGTAGTCCAATGTCCAGTTGCATCTCTGCTACCCTATAGACCTTCCTCGTATAAATGGTAGATATGCAGATTTCTCCAAACCATCCAATGACCAAATATTGGATTAAACACATTTTTTTTGGCATCTGCTTTTTATTTGAGATGAATTTAAAAACAAATTCTCATTATATAATGCTGGGATGGTCAAAAATAGAATTGTGAATATGTGCCATTGTTTTTGTGGTCCCAAGAAAAAGTGGAACTAAATATATGTACTTTGGGGGGGCTTCTGGTTAGGGTTAGAGGGCTAACTTAAATGAGCCCTCTGAAGGGGAGAACAGGAGATAGAAGGAACCCTGTGTTATTGCTTAAAGGGACAGTATACACTCATTTTCATATAACTGCATGTAAAAGACACTACTATAAAGAATAAGATGAACAGATACTGATATAAAAATCCAGTATAAAATGGTTTAAAAACGTACTTAGAAGCTTTCAGTATTTGCAAGTGGGAAATAAGACACTCCCCCCCTCCCCCTTCTTTGCATATGAAAAGACCCTTTACACAAACAGGAGCAAGCTGGAGAAGGTAGCTGATGGTATTCAAATAAAACTTTGGAGCTTGGTTAGGAGTCTGAAAATCAGAGCAATGTTGTTTAAAAATAAGCAAAATTATAAAAAAAATTTAAAAAACAAACTTTATGCGCTTTATAAATAGATCATCTACAAAACATTTATGCAAAGAAAAAATGAATGCATAATGGCCCTTTAAATGTGACCCTGTGGTATAAGACATTTTTAGGAAATATATTATTTGTGTGTTAAATTGCCATAAATTAATAAGCGGCCCTTATGTCTTCTAAAATATTGATCTGTGGCCCCCGTGTGTTTGGAAGTTGTTCCCCAATGATCTAAAGTATGAAGATTTTTTTTATAATGGGGTCAATCACAATACTTTAGAAGAACATAACTAATAATATATCTACAAAAATACTGAGACAATTTAATGGTGTTTTTCTGTTAAAAAACATTAGATGCATCTTTCTACAGGATTGTGAATGACTTAGCTTCTGGTAAGACTTTCTTTAGATTTATCATAGCCCAGGTGGATATGATTCGTTATAGCGAATCATGTCTGCCCTGTATTGCTAAATAGTACAAAATAAATGGAAGCAGGAGCGCTATAGCTAAAGGTGAATCAAATTATAAGTGATATTACAATGACTAATACGATGTGATATCAGTGTATAACCATATATATGGGAGGATATCGTTAAACAACTATGTGCATGTGAATTATAAATTAAAGGATGACAGGTCTAACAGGTAGCACAGGACAGACTATTGCATCGCACAGCGATACCACAGATTCCCTGCATTTGGGGATTGGGAGCTACTATTCTACTTCCTTCCACACACCATCCTCTCTAAGGTATCCTGCGTGCCGACAGGCACTTAAGAGTAGATACTTTGTTGCTGGAAGTTCAATTCTACATTTGGAGCCGCTACGCCAAAAGACCAATCAGGCGGTGAATCCAGGAAAGCGCCCATAAAGGTGACGTCATCCCGCTACGGCGGTAATTTCATTTGCAGAGACCGAGAAGTACAAACAGGCTGGAGGTAAGCTTGCGGTGCCTGCAATCCTATACCTAACTTTGGATGTTTATCTCGGACTGAGCCAAGTTCCAATTTGCTCGATTTTCAAGGCCCATTTTAAATTGTATTTTATGTTTTTTATTGGTGGCAACCTATACTTAGTTAACGGAGACGTCCGTTTTTTACTGTGTTAGTATTTTAATATAATATATATGTTATTAAATTTGGCATAGCCATATTTATATATTGTTTACTTGGTCATCCTTTAATTGTTTACTGGTCATCCTTTAATTTATAATTCACATGCACATAGTGGTTTAAGATATCCTCCCATATATATGGTTATACACTGATATCACATTGTATTAGTCATTGTAATATCACTTATAATTTGATTCACCTTTAGCTATAGCGCTCCTGCTTCCATTTATTTTGTACTATTTGCATACAAAGAGAGAAGCGCTCTACCAGGAACGAACAACAGCTCAGTGGCTTGTTCTATGGCGATTTACCACCCGGAAGCGGCCTCTTTTAGACCAGTGTGCTTTTCACAGAAGAAAACTTTCCTGAAGTATATCAGTCTGATCCTGCCAAGTAAGGTCAGTCCAGCCCCGAAATACCAAGCAATTCTCCTCTGAACAAGGAACATGACAACCCCAGACGATCGTTTCGGCCTCCTATGGGCCTCGTCAGTGAGGTGCAGCCACATTCCTCTAAGCACACTGGGCAAGGAGTCCACATCTGGTTTCACCCATCACCCATAGGGAGACTTCCCCAGGGTCATAATAATTTGCATACAAAGAGAGAAGCGCTCTACCAGGAACGAACAACAGCTCAGTGGCTTGTTCTATGGCGATTTACCACCCGGAAGCAGCCTCTTTTAGACCAGTGTGCTTTTCACAGAAGAAAACTTTCCTGAAGTATATCAGTCTGATCCTGCCAAGTAAGGTCAGTCCAGCCCCGAAATACCAAGCAATTCTCCTCTGAACAAGGAACATGACAACCCCAGACGATCGTTTCGGCCTCCTATGGGCCTCGTCAGTGAGGTGCAGCCACATTCCTCTAAGCACACTGGGCAAGGAGTCCACGTCTGGTTTCCCCCATCACCCATAGGGAGACTTCCCCAGGGTCATAATAATTTGCATACAAAGAGAGAAGCGCTCTACCAGGAACGAACAACAGCTCAGTGGCTTGTTCTATGGCGATTTACCACCCGGAAGCACCCTCTTTTAGACCAGTGTGCTTTTCACAGAAGAAAACTTTCCTGAAGTATATCAGTCTGATCCTGCCAAGTAAGGTCAGTCCAGCCCCGAAATACCAAGCAATTCTCCTCTGAACAAGGAACATGACAACCCCAGACGATCGTTTCGGCCTCCTATGGGCCTCGTCAGTGAGATGCAGCCACATTCCTCTAAGCACACTGGGCAAGGAGTCCACGTCTGGTTTCCCCCATCACCCATAGGGAGACTTCCCCAGGGTCATAATAATTTGCATACAAAGAGAGAAGCACTCTACCAGGAACGAACAACAGCTCAGTGGCTTGTTCTATGGCGATTTACCACCCGGAAGCAGCCTCTTTTAGACCAGTGTGCTTTTCACAGAAGAAAACTTTCCTGAAGTATATCAGTCTGATCCTGCCAAGTAAGGTCAGTCCAGCCCCGAAATACCAAGCAATTCTCCTCTGAACAAGGAACATGACAACCCCAGACGATCGTTTCGGCCTCCTATGGGCCTCTTCAGTGAGGTGCAGCCACATTCCTCTAAGCACACTGGGCAAGGAGTCCACGTCTGGTTTCCCCCATCACCCATAGGGAGACTTCCCCAGGGTCATAATAATTTGCATACAAAGAGAGAAGCGCTCTACCAGGAACGAACAACAGCTCAGTGGCTTGTTCTATGGCGATTTACCACCCGGAAGCAGCCTCTTTTAGACCAGTGTGCTTTTCACAGAAGAAAACTTTCCTGAAGTATATCAGTCTGATCCTGCCAAGTAAGGTCAGTCCAGCCCCGAAATACCAAGCAATTCTCCTCTGAACAAGGAACATGACAACCCCAGACGATCGTTTCGGCCTCCTATGGGCCTCGTCAGTGAGGTGCAGCCACATTCCTCTAAGCACACTGGGCAAGGAGTCCACGTCTGGTTTCCCCCATCACCCATAGGGAGACTTCCCCAGGGTCATAATAATTTGCATACAAAGAGAGAAGCGCTCTACCAGGAACGAACAACAGCTCAGTGGCTTGTTCTATGGCGATTTACCACCCGGAAGCACCCTCTTTTAGACCAGTGTGCTTTTCACAGAAGAAAACTTTCCTGAAGTATATCAGTCTGATCCTGCCAAGTAAGGTCAGTCCAGCCCCGAAATACCAAGCAATTCTCCTCTGAACAAGGAACATGACAACCCCAGACGATCGTTTCGGCCTCCTATGGGCCTCGTCAGTGCGGTGCAGCCACATTCCTCTAAGCACACTATGCAAGGAGTCCACGTCTGGTTTCCCCCATCACCCATAGGGAGACTTCCCCAGGGTCATAATAATTTGCATACAAAGAGAGAAGCGCTCTACCAGGAACGAACAACAGCTCAGTGGCTTGTTCTATGGCGATTTACCACCCGGAAGCAGCCTCTTTTAGACCAGTGTGCTTTTCACAGAAGAAAACTTTCCTGAAGTATATCAGTCTGATCCTGCCAAGTAAGGTCAGTCCAGCCCCGAAATACCAAGCAATTCTCCTCTGAACAAGGAACATGACAACCCCAGACGATCGTTTCGGCCTCCTATGGGCCTCGTCAGTGAGGTGCAGCCACATTCCTCTAAGCACACTGGGCAAGGAGTCCACGTCTGGTTTCCCCCATCACCCATATTTTGTACTATTGTCTGTAACCTATTATGGAATCTTAGGTTATATCAGGAGCTTGGTGAATTCACTCTGCGCTCATATCTAACTTGTTTGTACTTCTATATAAAAAATATAATTAGTGCGCCAGCGGTCAAGAAGTTATTGACACTAATACAATGAATTGTAAAGTGTTTGTGAAAAAACAATCAAAATAGTGTTGGTTGATAAAATAAAATTAATTTAAAGTGATTCCTAAGTAAACACTCAGATAACATTGAATGCTAGTGGATTAATATGGTCATATCAATATACTCCTTAGCATAAAAGGGGTACTAACATTAAAATGCAAAACAATGGTCACTAATAGACACAATGATATAGTGATATCGTCCCAAAAAACAAAGTTCTTGAGGTTATAAATGTAATGGGTTTATTCTCCAAATCACATGAGGCAAGCACTTCTTCAAACGATCCCTGTTGGTGGCCCAGGGGGGGTAGATACTAAACAGAAAAGGAGATAAAAGAAGGCGCCAACATAGTGCGATTACCAGTGAGATGGGACACGCAGTGCAAGTAAAATCAAAGACTTTAATGGCACAACGTTTCTCGGTCTGTACGTGACCGTTTCCTCAGGTGCATAAGTGTATCCGATGATGTGCCATTAAAGTCTTACATATTTTAAGATTGTAGCCACGAACTTTCTTTTCTACCTTTGGTAATATTTGATTTGCCAATTTACAACTAATATCAAATTTGCCCGGCTGTTTTACTCCTCTTTGGAGTTTACTGATTTGAACTGCTACATCCTGGATCGAGTGGATTTTTAGCCAGTCCCTTTTGCAACACTGACTGCAGCCAAGACAAAAAGCGGATCTGAGACCACCAGCGTAGCTACCTTGATTGGCAGTGACGAGCGGTTTCATTACCACAGTGGAGTGGGAGTCAGCTGGACGACTCAGAGGGTCCAGGATGCTTTTGTGACACTTCTCAAGTGTCTGTTATCCTGTGAGTATTTGATTTTACTTGCACTGCGTGTCCCATCTCACTGGTAATCGCACTATGTTGGCGCCTTCTTTTATCTCCTTTTCTGTTTGTACTTCTGTATTGCTAAATGCCGACAGCATACACTGTCGGCATTTAACATTGCACAAGCAGTTCTGGTGAACTGCTTGTGCAATACCGCCCCCTGCAGATTCGCGGTCAAGGAGCAGGGGGTGTGAATCAAACCGATCGTATCTGATCAGGCAGATTGCTGTCCGCAGTCTCAGTGGCTGCGGACGAATTAAGGAGCAGCGGTCTTAAGACCGCAACTTTTTAACTCCTTTTTCCGGCAAGCCTGAAGACTCGCACGGAAACAGCTGCATTAGGCAGACTACAATGCTTAATAAATCGGCCCCTTAGTGTTTATATTCATAAAAAGGTCACAAATTAGTTTTATTCCTGAAATTGTTAAATTATAGAAAACAAGACATACATTATACTTGTATAAATTTAAAAAGAAAAATACATTGTTATAATATATCTAGTTGTGATTATCAAACTAATAAAGCAAATATAACAGCTAACAAAAACAAAAGGTTATTTATTTAAAAATGTCTTAATATATGTTATTTAATTGTTGCATATCTCCCCAAAAATGATTGTTTGTGCAATGGAAAATACCTGTACCTGTATTTGTTTTTAGGTTATTGAATGAAAGTCAAGTAATTTGCCATTCACATATAATTCGACACCAATGATATAAATGTCAGCACTCAAAATGACTTAATATTTCCTATCATTTTGTATTTTTTTTTTTAGCAAACGAATAAGGGTCTTATGGAAAAGAAAAATGAAGCAGGAAAGAGAGTAGTGAAGTTAAAAAAAAAACAAGAAAGTAGAGAAAAGTAAAATATATGAATAAAAAGAGATTACATGGCAGTAAGTTTTGGAGGCTTTGCAAGGAGATATATTCAAAAATGTTACCTTGAAAAATGATGACCCCTTTATTCGGGACTACGTTACTCTAAGCGATGAAACACACAACACCAAATGGGGTAAAAAAGGCCTCAGCTTGTTTTATTAACAAATTCTATTAACATATAAACAAAAACAGATAAATAACTCCCATGATAACTTTTACATAAACCATCCCCCTCCTCGGGGCTTGCCCATTAATCCATTGTACTTCCCTCCAAAGTCCCCATCAAAAACCGTAATATATATTCCTCTCCTGCATGGCAGTAGGTACCCCAGCAAACTCCACAGACCATCCTGCGACAGGATTAACCTCCTCAACCGTAAATTCAGGGAGGGAGGGAGGGAGCTTCCTCTCACCGTCAGGTCTGGATAGAAGGTGAGCCTACTTCCTGCTCACTGGCTCCTTTATACCTTCTGTTGTGCCCGCCCCCCCCCCAGTCAGCCTCTAACTGTTCCCTGTACTAGCCCTGCTCTGGGGTCAAATGCCCTTACAAAATAGGCATTTCTCCAGGGTTGGGATGACCCCTTTATTCGGGACTACGTTACTCTAAGCGATGAAACACACAACACCAAATGGGGTAAAAAAGGCCGCAGCTTGTTTTATTAACAAATTCTATTAACATATAAACAAAAACAGATAAATAACTCCCATGATAACTTTTACATAAACCATCCCCCTCCTCGGGGCTTGCCCATTAATCCATTGTACTTCCCTCCAAAGGTCCCCATCAAAAACCGTAATATATATTCCTCTCCTGCATGGCAGGAGGTACCCCAGCAAACTCCACAGACCACCAAAGGCAAGCCCCATCCGCCACATGAACGGCTTACAGCCAGACCCCGCCACTACCCAAGGCCTTTAATACCCCTTCTTTTAAATTAAAATTAAACAAATGCAGCCCAACCTCATTCAAATGGACTCCATCTCTCACGAAAAAACATGCCCCAGCCTTGCCTTCAAATTCCACGTGTCGTATTGACACCCCCCTTTTGTTTCCACAAACTTGCTCAAGATTCGATTGATTTTCCTCTAGGAAACTTCCAGCCTCCGAGCATCCCACGCTGCCCACCAATTCAGCCGAGGTTCTATCTCGGACCACACCACCATGAGCTCTGGGAACAAGTCCCATAACCTTAACAAATCCCTCTTTACTCCGTCCAACAAATCTTTCTGGGAGATGGAGCCCAAATCATTTCCCCCCGCATGGATCACCAACAGCCCAGGCGGGTCGTACAATTTTTCAAATTCCACTACTTTCACAATCACCTGGTCCCACCTCAAACCCCGAAACCCCAACCAACGTATCCGCACCGCACTGTCCTCCAAACCCAGCTGGCCTCCATCGTCCTTTACCATTGCCGCTCGTCTAGCCCAATAAATGTAGGAATGGCCAATAATCCAGCACTCCCGAACACCTAACCATAAACAAGAAAAGAAGAACAAAAAACATCCTCCATCACTTTACAGTATTAAGTCTCTCCGTATATAAGATCTAAAACTGTCAGAAGCCCACCTCCCAATCCTTTTTATCCTTGCATCCGACATCCCCAACATTCTCGCTTCTGTAGCTGCTCCTATTCTAAAAGAATGGGACCCAAAATCAAGTTCCGGTAACCCCAGCTGCACTAGCACTTTCCGAAAGACTGCTGTAAACTGGAAACGTGACAATGAGTCTCCGTTCCTGTGCCCTGTGGCCGCACCCGCAAAAATTCTGCCACGGTCTCAATTGGGCAACATGTACCCCCAATTGCCCTGAGGCTTATAGCTCTCCCTTGTCCTCCCTGGTCAGTTTTCGACCTCCTTAGCCATATGAAAAGCTCCCCTTCTTGGATCCAAACATCACCTCTCTGTATCCCCCCTCTATCTCTCCTGTTTGCCCCCACCACCTCGGATACTCGAAAGGCCGCAAAAAAGGCTATCACATACACAACCCAAAACAGAACCACCTCATATGCATCCGAGCATACTGTATCTAGGGCTCCCACTACCCTCTGCAGTAACGCAAAAATAACCGGTCTCCGAGAGTCCGGGACTCTACCTCCTCTACACAAGCCCCTGGCGCCTATACGGACCACAAAACCCTTAGTAACATCCTCCCACCCCAAAAGCTGGCAAAGGAATGCGAGTGCTGCTAGCCTACGCTTCACCATCGCCCTTGATACCCCTTGGGCACCCCATTCTGACATCCACCTCAAGAGCACTGACAACCAACTCTTGGCCGTGATGGCCCCCCCAGCCCTTCTTAGCACCACACACCACTCTCTCCATACCTGAGCATAGGCCCTCCATGTGGACCCCGCCAAGGCCCTCGTACCATCCTCATCAAGCCAAGAAGTCCACCTTCCATAAGCTGTCTGGGCACCGCTTCCCTTCCACCTCTGCCAATGGAGCCAGCTCCCGGAACCTGTCCCACTGAAAACGGGAAAGAGAATCAGCTATCCCATTGGATCTCCCGGGCACATGCACAGCCTTGAAAAGTACGTTACATCTCATGCATTCTAGCACAAACAAACGGAGGAGACTCACAACCGGGGGGGAGGATGCTGACAATGAGTTGACAGCTGCTACTACTCCCATGTTGTCTGAATGAAAAATAACTTTTCTGTCTCTCATGAGCCCTGGCCAGATAATCAATGCCACCAACAACGGGAACAATTCTAAGAACACCAAGTTCTTAATCAGTTTCCCTACCCGCCACTCCTGTGGCCATGCATCCGCGCACCACTTACCCCCCAAGTATACTCCGAACCCATGAGCCCCTGAAGCATCCGTGAATAGATGTACATCAGGATCATCCCACCCCATCTGTTGAATCAGCGACCGTCCGTTAAACTCTGCAAGCCATATCCCCAAATCGTCCCTCAATGCCTTTTGTCAAATGGATGTGGTGGGACGCCTCCTGGACCCCCACCGTGGCCAAAGACAATCTCCTACAGAATACCCTCCCCACCGGGATAATTCGACAGGCAAAGTTCAATTTTCCCATCAGGGACTGCATCTCTCTCAACGTCAACTTCCTCTTCCCCAAAGCTTTTTATAACACACCGCGTAAATCGACCACCTTATCTACTTGAAAACTACACTCCATCCGAACCGTATCAATGTGTATTCCCAAGAAACTCAGTGCCACGCAAGGGCCCTCGGACTTTTCACCAGCCACTGGGATCCCGAACTCCTTTGCAATCTCTCCAAAGGAGTCCATTAACTGCTGGCATGAATCACTGCCCGCAGGGCCTACAAAAAGAAAGTCGTCCAGGTAATGAACCATAGACTTCAACCCCGATGACCGCTTCACGACCCACTCCACGAAACAGCTGAATTTCTAAAAGTAGGAGCATGAGATCGAACACCCCATTGGCAAACATAAATCAACAAAAAACTTTCCTTCAAATGCACAACCCAGCAAATGGTGGCATGTCGGGTGAACCGGAAGCAATCTAAAAGCTGCTTCCACATCCACTTTGGCCAGGAGGGCCCCCCGGCCCGCCTGCCGAACGAAGGACACCGCATCATCAAAGGATGCATAACGAACTGCCACTAAGGCTGGGTCGATCCCATCGATTACCGAAAAACCTTTCGGGTACGATAGGTGGTGTATCATGCGGAATTGCCCCGGGACCTTCTTGGGAACCACCCCAAGGGGGGGCAGCCTGAAATTTGGTAGCGGGCGAACCACAAAGGGGCCCGCCATACGCCCCAGTGCAACCTCCTTCCCCAGTTTCTCCCGCACCACCCCCGGAAATTCCTGGCTGATTTCAAATTCCCTGCCAACCCTCCCCCTTTCACGTCCTGAAAGGGGATGAGGAAACCCGAGCTGAAACCCGTCAAGAGCAACTCGGCGTCCCCCCGTCTGCCCCTCACCTCAGCGTACTGTTTTAGCCACGGGGCCATCCTTCTGATGTCCACTGGCATCCTGGCCCTGTACATCCACTTCCCCTGGTCTGCTCCCTGCCTTTCCTTTCCGGAAACATTTGGCATATGGGTGCACCCCCCCACAACCCGAACACTCGTGCTTGTACTTGCATGACGCCCCGAACCGACATTGCACGTCCTTTCCGTAAGGCCACTGCGGTGCCTGCGCCGGCCGTTCCTGGGTGGCGCTCCCCCCAGCCCGAAAGGACTGGCCCCCGCATAGTGGAGTCATAATCTCCAGCCAAATCCCCATATCCCTGTCGTCCCACCTCATGTCAGGGCGGACCGCTATCCTCTGACGAAACTGTTCGTCATATCTCCACCACGCCATCCCCCCGTACGTACGGTAGGCGGAGGGGACCTCATCAAAATAACAGAAGAGTGCAGAGCCCTGCTCAGGAAATTTCTGAGTAATCACGCTAGCCAGGATACAGAATGCCCTGGTCCAATTTGCAAACGTTTTCGGAATTTTACGGTATCGCTTTTTCCTCTCCTCCTCCTCCTTTTTACCTTGTTCCCCTTTTGGATCCTCCTTCACTTCCAAAAACTGGTCTATGGGGAGGAGGGAGAATAACTCTAGGAACTCCCTCTTCCATATCTTTTCCTTTACCTCCGCCACCAAATGGAGCCCCAAGGGGCCTATAGAGCATAAGCACGGTCTACGCAAGGCATTATTGGACACTCTAATGGTTACAGCCCCCGTACTCCCCGAGGAACCCGACGTTCCCGCCCCAACACCAGCTGCCTCCACACCTTGGGGCGTTATGGGTGCCTGCTCTGCCCCTGTTGAAGGGGTCCCCACCTGGGCCCGATCACCGGGTTCCCGGCCCCCACTACACCCCCTAATGAGGCCCCCTCTCTCCATGCCCCTGCCGGGCTCCCCTGACTTCCGCTCCCACATGACTGCTAGTAATTAAGTCCTTTAAACCCTGTAATAACACATTCTGCATCGCATTCACCTGCCCACTCTGAGGAATAGTTGAACTCCTACCTCTTGGTGCTTCTGCTGGAGTCCTGTGCGTCGTCTCAGCTCCCGACTCCCTTGACGCTCCTGGCCTGCTCAACCGTCTCCTCTCCCTTGGCGGCGACTCCCTTCGCCTCTCCAGCGATCTCCTCCTGGGCCTTGCCTCCCTACCCCTTTCGCCACTCCTGCCTCCGTCCGTCCTCTCAATCCTCGCCCACATGGGTGATCGCCTCCTCTCCCTGCTGTTTCTGCTCCTCATCGGGGATCGGGACCTTCCTTGTCTCCGACCTGTCTCCCTGCGGACGCTGGGAGAGTGCTCCCTCCTCTGTATACTTCCCACCTGCAAAGGCATACCAAAGATGTCATCCCGATTCCCTCGCGCGCCAGCTCCCCTCGCCCTGGAGTTGCTCCTACCCCTCCCCATGTCCCCAAACCCCCTAGGAGGAGATAAAGACCCTAATAACTGTGCCAAGGCGTCAAGTTCCCCCACCTGGCCAGCCGTATCATGCTCCTGGACCTCCGACTCCTGAAGACCGTCTCCATCAAAATCGCTAGGGATATCCTCTAATACTAGGGAGTCCCCGTCCCTCTCCGGGGTCCCGCCAGGCTCTGTCCTGCAACATCCTTCCGGGGTAGAAGCAAGTAGCACTAGTATAGAAAGAAGGAGGGCAGTTATGACTCAAACAAAACAACCTCTTCCACCCCTCATCGCTCCCCCCCCCTTTTTTTTTTGGAAAGAACCTCTCCCCCCTTTCTCTTCATTACCCAACTCCAACCCTCCTAAAAGGTTGATTATCCCCCCCCCTACCCCAACTGACTATCTATCCCTTCACACAGCGCTCCTCTACCAATCCCCCTCCACTCCTCTTACCCTCCACCCCCATCTTAGGCCCACTATAAGCCTCCTTAGCACTATTCCCTGCCCAGGCCCACTAATTCCCACCTTATTGCCCCCCCTTCACAGCTAACGCCATCTCTTGGTCCTCCCCTGCTCCCTACCTTAATCCCCCACATGCCACCATAACCCCTAGGCCTTATTTGGGCCCCCCTTTCTCTACTGGCCTCATCTGGGCCTCTGCACCTGGCTTCATTCATGCCCCGTTTCTTTTTTGACCGGCCTCATTTGTGCCTCCCCACTCCCCGGCCTCATTTGGGCCTCCCCTGAACGGCCTCAATCAGGCCCCTTTGTACTTACTCTTATTTGGGTTGCACTGCACCCCTTTGTCCCTAGCCTAATCTGGGCCCCCCTACGGCCTCATCTGGGCCCCTTTACTGCCTCATTTGGGCCCCTTGTCAATTATCTGCCCCCCTCTGGCCGTTATGCTCCCCCACCTAGCTACCCACTATTCAAGTAGTACCCTCACCCCAGGGCTACCCGCGTGTTCCCTTTGTTCCTGGCCCCCCACACATGCTTGGCCGTTACTACCGCCACACTGCCACCTTCGATAACTCAGTGGCTTACCTGCTGGCGCAGCCGCTGCTGTCACCTCCTGTCTGGATCGGGCCCTGCGCGTCACAACACCCACGTGACCGCCGTCCTCTTCCCGCGCCGGCTGCTGCTGCATGTCTCTCCTCTGTGGGCCGCTCCCTCTTCTGGCCGAACGTCCTCTGCTTCCTCTCCCGACCGCTACACGTCCTCTTCTTGTTCCAGCCTCAGGACTGAGGCGCTCCGGCGGCTGCGATCGCCGCACCGGTCTGGGCCTGGGGGACGGACCTTCCTCTGCTGGCTGCTCCTGGGACCCGGCTCCACTAGGTAAGACCCCTGCTGCCTGCAGCTGTGCCAGCAACCACTGAGGGCCCCTCTCCCTGGCAGCAGCTGCAGCAGCAGTGAACAGAACCTGAAAGTCTGCCATGTGAGCAGTAAGTACTCTCACGTTCTGTCCGGATTCGCTGCAAGTGAAAGGAAGCTTCCTCTCACCGTCAGGTCCGGATAGAAGGTGAGCCTACTTCCTGCTCACTGGCTCCTTTATACCTTCTGTTGTGCCCGCCCCCCCCCCCCCCCCAGTCAGCCTCTAACTGTTCCCTGTACTAGCCCTGCTCTGGGGTCAAATGCCCTTACAAAATAGGCATTTCTCCAGGGCTGGGATTATTGTATTAAACCAGATTATGCTCTTTTATTATTTATTTACATCATACTTAGTCACTGTGATTGGCCATATAGGAACAGACTGTGTAAACATTGACAATTTTTTTGTCACAATAAATGTCTATTTTAAGGTATTGCTGAGTATTTTGACATCTCTTTCCATACAATCTACTAGCACATTTATGTATTTTACAATATATAGTGCATTATTTTATTTTTCTCTCTATCTTTAAAATAGTTTTTGGCACGTAAATGCTTTTTCTTCCTACTATTTTCTATGTGTACAGTCCTCTGATTGCAGTATGCATAATTTCATACCTCAGGGCAAGCATCCCATTTCAATAAATTAGGATCTGTTTGATGGACAGTTTGAGATCATACATCCAAAAAGAAACGGACAAGGCCGGGCTTTAAATAACTAGCTCTGTAAAATGGTGTCATGAAGCAGCAGACTCTATAAATATTGTTTTCCTTGTGGATTACATATAATTTAAAGAATATAGATTTTGTTATCATCAAGGGAAATATATTACAAATCCTTTAAAAATTTATTTTTCATTAAATATCAAACCTACCAATATATAAAGTTGCGTTTTATTGGTTTATTAAAGTGCACATACTCAATAATGTTCATATTTTTTGTTGAATATATTTTAACATTCATATTAAAAACTATGTTTCAGAAAGTGGGACTTGGGAATAGTTAAATTTTTTTTGTAATAATAGACAAACATAATCTGTTAATATTTCACATTTCTCTGAAATGCCTTCACAGGCAGTAAAGAGTGAAGAGGGCTGTCAGAGTTAATATTGTCAGTGACCCTAAAGTGAGAAAATGTTTTCAAGAGAATTAACCTGTTGAGACTATGGGGTCAATTTATTAATGTGCGAGCGGACATGATACGATGTAGCCTATCATGTCCGCTGCACATTGATAAATGCCGACAGCATACGCAGTCTGCATTTATCATTGCACCAGCAGTTCTTGTGAACTGCTGGTGCAATACTGCCCCCTGCAGATTCCCAGCCAATCGGAAGCTAGCAGGGGGTGTCAATCAACCCGATCGTATTCGATCGGGTTGATGTCTGTCCATGGCCTCAGAGCAGGCGGACAAGTTATGGAACAGCGATCTTTAGAAACACGGGGCATCAAGCTCTGTACGGAGCTTGATAAATTGACCCCTATTTATAGGTTGCGTTTACTTACGTTGATGAAGATGGAATGGGGCCTTGTTGAGAAAGTACAATAATGTTTGTACTTTATCGAGCATCACTTCAGCTATATTTTTTACATAAATATATATATTTAGTATAGTTGCATTAAGTGCCCAATATATGATACTGTGCAGATCAAAACAGAACCACTAGCACTGACTGCAAAATGTTTTTTTTTTTTTTTTTATATTTGTAAAATATTTGCTTGTCTGTCTTGTGGTAAGTAGCCTAGCTACTTTTATCATGCTTTTATTTGTTAGAGCATGCTATTTTAACATTAACAACCCTGCAATGCTATCGGTTTAATCCTTGCAAATGGGTTTAAAGCACCACCCAGGAGAGACAGAGCACTACTGGGCCCGAATTAACTCAATTAGCAGCGCAAGTCACATGACCCAACTGGGCAATAGCTCATTGGGTCAACAGTAGTTTCCACTTTGGACTACCAGTGCTTAGCTGCTACCAATACATACTTTAGCTCTGTGTTTTTAACCCCTTTGTAGGGGGGTTAACCCCTTAAAGACCGACAACGTGCAGGGTACGTCCTCCAAAAAAATACCCTTAATGACGGAGGACGTACCCTGCACGTCGTCGGTCTCTGAAAGCAGTGGAAGCAATCCTGATTGCTTCCAGACGCTTTCCGGTTATTGCAGTGATGCCTCAATATCGAGGCATCTTGCAATAACATTTCTTAGAAGTCCGATGCAGAGAGAGCCCCTCTGTGGCCCTCTCTGCATCGGCCATCGATGGCCGCAATCGTTGGTGGGTGGGAGCTAGCGTGGGAGGCAGGTGGGCGGCCATCAATGCCTTCTTTGATGCAGAGGGGGGCTGGATTGTAGGTGGGGTAACCAGGGGGGCAGGCACGTGCACGGGGGGTGGGCGCATGCATGGGTAGGGAGCGGGTGGGAACCACTACACTGCAGAAAAATATTGAAGAAAAAGTGGCAGAGAGGGGGATATAAAAATAAAATAAAAATGATCTAAAGGATCTGGGAGGGGGTGGGGGGTTGGTCTTTTGGGGGGGGGGGCAAGCTACATTACAGAAAAAATATAAAAATATATTCTATTGTAAACTGGGTAAAGGCAGACAGCTGCTAGTACCCAAGATGGCTACCAATAAGTTAGAGGGGGAGGGTTAGAGAGCTGTTTTGGGAAATCAGGGAGGTTGGGGGCTAAGGGGGTATCCTACAGAGCAGCATATGTAAATATGCTTACATTAAAAAAAATCAAAGATAGCTTTTATTTTAGTACTGGCAGACTTTCTGCCAGTACTTAACATGGCGGGGATAATTGTGGGGTGGGGGAGGGAAGAGAGCTGTTTGGAAGGGATCAGGGGGTGGAATGTGATCTCTACACTAAAGCTAAAATTAACCCTGCAAGTTCCCTACAAGCTACCTAATTAACCCCTTCACTGCTAGCCATAATACATGTGTGATGCGCAGCAACATTTAGCAGCATTTATGGCTTTGGCATTGCTTTTTGGTAATTAGAAGGCCGCTAAATGCCACTGCGCACCACACGTGTATTATGCCCAGCAGTGAAGGGGTTAATTAGGGAGCATGTAGGGAACTTGTAGGGTTCATTTTAGCTTTAGTGTAGTGTAGTAGACAGCCCAAGTATTGATCTAGGCTAATTTTGGTATATTTCATGCCAATATTTCACCCCCAAATGCGATCAAATAAAATGTTACATTTTTCACAATTTTTCTCACTGAAATTATTTACAAACAGCTTGTGCAAATATGGCACAAATGGTTGTAAATGCTTCTCTGTGTTCCCCTTTGTTTTGTTCAGAAATAGCAGACATATATGGCTTTGGCATTGCTTTTTGGTAATTAGAATACCATTTCTGAACAAAACAAAGGGGATCCCAGAGAAGCATTTACAACCATTTGTGCCATATTTGCACAAGCTGTTTGTAAATAATTTCAGTGAGAAATCTAAAATTGTGAAAAATTTAACATTTTATTTGATAGCATTTGGGGGTGAAATGTTGGCATGAAATATACCAAAATTAGCCTAGATCAATACTTGGGTTGTCTACTACACTACACTAAAGCTAAAATGAACCCTACAAGCTCCCTACATGCTCCCTAATTAACCCCTTCACTGCTGGGCATAATACACGTGTGGTACGCAGTGGCATTTAGTGGCCTTCTAATTACCAAAAAGCAATGTCGAAGCCATATATGTCTGCTATTTATGAACAAAGGGGATCCCAGAGAAGCATTTACAACCATTTATGTCATAATTGCACAAGTTGTTTGTAAATAATTTCAATGAGAAACCTAAAGTTTGTGAAAACATTTGTGAAAAGTGAACATTTTTTTTTTATTTGATCGCATTTGGCGGTGAAATGGTGGCATGAAATATACCAAAATGGGCCTAGATCAATACTTTGGGATGTCTTCTAAAAAAAAATATACAAATGTCAAGGGAAATTCAAGGATTCCTGAAAGATATCAGTGTTCCAATGTAACTAGCGCTAATTTTTTAAAAAAGTGGTTTGGAAATAGCAAAGTGCTACTTGTATTTATTGCCCTATACCTTGCAAAAAAAAGCAAAGAACATGTAAAAATTGGGTATTTCTAAACTCAGGACAAAATTTGGAAACTATTTAGCATGGGTGTAACAGATTTTGGGGGTCAAAGTTAGAAAAAAACATAATGTATGTAAGAACTTACCTGATAAATTAATTTCTTTCATATTGGCAAGAGTCCATGAGCTAGTGACGTATGGGATATACATTCCTACCAGGAGGGGCAAAGTTTCCCAAACCTCAAAATGCCTATAAATACACCCCTCACCACATCCACAATTCATTTTAACAAATAGCCAAGTAGTGGGGTGATAGAAAAAGGAGTAAAAAGCATCAACAAAGGAATTTGGAAATAATTGTGCTTTATACAAAAAATCATAACCACCATAAAAAGGGTGGGTCTCATGGACTGTTGCCAATATGAAAGAAATTAATTTATCAGGTAAGTTCTTACATAAATTATGTTTTCTTTCATGTAATTGGCAAGAGTCCATGAGCTAGTGACGTATGGAATAGTAATAACCAAGATGTGGAACTCCACAGAAGAGTCACTAGAGAGGGAGGGAAAAAATAATAACATCCATTTTCCGCTGAAAAAAAAATGAATCCACAACCCAAATTATAAGTTTTATTTTCATAATGAAAAGAAAAAAATTAAACATAAGCAGAGGAATCGAACTGGAAAAGCTGCCTGAAAAACTTTTCTACCAAAAACTGCTTCCAAAAAAGCAAATACATCAAAACGATAGAATTTAGTATATGTATGCAAAGAAGACCAAGTTGCTGCTTTGAAAATCTGATCAGCATGAGCTGTAATTCTCTGAGGCAGGGCATGACCCGACTCCAAATAAGCCTGATGAATCAAAAGTTTTAACCAAGATGCCAAGGAAATTGCAGAAGCCTTCTGACCTTTCCTAGAACCAGAAAAGATAACAAATAGATTAAAAGTCTTCCTGAAATATTTAGTAGCTTCAACATAATATTTAAAGCTCTTACCACATCCAAAGAATGTATGCATCTCTCCAAAGAATTCTTAGGATTAGGACACAAAGAAGGGATAACAATTTCTCTATTAATATTGTTAGATTTCACAACCTTAGGTAGAAATTGAAATAAAGTCCGCAAAACTGCCTTATCCTGAAGAAAAATCAGAAAAGGAGATTCACAAGAAAGAGCAGATAATTCAGAAACTCTTCTAGCAGAAGAGATGACCAAAAGGAACAACACTTTCCAAGAAAGTAGTTCAATGTTCAAAGAATGCATAGGATCAACAGAGGAGCCTGTAAAGTCTTCAAAACCAAATTAAGACTCCAAGGAGGAGAGATTAATTTAATAACAGGCTTGATACGGACCAAAGCCTGTACAAAACAGTGAATATCAAGAAGCTTAACAATCTTTCTGTGAAATAAAACAGAAAGAGCAGAAGTTTGTCCCTTCAAGGAACTTGCAGACAAACCCTTATCCAAACCATCCTAAAGAAACTGTAAAATTCTAGGAATTCTAAAAGAATGCCAGGAGAATTTATAAGAACACCAAGAAATATAAGTCTTCCAAACTTGATAATAAATCTTCCTAGAAACAGATTTACGAGCCTGTAACATAGTATTAATCACTGAGTCAGAGAAACCTCTATGACTAAGCACTAGGCCTTCAATTTCCATACCTTCAAATTTAATGATTTGAGATCCTGATGGAAAAACAGACCTTGAGACAGAAGGTCTGGCCTTAATGGAAGTGGCCAAGGTTGACGACTGGACATCCGAACAAGATCTGCATATCAAAACCTGTGAGGCCATGCTGGAGCTACCAGCAACACAAATGATTGTTCCATGATGATCTTGGAAATCACTCTTGGAAGAAGAACCAGAGGGGGGAAGATATAAGGAGGTTGGTAGCACCAAGGAACTGCTAACGCATCCACGGTTCCTGAGGATCCCTGGACCTGGACAGGTACCTGGGTAGTTTCTTTTTTAGATGAGAAGCCATCAGATCTATTTCTGGAAGAACCCACATCTGAACAATCTGAGAAAACACATCTGGATGGTGTGACCACTCCCCCGGATGTAAAGTCTGACAGCTGAGATAATCCGCTTCCCAATTGTCTATACCTGGGATATGAACCGCAGAAATTAGACAGAAGCTGGATTCTGCCCAAGCAAGTATCCAAGATACTTCTTTCATAGCTTAGGGACTGTGAGTCCCACCCTGATGATTGACATATGCCACAGTTGAGATATTGTCTGTCTGAAAACAAATGAACAGTTCTCTCTTCAACAGAGGCCAAACCTGAAGAGCCCTGAAAATAGCAGTTCTAAAATATTGACGGTTAACCTCGCCTCTTGAGGTTTCCAAACCCCTTGTGCTGTCAGAGATCCCCAGACAGCTCCCCAACCTGAAAGACTTGCATCTTTTGTGATCACAGTCCAGGTTGGACAATCAAAAGAGGCCCCTTAAACTATACGATGGTGATCTAACCACCAAGTCATTACCATTACCACCAGTCGAACATTGGGATTTAAGGATATTAATTGTGATATATTTGTATAATCCCTGCACCATTGGTTCAGCATACAAAGCTGGAGAGGTCTCATATGAAAACGAGCAAAGGGAATCGTGTCTGATGCTGGAGTCATGAGACCTAAAACTTCCATGCACATAGCTACTGAAGGGAATGATTGAGACTGAAGGTTCCGAAAAGCTGAAACCAATTTTATTCGTCTCTTGTCTGTTAGAGACAGAGTCATGGACACTGAATCTATCTGGAAACCTAAAAAGGTGACCCTTGTCTGAAGAATCAAGGAAATTTTTGGGAAATTGATCCTCCAACCATGTCTTTGAAGAAACAACACTAGTTGATTTGTGTGAGATTCTGCAGAATGTAAAGACTGAACTAGTACCAAGATATCATCCAAATAAGGAAACACTGCAATACCCCGTTCTCTGATTACAGAGAGTAGGGCACCGAGAACCTTTGAAAAGACTCTTGGAGCTGTCGCTAGGCCAAATTGAAGAGCAACAAATTGGTAATGCTTGTCTAGAAAAGAGAATCTCAGAAACTGATAATGATCTGGATGAATCGTAATATGAATATATTCATCCTGTAAGTCTATTGTGGACATACAATGCTCTTGCTAAACAAAAGGTAGACTAGTCCTTATAGTCACCATTTTGAAAGTTGGCACCCTTACATAACGATTCAAAATTTTCAGATCCAGAACTGGCCTGAATGAATTTTCTTTCTTTGGGACAATGAATAGATTTGAATAACACCCCAGACCCTGTTCCTGAAACGGAACTGGTATGATTACCCCTGAAAACTCCAGGTCTGAAACAGACTTCAGAAAAGACTGAGCCTTTACTGGATTTGCTGGGATGCGTGAAAGAGAAATTCTTCTCACAAGAGGTCTTACTCTGAATCCTATTCAGTACCCTTGAGAGACAATATTCTGAATCCATTGATTTTGGACAGAATCTGCCCAAATGTTTTGGAAGAATCTTTATCTGCCTCCTATAAGCTGAGCTGGAATGAGGTCTGCACCTTCATGCAGACTTGAGGGCTGGCTTTGGTTTCTTAAATGGTCTGGATTTATTCCAACTTGAAGAAGGTTTCCAATTGGAACCAGATTCTTTGGGGGAAAGATTAGGTTTATGTTCCTTATTCTGTCGAAAGGAACGAAAACAGTTAGAAGATTTAGATTTACCCTTAGGTCTTTTATCCTGAGGCAAAAAAACTCCCTTTCCCCCATTGACAGTTGAAATAATCCAATCCAACTGAGAAACAAATAACTTATTACATTGGAAAGAAAGAGACAATAATCTAGGCTTAGATACCATGTCAGCATTCCAATATTTGAGCCACAAAGCTCTTCAAGCTAAAATAGCTAAACACATAGATTTAACATATATTTTTAGTGATATCAAAAATGGCATCACAGATAAAATGATTATCATGTTGAAGTAAGCGAACAATGCTAGACAAATCAGGATCCATTTCCTGTTGCGCTAGACTTTCCAACCAAAAAGTTGATGCAGCTGCAACATCAGCCATAGAAATGGCAGGACTGAGAAGATATAAAAAAAGAGAGAGATGCACTCAGCTGAGACAGAACAAAAGCTAGAAAAACCTCCGTGCCTGTTCATTTTAGGGTGCCACTCAGGGTGCATACTCTTTTAGCACACTATGCCCCTTCACAGAGAAAAAATATATCCTGTAGCATATCAGTCTGACCCTGCCCAATGACAGTCCAGCACCGAAATACCAGGCAATTCTTCTCAGAACATGAAAAACAACAACCCATACGATTGTTTCAGCCTTCTATGGGCCTCGTCAGTGAGGTGCAGTCGCATCTCTCTAAGGGCATGTGTGCAAGGATTCCACGTCTGTTTTCCCCTTTTACTCTTAGGGAGACCCAGGAGCAATTTGCATAAATATAAAAAAAGAGAGAGATGCACTCAGCTGAGACAGAACAAAAGCTAGAAAAACTTCTGTGCCTGTTCATTTTAGGGTGCTACTCAGGGTGCATACTCTTTTAGCACACTATGCACCTTCACAGAGAAAAAATATCCTGTAGCATATCAGTCTGACCCTGCCCAATGACAGTCCAGCACCGAAATACCAGGCAATTCTTCTCTGAACAAGAGAAACAACAACCCCAGACAATCGTTTCGGCCTTCTATGGGCCTCGTCAGTGAGGTTCAGTCCCATCTCTCTAAGGGCATGTGTGCAAGGAGTCCATGTCTGGTTTCCCCTTTTACTCTTGGGGAGACCCAAGAACAATTTGCATAAATATAAAAAAAGAGAGAGATGCACTCAGCTGAGACAGAACAAAAGCTAGAAAAACTTCCGTGCCTATTCATTTTAGGGTGCCACTCAGGGTGCATACTCTTTTAGCACACTATGCCCCTTCACAGAGAAAAAATATCCTGTAGCATATCAGTCTGACCCTGCCCAATGACAGTCCAGCACTGACGAGGCCCACAGAAGGCCGAAACGATCGTCTGGGGTTGTTGTTTCTCTTGTTCAGAGAAGAATTGCCTGGTATTTCGGTGCTGGACTGTCATTGGGCAGGGTCAGACTGATATGCTACAGGATATTTTTTCTCTGTGAAGGGCCATAGTGTGCTAAAAGAGCATGCACCCTGAGTGGCACCCTATAATAAAATGAACAGGCACAGAGGTTTTTCTAGCTTTTGTTCTGTCTCAGCTGAGTGCATCCCTCTCTCTTTTTATATTTATGCAAATTGCTCTTGGGTCACCCTAAGAGTAAAAGGGGAAACCAGACGTGGACTCCTTGCACACATGCCCTTAGAGAGATGCGACTACATCTCATTGACGAGGCCCACAGAAGGCTGAAACGATCGTCTGGGGTTGTTGTTTCTCTTGTTCAGAGAAGAATTGCCTGGTATTTCGGTGCTGGACTGTCATTGGGCAGGGTCAGATTGATATGCTACAGGATATTTTTTCTCTGTGAAGGGGCATAGTGTGCTAAAAGAGTATGCACCCTGAGTGGCACCCTATAATAAAATGAACAGGCACAGAAGTTTTTCTAGCTTTTTTTCTGTCTCAGCTGAGTGCATCTCTCTCTCTTTTTATATTTATGCAAATTGCTCTTGGATCACCCTAAGAGTGAAAGGGGAAAACAGACGTGGACTCCTTGCACACATGCCCTTAGAGAGATGCGACTGCACTTCACTGACGAGGCCCAAAGAAGGCCGAAACGATCGTCTGGGGTTGTTGTTTCTCTTGTTCAGAGAAGAATTGCCTGGTATTTCGGTGCTGGACTGTCATTGGGCAGGGTCAGACTGATATGCTACAGGATATTTTTTCTCTGTGAAGGGGCATAGTGTGCTAAAAGAGTATGCACCCTATAATAAAATGAACAGGCACAGAAGTTTTTCTAGCTTTTGTTCTGTCTCAGCTGAGTGCATCTCTCTCTCTTTTTATATTTAGGACTGAGAAGATAGCTAGAATATAAATAAGCTTTCCTTAGATAAGATTCAAGTTTCCTATCTAAAGGGTCTTTAAAAGAAGTACTATCTTCCATAGGAATAGTAGTACGTTTAGCAAGAGTAGAAATAGCCCCATCAACTTTCCAATCTTACTGCTGGCAAAGGATATGATTTTTTAAACCTTGAAGAAGGAATAAAAGAAGTACCAAGCCTATTTCATTCCTTCGAAATCATATCAGAAATAGCATCAGGAACTGGAAAAACCTCTGGAGTAACCACTTGAGGTTTATAAACAGAATTTAATAGTTTACTAGTTTTAAAATCAAGAGGACTAGTTTCCTCAATATCCAATGTAATCAACACCTCTTTTAACAAGGAACAAATTTACTCCATTTTAAATAAATAAGTAGATTTGTCAGTGTCAATATCTGAGGAAGGATCTTCTGAATCAGATAGATCCTCATCAGAGGAGGATAATTCAGTATATTGTCGGTCATTTGAAATTTCATCAACTTTATGAGAAGTTTTAAATGTTTAAATGTTTATGTTTATTAGAAGGCGGGATGGCAGACAAAGCCTTCTGAATTGCATCAGCAATAAAATCTTTTATATTCACAGGTATATCATGTACATTAGATGTTGAAGGAACAACAGGCATTGCATTATTACTGATGGACACATTCTCTGCAGGTAAAAGCTTATCATGACAACTATTACATACCACAGCTGGAGATATAATCTCCACAAATTTACAACAAATGCACTTAGCTTTGGTAGAACTGTTATCATGCAGCAGGGTTCCAACAGTGATTTCTGAGACAGGATCAGATTGAGACATCTTGCAAATGTAAGAGAAAAAACAACATATAAAGCAAAATGATCAATTTCCTTATATGGCAATTTTTTTTAGATTCTTGTACCTGGGCCCTGTGGTTTCTAGTTACGCCTCTGCACTCATACATACATACACATACATAAATACACACACACACATGCACATATAAATACACACACACACACACACATACACATACACATACACTTTCGTAAATATGTACACACATGCACACTTACAATCTAACATATACATATACACCTTTGAGCCCTTCCAATATACAGCACCTTGTTATTTACCATATACCTTGAAATCACTGTTGCAATATACTATTCTATTAAACCCTTAACCGCCACACACCCCATTACAAAGTAACCGACTAAACTATTAACCCCTAAACTGCCACACCCTCCATCGTAAAGTAACCCTCTACACTATTAACCCCTAAACCGTCACACACCCATTACAAAGTAACCTAATACACTATTAACCCCTAAACTACAACACCCCAATCTCAAAGTAATTCACTACACTATTAACCCCTAAACCACCACACTCCCCATCGCAAAGTAGGCCACTAATCTCTAAACACCCTAACCTAACACTCCCTTAGTTACACCAAAACAGACGAACCTTACCGGTAAAGAAAAAAAAAAAACCTAACCTTACCTTAAACCTAACAAATCTAAAATTACTGGGGGGAAAACTACCATTACAAAAAAATGACAAACAAATTGCCAAAAAAAGAAAAAGAGTTATGTTTTTTCCAAAACCTCACTAAAAAAAAAAAAAAACACCCCAAAATAAAAAACCTATACTAACTCTTAACTACAGAAATAGCCCTTTAATGGCATATTTTAAGGCACTGCCCTAAAGGGTCAGCTCTTTTTCTTAAAAAAAATGTCTACAAACGTCTACAATTAACCCCCACCCAAAACAAAAGACAAAAAAACTACTATAAAATTTATCCTGAAAATGACATTTGGCTGGGCATTGCCCTTAAAAGGGCATTTGGCTCTTTTGTTGTCCAGACCCCCCCCCCTAATCTACGCAAAAAACACCCAAAAAACACTAAACCCCAAAAATACTATCCAAAGATGAATTTGGGCGGTGGCTCTCCATCTTCATTCTGGCCTTGAGGTGTATAAACCATTGACCCACAACCCTATCTTTGATGTGAAAAAAGAGATTGAGGCTTGTGTTCACTTTGCATTTAAAAATGGTATAATGAATAAAGATGTAAGGAAATTTATTCTTGAATCAGAAGACATCACTCCTGTGATGTATACACTGCCGAAAGTACACAAGGATCTGCAAGCCCCCCCGGGCCACCCAATTGTGGCAGGCATGGGCTCAGTATTATCCAAGGTGTCTATTTATTTAGATAAAGTACTTAGGCCTTTTATGTCTAGTTCATATATCCAGGATACAGGGGACTTTCAAGACAACTTGAGGGAAACAAAGGCATTTTTTTCAGTCTTGACGTGACATCGTTATATACAGCAATTACCCATGAGGCAGGTATTGGAGCGGTTGAAAAGGTTTTGAGCGAATCTGATAGATATACAGTTCCACAGGCAGAATTTATTTTGCAGTTATTAAACATTGTTTTAAGATGTAATTATTTTCTTTTTGAAGATAATTATTATCTTCAGCTCCAAGGTACGGCTATGGGGTCCAATGTCGCCACCACATACGCCAACATTTTTATGAATATTTTTATCATATGGCGCCACCTGGTGGAGCTATATAGATGATGTGTTTGGCATGTGGGGGGGGGCGACATTGGAACCCTAGTAAATTTTGTTAATGATTTAAATACAGCTTCCAGTCATATCAGGTTTAAGTTAGTCTTTAGTGAGGAGGAGTGTTGTATTTCTAGACACAGTTGTGTCAAAATGTACATCAGGCCTGACAGTAAACCTTTATAGGAAAACAACAAATTGCAATACTTTCCTGCACTACAAGAGTGCACATCCTCCCTTGCTGGTTAGATCCCTACCTAGAAGCCATTTCTTATGTGTGAGACGTATTGTGTCTGAGGAAACAGTGGTTAAGGATAGGCTTAAAGAAATGGGGGATCGTTTCCTGCAAAGGGGATATCCTCGGGAGCTTGTTGAAACTGAAATTGAGAATGCCTTGGGTACCCCTAGACAAACTTTATTAGAAACGAAAAAACTTTCAAACCAGAAGCCTTCTAGATTAGTATTTGTGAGTCAATATGCACCTTGGAACCAACAGATTCTGATAATTCTTCATAGACATTGGCACATTTTGAGCACCTGTAATCCAGGTGTCCAAGAATTTAAAATTCCCCCTAAACCTGCTTTCAAAAGGGGCATACATTTAAAAGATGTTCTGGTAATGGCGGATATTGGTCCGTCTAAGTGTCCTGCTCAAACATATATTGGTAAGAAGAATTTGGGTAGTTTTCCCTGTCTAGGGTGTTCAAACTGTAATAGTTTAATTAAAGGGCCAACTTTTAGTCATCCAAGCACAGGCAAAAAATATTTCATCAAAGGGTACTACACTTGTAATACTGACTTCGTTGTCTAATTAATTAAATGCCCATGTGGGCTGGGGTACGTGGAGGAGACCTCACGCTCTGTACGTGAACGCATTGTCCAACATAAAAATATTATTAGGACTAAGAAAACTGATGCCCCAGTAGCCCATAATTTTTTGTCAGCAGGCCATAACCTTAGTCAACTGAGGTTCCAAATATTAGAGCAGGTTAAACATCGTAGGGGGGGGGGGGGTGATTGTGTCAAATTATTAAAAAAACGTGAAGCGTTTTGAATTTATGAACTAGGTACGTTGTTTCCAAGTGGCATGAACAAAGAACTAGATTGGTCAGTTTTTCTGTAAATACTTTTTGACAATATTGGTAATACATGTTTTGACATTTATATATGTGATGTAAATTATACAATAGAGTATTGATTTGTGGATATATCATGTATTATATATATGTTTGTACTGCATACACATATATTTTGACTATGTGTAAATTCTTTGTTTATTTAGATTATGTATACTTGTAATTTTTTGTATGACCACTAGGTGGTAGTATTATGTAAAAGTGCTGTACATGCCACATACAGGTGATTTAATTAGTTTGGAAGGTGGGACTTGTATAGGTATTTAAGAATGGAGTCAGTGTCTGTTTAACTATGCATGATTAAGGACATTTGTCCGAAATGTTGCTGATCTTTTGGAATTTGGCTCAATAAAAGTACTTAATTTTGGTAACTTGGTGGTGCGACTATCATTCTTCTGTCATCTTCATTCTGGCGGTGGTCCATCTTCATCCCTGTGGCGATCTTCTTATCTTCATCCCGGCATTGATCTTCATCCATCTTCTTATCTTCCAACCTCTATACAACCTTTATATCCTCTTTATGTGGTCACCAGCCACGCACTGAATTCTAAATTCGAGGTACCACATTCCTATTGGCAGATTTTCAATCAAAGGGGTTTAGACATTAGTGGGTTACTTTGAGATGGGATTGTGTGGTGGTTTAAGGGTTTCATATTCCTTTAAGGTTCTATAAAGAATATGCTACACAGAGATGAGATTTCAGGTTTGGACAGGTGATCGTATGCTACTTGCGTGATGAAATATTATCACAGGGCAAATTATCCTGGTAGGCTAACTTCCTCATCCTGAGACACAAGTGTAGTAGTTTTAGTAAAAGCCTAAAGCAGAGTTCTTATAGGTCTGCGTGGATGTCTTACAGGTGCAATGTACTCTTTCAGTTGTTTGCTGAAAATACTGCTTTGCGTTTAACTTGCAATTATGTGTTATTCCCCCAGTACACATCTCTTGAGGGTTTTAGAAGTGGGATTTTGAAAGAGACACATGTGAGAATTTAAAAAGAACATTTTAAACCTTAAACCTAACAAATCTAAAATTACTGGGGGAAAACTACCATTACAAAAAAATGACAAACAAATTGCCAAAAAAAGAAAAAGAGTTATGTTTTTTCCAAAACCTCACTAAAAAAAAAAAAAAACACCCCAAAATAAAAAACCTATACTAACTCTTAACTACAGAAATAGCCCTTTAATGGCATATTTTAACGGCACTGCCCTAAAGGGTCAGCTCTTTTTTCTTAAAAAAAATGTCTACAAACGTCTACAATTAACCCCCACCCAAAACAAAAGACAAAAAAACTACTATAAAATGTATCCTGAAAATGACATTTGGCTGGGCATTGCCCTTAAAAGGGCATTTGGCTCTTTTGTTGTCCAGACCCCCCCCCCCCCCTAATCTATGCAAAACACACCCAAAAAACACTAAACCCCAAAAATACTATCCAAAGATGAATTTGGGCGGTTGGCTCTCCATCTTCATTCTGGCCTTGAGGTGTATAAAACCATTGACCCACAACCCTATCTTTGATGTGAAAAAAGAGATTGAGGCTTGTGTTCACTTTGCATTTAAAAATGGTATAATGAATAAAGATGTAAGGAAATTTATTCTTGAATCAGAAGACATCACTCCTGTGATGTATACACTGCCGAAAGTACACAAGGATCTGCAAGCCCCCCCGGGGCCACCCAATTGTGGCAGGCATGGGCTCAGTATTATCCAAGGGTGTCTATATATTTAGATAAAGTACTTAGGCCTTTTATGTCTAGTTCATATATCCAGGATACAGGGGACTTTCAAGACAACTTGAGGGAAACAAAGGCATTTTTTTCAGTCTTGACGTGACATCGTTATATACAGCTATTACCCATGAGGCAGGTATTGGAGCGGTTGAAAAGGTTTGAAGCGAATCTGATAGATATACAGTTCCACAAGGCAGAATTTATTTGCAGTTATTAAACATTGTTTTAAAGATGTAATTATTTTCTTTTTGAAGATAATTATTATCTTCAGCTCCAAGGTACGGCTATGGGGTCCAATGTCGCCACCACATACGCCAACATTTTTATGAATATTTTTATCATATGGCGCCACCTGGTGGAGCTATATAGATGATGTGTTTGGCATTGTGGGGGGGGGGGGGGGGCGACATTGGAACCCTAGTAAATTTTGTTAATGATTTAAATACAGCTTCCAGTCATATCAGGTTTAAGTTAGTCTTTAGTGAGGAGGAGTGTTGTATTTCTAGACACAGTTGTGTCAAAATGTACATCAGGCCTGACAGTAAACCTTTATAGGAAAACAACAAATTGCAATACTTTCCTGCACTACAAGAGTGCACATCCTCCCTTGCTGGTTAGATCCCTACCTAGAAGCCATTTCTTATGTGTGAGACGTATTGTGTCTGAGGAAACAGTGGTTAAGGATAGGCTTAAAGAAATGGGGGATCGTTTCCTGCAAAGGGGATATCCTCGGGAGCTTGTTGAAACTGAAATTGAGAATGCCTTGGGTACCCCTAGACAAACTTTATTAGAAAAGAAAAAACTTTCAAACCAGAAGCCTTCTAGATTAGTATTTGTGAGTCAATATGCACCTTGGAACCAACAGATTCTGAGAATTCTTCATAGACATTGGCACATTTTGAGCACCTGTAATCCAGGTGTCCAAGAATTTAAAATTCCCCCTAAACCTGCTTTCAAAAGGGGCATACATTTAAAAGATGTTCTGGTAATGGCGGATATTGGTCCGTCTAAGTGTCCTGCTCAAACATATATTGGTAAGAAGAATTTGGGTAGTTTTCCCTGTCTAGGGTGTTCAAACTGTAATAGTTTAATTAAAGGGCCAACTTTTAGTCATCCAAGCACAGGCAAAAATATTTCATCAAAGGGTACTACACTTGTAATACTGACTTCGTTGTCTAATTAATTAAATGCCCATGTGGGCTGGGGTACGTGGAGGAGACCTCACGCTCTGTACGTGAACGCATTGTCCAACATAAAAATATTATTAGGACTAAGAAAACTGATGCCCCAGTAGCCCATAATTTTTTGTCAGCAGGCCATAACCTTAGTCAACTGAGGTTCCAAATATTAGAGCAGGTTAAAACATCGTAGGGGGGGGGTGATTGTGTCAAATTATTAAAAAAAACGTGAAGCGTTTTGAATTTATGAACTAGGTACGTTGTTTCCAAGTGGCATGAACAAAGAACTAGATTGGTCAGTTTTTCTGTAAATACTTTTGACAATATTGGTAATACATGTTTTGACATTTATATATGTGATGTAAATTATACAATAGAGTATTGATTTGTGGATATATCATGTATTATATATATGTTTGTACTGCATACACATATATTTTGACTATGTGTAAATTCTTTGTTTATTTAGATTATGTATACTTGTCATTTTTTGTATGACCACTAGGTGGTAGTATTATGTAAAGTGCTGTACATGCCACATACAGGTGATTTAATTAGTTTGGAAGGTGGGACTTGTATAGGTATTTAAGAATGGAGTCAGTGTCTGTTTAACTATGCATGATTAAGGACATTTGTCCGAAATGTTTGCTGATCTTTTGGAATTTGGCTCAATAAATGTACTTAATTTTTGGTAACTTGGTGGTGCGACTATCATTCTTCTGTCATCTTCATTCTGGCGGTGGTCCATCTTCATCCCTGTGGCGATCTTCTTATCTTCATCCCGGCATTGATCTTCATCCATCTTCTTATCTTCCAACCTCTATACAACCTATATAATCTCTTTATGTGGTCACCAGCCACGCACTGAATTCTAAATTCGAGGTACCACATTCCTATTGGCAGATTTTCAATCAAAGGGTTTAGACATTAGTGGGTTACTTTGAGATGGGATTGTGTGGTGGTTTAAGGGTTTCATATTCCTTTAAGGTTCTATAAAGAATATGCCTACACAGAGATGAGATTTCAGGTTTGGACAGGTGATCGTATGCTACTTGCGTGATGAAATATTATCACAGGGCAAATAATCCTGGTAGGCTAACTTCCTCATCCTGAGACACAAGTGTAGTAGTTTTAGTAAAAGCCTAAAGCAGAGTTCTTATAGGTCTGTGTGGATGTCTTACAGGTGCAATGTACTCTTTTCAGTTGTTGCTGAAAATACTGCTTTGCGTTTAACTTGCAATATGTGTTATTCCCCCAGTACACATCCCTGAGGGTTTTAGAAGTGGGATTTTGAAAAGAGGACACATGTGAGAATTTAAAAAAGAACATTTTAAACCTTCTGCAGGAGGTTGTATAATAAAGCCCAGCAGCAGACCTAGTAAACATAGCAACACTTGCAGCACTTTATCAGCAGGTCCAGACTATAGCCCGACAATGATCTATTATCTATACAAGCTGATGATAATATTGACAGACTCACAGTATCGCTACAGCCCTATCTCTTTCAAGAGTAGTGAGTCAGCCCATCACAAACTAAACTGCTCAAAGTTTAGTGTCTTTTGTAGTTGTGTTTTAGCTGTCACACAACCCCCCCCCCCCCATTGTAGTTTTTTAACTCAGCTTTTAACTCATCAGCTCTAACCATTCAAACATTTAAATTACTGGCTGAACCCATCCTTGTAAAGATATTAACAATAACCTTAAACTGCCACAAAAAATTGCAACTTCCTTGTCCTAATGCCTCTAAGCATTAGTTAACCTTATCTTTAACCATAACAAAAACTCATAGAGGGGCCGATTCATCAAGTGTCTGGCGGACATGATCCGCTGTAGTGATCGATGTCCGCCAGGACATTGATAAATTCTGACAGCATGAACTGTTGGCATTTATCAATTGCACAAGCAGTGCAATTGTGCAATGCCGCTGGCAGAGGGTGGTCAATGAACCCGATCATATGAGATCAGGCATAATTGATGTCCGCCAGCCTCAGAGGTGGCAGACGAGTTAAGGAGCAGTGGTCTTAAGACACTGCTTCTTAACTCCTGTTTCCAGCAAGCCTGAAAACTTGCGCAGAAAACAGGGGCATACGGCCCCATTCGGCATTGATAATTGGCCCCTATAGTAGAGAGTTATTGACCTATTATTTAGTGATATTTTTTAATTCACCTATTAATTTAGGGTGCTGCAGATTAATTAAAACAGCTATTTAATTCTTAAATCTATAAAGCAAGAACTGATAATTAGGCCTTCTCTAAAAGACAGGGTAATCAGCATTCTTTACAATTTCTTTAAAATAAATCCTAAATAATTTAACTCTGCATGAACACAAAGTTAACCCACAAACAACATATCTAAATGTCCCCACATGCGACGTGTCACCCAAGTGAGTAAACATTGGTTATTATTTTAACATAAATTTTGAATGATGGAAATGCACCTGCAAAACCTCGACCATTGAGTATCCCCACCAATAAGATCTGATATTCAGACAAAAAAAGATTTACTAATTAACTAAATGTTAATAATAGTATATTGTGTCAGTAATGGATACAAATTAGGACATTTTTTTTCTATAAATGAATAGTGTAACACTTGAGGACATACAGGTATACCCCGCTCATACAGCGGGTTAGGGACCGGAGCCCCGCTGTAAAGTGAAAACCGCCTTAAAGTGAAACAAGGCAGTTTTAGCTTTCTTTTCAGTGTTTAAAATCTTAAAAACATGTTTGAACTAACATATATTAGGGGTGCAATAGTGCTACGTTTAGTTTAACACTAGCACAGCATAGATTCAGTTAGGATTCAATAAATACTGTACCTGTAAAATAGTGACAATTACTGTAGTAAAATTTGCCAGACTACAACACTAAGACACAGATTGCACTGCAATGCAGTTAACAGAGTGAACTAAGCATAACAAAATGGTGCCAGTCACTTTTCTCGCAATCTCACAATGATTACAGCACTGTTTCAAAATCCTTGGAGGTTGAACTTCAGCTCCACAAAGTGCTGTATTAGCGAATCGCTGTAAAGTGAAGCGCTGTAAAGTGAGGTATACCTGTATACACTAATTTATTTTTATGGACCCAAGAGAAGACTGTCAGGAAACTGATTTGCTTGGAAACAAAGTACATGGATTGGAGGAGAAATGGCCATGTGGATGGTGGAAATGTACCTGTTACTATCTTTATTACACCTGCTAGGTAAAAGCTGATTTGACTCTTTACAAAAAGATTATCGCCTAGATTTAGAGTTCTGCGTTAGCCATCCAAACCAGCGTTAGGGGGTCCTAACGCTGGTTTTTGCCGCCCGCTGGTATTTAGAGTCAGTCAGGAAAGGGTCTAACGCTCACTTTCCAGCCGCAACTTTTCCATACCGCAGATCCCCTTACGTCAATTGCGTATCCTATCTTTTCAATGGGATCTTTCTAACGCTGGTATTTAGAGTCTTGGCTGAAGTGAGCATTAGAACTCTAACGACAAAACTCCAGCCGCAGAAAAAAGTCAGGAGTTAAGAGCTTTATGGGCTAACGCCGGTTCATAAAGCTCTTAACTACTGTGCTCTAAAGTACATTAACACCCATAAACTACCTATTCACCCCTAAGCCGAGGTCCCCCCACATCGCCACCACTCTAATAAATTTTTATAACCCCTAATCTGCCGACCGGACACCGCCGCCACCTACATTATCCCTATGAACCCCTAATCTGCTGCCCCTAACATCGCCGACCCCTATATTATATTTATTACCCCCTAATCTGCCCCCCCCCCACAACATCACCACTACCTACCTACACTTATTAACCCCTAATCTGCCGACCGGACCTTGCCGCCACTATAATAAATGTATTAACCCCTAAACCGCCTCACTCCCGCCTCAAAAACCCTATAATATATAGTATTAACCCCTAATCTGCCCTCCCTAACATCGCCGACACCTAACTTCAAGTATTAACCCCTAATCTGCCGACCAGACCTCGCTGCTACTCTAATAAATGTATTAACCCATAAAGCTAAGTCTAACCCTAACACTAACACCCCCCTAAGTTAAATATAATTTTTATCTAACAAAATAAATTAACGCTTATTAAATAAATGAATCCTATTTAAAGCTAAATACTTACCTGTAAAATAAACCCTAATATAGCTACAATATAACGAATAATTATATTGTAGCTATTTTAGGATTTATATTTATTTTACAGGCAACTTTGTATTTATTTTAACTAGGTACAATAGCTATTAAATAGTTAATAACTATTTAATAGCTACCTAGTTAAAATAATTACAAAATTACCTGTAAAATAAATCCTAACCTAAGTTACAATTAAACCTAACACTACACTATCAATAAATTAATTAACTAAACTATCTACAATTATCTACAATTAAATCAACTAAACTAAATTACAAAAAATAAAAAATTTTTAAAGAATTTTAGACTAATTACACCTACTCTAAGCCCCCTAAAAAAATAACAAAGCCCCCCAAGATAAAAAAATGCCCTACCCTATTCTAAAATAAAAAGTTAACAGCTCTTTTACCTTACCAGCCCTTAAAATGTGCCTTTTGCGGGGCATGCCCCAAAGAAAACAGCTCTTTTGCATTTAAATAAACATACAATACCCCCCCAACATTACAACCCACCACCCACATACCCCTAATCTAACCCAAACACCCCTTAAAAAAACCTAACACTAAGCCCCTGAAGATCTCCCTACCTTATCTTCACCACGCCGGGTATCACCGATCCGTCCAGAAGAGGGTCCGAAGTCTTCATCCTATCCGGCAAGAAGAGGTCCAGAAGAGGGTCCGAAGTCTTCATCCTATCCGGCAAGAAGAGGACAGCCGGACCGGTAGACATCTTCATCCAGGCGGCATCTTCTATCTTCTTCCATCCGGCGCGGAGCGGGACCATCTTGAAGCAGCCGACGCGTATCCATCCTCTTCTATTCCGATCAGCCAATAGAATGCAAGCTCAATCTTATTGGCTGATTGGATCAGCCAATCCGATTGAACTTGTATCTGATTGGCTGATTGAATCAGCCAATCAGATTTTTCCTACCTTAATTCCGATTGGCTGATGATAGAATCCTATCAGCCAATCGGAATTTGAGGGACGCCATCTTGGATGATGTCACTTAAAGGAATCTTCATTCGTTGGGAGTCGCCGAAAGAAGAGGATGGATCCGCATCGGCTGCTTCAAGATGGTCCCGCTCCACACCGGATGGAAGAAGATCGAAGATGCCGCTTGGAGAAGATGTTTGCCGGTCCGGATGTCCTCTTCTTGCCGGATAGGAGGAAGACTTTGGAGCCTCTTCTGGACCTCTTCAGCCACCGGATGATGGATCGCCAACCCCCGCTTGGGTTGGATGAAGATGTTGGAGCCAGGACGGATCGGTGATACCTGGATGGTGAAGACAAGGTAGGAAGATCTTCAGGGGCTTAGTGTTAGGTTTCTTTAAGGGGGGTGTGGGTTAGATTAGGGGTATGTGGGTGGTGGGTTGTAATGTTGGGGGGGGTATGGTATGTTTTTTTTTACAGGCAAAAGAGCTGAAATCCTTGGGGCATGCCCCGCAAAGGGCCCTGTTCAGGGCTGGTAAGGTAAAAGAGCTTGTAACTTTTTTAATTTAGAATAGGGTAGGGAATTTTTTATTTTGGGGGGCTTTGTTATTTTATTAGGGGGCTTAGAGTAGGTGTAATTAGTTTAAAATTGTTGTAATATTTTTCTTATGTTTGTAAATATTTTATTATTTTTTGTAACTTAGTTCTTTTTTATTTTTTGTACTTTAGCTAGTTTATTTAATTGTATTTATTTGTAGGAATTGTGTTTAATTAATTTATTGATAGTGTAGTGTTAGGTTAATTGTAGGTAATTGTAGGTAGTTTATTTAATTAATTTATTGATAGGGTAGTGTTAGGTTTAATTATAGCTTAGGTTAGGATTTATTTTACAGGTAAATTTGTTATTATTTTAACTAGGTAACTATTAAATAGTTCTTAACTATTTAATAGCTATTGTACCTGGTTAAAATAATTAAAAAGTTGCCTGTAAAATAAATATTAATCCTAAAATAGCTATAATATAATTATAATTTATATTGTAGCTATATTAGGATTTATTTTACAGGTAAGTATTTAGCTTTAAATAGGAATAAGTTATTTAATAAGAGTTAATTTATTTCGTTAGATGTAAATTATATTTAACTTAGGGGGGTGTTAGTATTAGGGTTAGACTTAGCTTTAGGGGTTAATACATTTATTATAGTAGCGGTGAGGTCCGCTCGGCAGATTAGGGGTTAATAATTGAAGGTAGGTGTCGGCGATGTTAGGGAGGGCAGATTAGGGGTTAATACTATTTATGATAGGGTTAGTGAGGCGGATTAGGGGTTAATAACTTTATTATAGTAGCGCTCAGGTCCGCTCGGCAGATTAGGAGTTAATAAGTGTAGGCAGGTGTCGGCGACGTTGAGGGGGGCAGATTAGGGGTTAATAAATATAATATAGGGGTCGGCGATGTTAGGGCAGCAGATTAGGGGTACATAGGGATAACGTAGTTTGCGGCGGTTTACGGAGCGGCAGATTAGGGGTTAAAAAAAATATGCAGGGGTCAGCGATAGCGGGGGCGGCAGATTAGGGGTTAATAAGTGTAAGGCTAGGGGTGTTTAGACTCGGGGTACATGTTAGAGTGTTAGGTGCAGACGTAGGAAGTGTTTCCCCATAGGAAACAATGGGGCTGCGTTAGGAGCTGAACGCTGCTTTTTTGCAGGTGTTAGGTTTTTTTTCAGCTCAAACAGCCCCATTGTTTCCTATGGGAGAATCGTGCACGAGCACGTTTTTGAGGCCGGCCGCGTCCGTAAGCAACTCTGGTATCGAGAGTTGCATTTGCGGTAAAAATGCTCTACGCTCCTTTTTTGGAGCCTAACGCAGCATTTGTTTAAACTCTCGATACCAGAGTTAAATTTATGGTGCGGCCAGAAAAAAGCCTGCGGAGCGTTAACAGCCCTTTTACCGCCAAACTCCAAATCTAGGCCTTAGAGCAGTGCTTTCCAAACTGTGTGTCGGGACACACTAGTGTGTCGGCAGCAGTGTGTAGGTGTGTCCCTGCTTCAGCACAAATTTTTTTAAATTTAATTTTTTTTTTTTAAATTGTTTTTTGGTTTCTGACTTTCCGCCTGCTTGCTACGCATATCACATGGTTGACACGTGAATGATACCTAGTGGTTCACAGATCATCTTAACCAATTGGCACAGCTCAGTGGGAACTGAAACTATTACCATTGGCGGATTTGGCGGCACATTGGCTCCTGACTGCACGTGTAGTCTCCTTAATTGGCTTGTGACTGCAAGTGTAGCCAGTGAGTGGGACAGCAGTGTGTTTGTAGCATGGGCAGTAGTCAGTCGGACTCACAGAGCTCTGAGGGTGGCATCTTAAACGTTGAGCTGAAGTCAGAAGTCAGTGGGATTTTTTTGCAACTAGCTCCCAGTAATGCATTGCTGCTCCTGCTCTTGATATATGGATAGGAAGTAGAAGCTTAAAAATGCTTGATGATGAAATGCGAGTGTCTTTATCTAATATTACACCAAATATTCCGAAACTGTGTTCATCCCATCAACCTCATACATCCCATTAAAAAATAGTAAGTAGCTATTAGTGTTAAACTTTTTTAAATTCCTGCACATACTTACTGTTACTTGTAAATACATTACGTTATTATATCATTTATGTATGTGTCCGTATCTCTTAAAACAAGTTAGTTTAACCTCCTTTTGCTAGTACAACTGAATTACTGTGTCGCGAAATGATGTAGGTCTAAAAAGTGTGTCACCAACATGAAAAGTTTGGAAAGCTCTGCCTTAGAGAGTGTTTCCCCATAGGAAACAATGGGGCTGCGTTACGAGCTGAATGCTGCTTTTTTGCAGGTGTTAGGTTTTTTTCAGCTCAAACTGCCCCATTGTTTCCTATGGGGAAATCGTGCACGAGCACGTTTTTGAAGCTGGCCGCGTCCGTAAGCAACGCTGGTATTAAGAGTTGCAGTGGCGGTAAATATGCTCTACGCTCCCTTTTTGGAGCCTAACGCAGCCCTTCAGAGAACTCTAAATACCAACGTTGTTTAAAAGGTGCGGGGGGGAAAAAAACACTCGTAGCTAACGCACCCCTTCTAACGCAAAACTCTAAATCTAGGTGTATGTTTATTGGCTTTGAAAAACCATGTGACTTTGTTATACTTTCTTCCTGAGGGGGGGAATTAAAGGTTAATGGCATCATTGAATTATGACTGCCAATGTTATTATCTCAACTCATCTATTGAATTTAAAAGGACAGTAAAGTCAAAATTAAAGTTAAATTGATTGTATAGAGCATGGCATTTTAAATAACTTTCCAATTTACTTAATTTATTATTTTTTGTTAGTATTCTTGATATCCTTTTGTTAAAGAAAAATCCCATTGGAGTTCAGAAGCCTACACATGTAGCAGCAGTGTTTGCAACATGGTTTACAGCAATGTTATACAAAGTTACAAACACTACTGCCATTGACTGCATGCTCCTAGGATCCTATCAGCCTACCTAGGTTAGTCTTCAACAAAGAGTACCAAGATAACAAAACAAGGCTTCGATCCGATATAAATCATCGCCCACAAAAGCCGGCGACGCCAAATTTTGCGCTGGTTTGGTATCACATATACGGCGTAACATAGAAGTTACGTTCATATATTTCTGCCTTCGGCCGTAGTTTTTTGGCCCATAGACAAGTATACCAAACCAGCGCAGTTTGGTATCCAATATACAGCGTAAGGACTTACGTGGCAAAAATGGAGAAATCTTTCTCCATTTTCACCTCGCCACAAATTGCAGGCGTAGTAAGCCTTACACTGTGTATTGGAGCCCGTAACTCCCTAAACTGCCTGCAAAATATAAAAAATAAAAAAATATTTACCAACATTAGAAAAATATTACAACAATTTTAAACTAATTACACCTACTCTAAGCTCCCTAATAAAATAACAAAGACCCCCAAAATAAAAAATTCCCTACCCTATTCTAAATTAATAAATGTAAAAGCTCTTTTACCTTACCAGCCCTGAACAGGGCCCTTTGCGGGGCATGCCCCAAGAAAATCAGCTCTTTTGCCTGTAAAAAAAAACATACAATACCCCCCCCCCAACATTACAACCCACCACCCACATACCCCTAATCTAACCCAAACCCCCCTTAAATAAACCTAACACTAAGCCCCTGAAGATCTTCCTACCTTGTCTTCACCATCCAGGTATCACCGATCCGTCCTGGCATCCGGTGCTGAAGAGGTCCAGAAGAGGGTCCAAAGTCTTCCTCCTATCCGGCAAGAAGAGGACATCCGGACCGGCAAACATCTTCTCCAAGCGGCATCTTCGATCTTCTTCCATCCGGTGCGGAGCGGGTCCATCTTGAAGCAGCCGACGCGGATCCATCCTCTTCTTCTGTTGTCTCCCGACGAATGACGGTTCCTTTAAGGGACATCATCCAAGATGGCGTCCCTCGAATTCCGATTGGCTGATAGGATTCTATCAGCCAATCGGAATTAAGGTAGGAATATTCTGATTGGCTGATGGAATCAGCCAATCAGAATCAAGTTCAATCCGATTGGCTGATCCAATCAGCCAATCAGATTGAGCTCGCATTCTATTGGCTGATCGGAACAGCCAATAGAATGCGAGGTCAATCTGATTGGCTGATTGGATCAGCCAATAGGATTGAACTTGATTCTGATTGGCTGATTCCATCAGCCAATCAGAATATTCCTACCTTAATTCCGATTGGCTGATAGAATCCTATCAGCCAATCGGAATTCGAGGGACGCCATCTTGGATGACGTCCCTTAAAGGAACCGTCATTCGTCGGGAGACAACAGAAGAAGAGGATGGATCCGCGTCGGCTGCTTCAAGATGGACCCGCTCCGCACCGGATGGAAGAAGATCGAAGATGCCGCTTGGAGAAGATGTTTGCCGGTCCGGATGTCCTTTTCTTGCCGGATAGGAGGAAGACTTTGGACCCTCTTCTGGACCTCTTCAGCACCGGATGCCAGGGCGGATCGGTGATACCTGGATGGTGAAGACAAGGTAGGAAGATCTTCAGGGGCTTAGTGTTAGGTTTATTTAAGGGGGGTTTGGGTTAGATTAGGGGTATGTGGGTGGTGGGTTGTAATGTTGGGGGGGGGTATTGTATGTTTTTTTTTTACAGGCAAAAGAGCTGATTTTCTTGGGGCATGCCCCGCAAAGGGCCCTGTTCAGGGCTGGTAAGGTAAAAGAGCTTTTACATTTATTAATTTAGAATAGGGTAGGGAATTTTTTATTTTGGGGGTCTTTGTTATTTTATTAGGGGGCTTAGAGTAGGTGTAATTAGTTTAAAATTGTTGTAATATTTTTCTAATGTTGGTAAATATTTTTTTATTTTTTGTAACTTAGTTCTTTTTTATTTTTTGTACTTTAGTTAGTTTATGTAATTGTAGTTATTTGTAGCAATTGTATTTAATTTATTTATTGATAGTGTAGTGTTAGGTTAATTGTAGGTAATTGTAGGTAGTTTATTTAATTAATTTATTGATAGGGTAGTGTTAGGTTTAATTATAACTTAGGTTAGGACTTATTTACAGGTAATTTTGTTATTATTTTAACTAGGTAACTATTAAATAGTTCTTAACTATTTAATAGCTATTGTACCTGGTTAAAATAATTACCAAGTTGCCTGTAAAATAAATATTAATCCTAAAATAGCTACAATATAATTATAATTTATATTGTAGCTATATTAGGATGTATTTTACAGGTAAGTATTTAGCTTTAAATAGGAATAATTTATTTAATAAGAGTTAATTAATTTCGTAAGATTTAAATTATATTTAAGTTAGGGGGGTGTTAGTGTTAGGGTTAGACTTAGCTTTAGGGGTTAATACATTTATTAGAATAGCGATGAGCTCCGGTCGTCAGATTAGGGGTTAATAATTGAAGTTAGGTGTCGGCGATGTTAGGGAGGGCAGATTAGGGGTTAATACTATTTATGATAGGGTTAGTGAGGCGGATTAGGGGTTAATAACTTTATTATAGTAGCGCTCAGGTCCACTCGGCAGATTAGGGGTTAATAAGTGTAGGCAGGTGTCGGCGACGTTGAGGGGGGCAGATTAGGGGTTAATAAATATAATATAGGGGTCGGCGGTGTTAGGGGCAGCAGTTTAGGGGTACATAAGGATAACGTAGGTGGCGGCGCTTTGCGGTCGGCAGATTAGGGGTTAATTATTGTAAGTAGCTGGCGGCGACGTTGTGGGGGGCAGGTTAGGGGTTAATAAATGTAATACAGGGGTCGGCGGGGTTAGGGGCAGCAGATTAGGGGTACATAAGTATAACGTAGGTGGCGGTCGGAAGATTAGGGGTTAAAAAATTGTAATCGAGTGGCGGCGATGTGGGGGGACCTCAGTTTAGGGGTACATAGGTAGTTTATGGGTGTTAGTGTACTTTAGGGCACAGTAGTTAAGAGCTTTATGAACCGGCGTTAGCCCAGAAAGCTCTTAACTCCTGCTTTTTTCCGGCGGCTGGAGTTTTGTCGTTAGAGCTCTAACGCTCACTTCAGAAACGACTCTAAATACCGGCGTTAGAAAGATCCCATTGAAAAGATAGGATACGCAATTGACGTAAGGGGATCTGCGGTATGGAAAAGTCGCGGCTGAAAAGTGAGCGTTAGACCCTTTAATCACTGACTCCAAATACCGGCGGTAGCCTAAAACCAGCGTTAGGAGCCTCTAACGCTGGTTTTCACGGCTACCGCCGAACTCTAAATCTAGGCCTCAGATAGCTACAATATAATTAATAATTAGATTGTAGCTATTTTAGGGTTTATATTTATTTTACAGGTAACTTGGTATTTATTTTAACTAGGTACAATAGCTATTAAATAGTTAATAACTATTTAATAGCTACCTAGTTAAAATAATTACCAATTTACCTGTAAAATAAATCCTAACCTAAGTTACAAATACACCTACACTATTAATAAATTAATTAAATAAACTACAAATATCTAAACTAAAATACAATTAAATACACTAAACTAAATTACAAAAAAAATAAAAAAAAGATTACAAGATTTTTAAGCTAATTACACCTATTCTAAGCCCCCTAATAAAATAACAAAGCCCCCCAAAATAAAACAATTTCCCTACCCTAATCTAAATTACAAAAGTAATCAGCTCTATTACCAGCCCTTAAAAGGGCCTTTTGTGGGGCATTGCCCCAAAGTAATCATCTCTTTTGCCTGTAAAAAAACCAACAACCCCCCCATTACAACCCACCACCCACATACCCCTACTCTAACCCACCCAATCCCCCCTTAAAAAACCTAAGTCTAACCCCCAAGTGCTCCTTACCTGTCCTGAGGACCGGCAGAGAAGGTCCTGTTCCAGGCGGAGAAGTCTTCTTCCAGGCGGCGACCTCTTCTTCTTCCAGGATCCAGCCGGCGCGGAGCGGAGGAGTTGAAGATTGATGACCGTGGAGCTGAAGACGTCCATCTGGAACTGAAGACCAGCGATGCTGGAACTGAAGATCGGCGACACTGGAACAGAAGACCGCTGGAACTGAAGACCGGAGCCGGAGCGTGTGCAGGATCCTCTTCATACGATCGCCGCCGTACACTGAATAGGAATTCAAGGTATGCGATAAAAAATGGCGTCCCTTGAATTCCTATTGGCTGATTTGAGCCTTCAAATTCAAATCAGCCAATCGGATGCAAGAAACTTTAATTCTATTGGCTGATTTGAACAGCCAATAGAATAAGAGCCACTGTAATTATATTGGCTGATTAGAATAATTTAGGGGTGTTAGAGTTAGATAGGGTTAATATAGTTAATATATATAATATAATAACTATATTAACTATATTAACCCTAATATAATTAGGGTTAATATAGTTAATATAGGTGGCGGCTGTGTAGGCGGGTCAGATTAGGGGTTAATATATTTAATATAGGTGGCGGTGGTGTAGGGGGATTAGATTAGGGGTTAATATATTTAATATAGGTGGCGGCGGTGTAGGGGGATTAGATTAGGGGTTAATATATTTAATATAGGTGGCGGCGGTGTAGGGGGATTAGATTACAGGCAAAAGAGCTGATTACTTTGTGACAATGCCCCGCAAAAAGCCCTTTTAAGGGCTGGTAAAAGAGCTGGTTACTTTGGAGCAATGCCCAGCAAAAGGCCCTTTTAAGGGCTGGTAATAGAGCTGGTTACTTTGGGGTAATGCCACGCAAAAGGCCCTTTTCAGGGCTATTTGTAGGGTTAGACTTAGGTTTAGTGGTAGGGAAATTTTTGTATTTTAGGGGTTAATAAATTTAATATAGGTGGCGGCGGTATAGGGGGATTAGATTAGGGGTTAATAATTTTAATATAGGTGGTGGCGGTGCAAGGGGGTCAGATTAGGGGGTAGTACATATAATATAGGTGGCGGCGGTGTAGGGGGCTCACATTAGGGGTTAATATAGTTTAAATAGGTGGTGGCGGTGTAGGGGGATCATATTAGGGGGTAATATAGTTTACATAGGTGGCGGTGGTGTAGGGGGATCATATTAGGGGGTAATATAGTTAATGTAGGGGGCTCACATTAGGGGTTAATATAGTTTAAATAGGTGGCGGCGGTGTAGGGGGATCATATTAGGGGGTAATATAGTTTAAATAGGTGGCGGCGGTGTAGGGGGATCATATTAGGGGGTAATATAGTTTAAATAGGTGGCGGCGGGGTAGGGGGCTCACATTAGGGGGTAAAAAATTTAATGTAGCTAGCGGCGGTGTAGGGGGGTCAGATTATGGGGTAATATAGATAATGTAGCTGGCAGCGGGGTCCGGGAGCGGCAGTTTAGGGGTTAATATATTTATTATTAGGAGTTAGAGGGGGGATTGATAGAGGGGTATACGTGTCGGGCTATGTTTGGGAGGCGTGTTAGACAGTAACGGGAGATTTAATAACTTAGTCAGGGTTTTTATGCGGAGGCAGTTTTTAAAGTGCCGTAAGTCACTGGCGACTCCAGAAATTTGTACTTACGCAAATTTCTGGACATCGCTAGTTTGTCAGACTTACGGCATCTGACGGCGCCGTATATAAGATAGCTCGAGTTGCGAGCTGAAACTATGGGCGGCACAGGTTTCCACGCTTGCGCCGAAACCTGTGCCGTATATCGGATCGCGCCCCAAATTTGAAAGAAGTAAATTGGATACTTGTTTTAAATTGCATGTTCCATCTAAATTATGAAAGTTTAATTTTGGCTTTATTGTCCTTTTAATCCATGAAGTTATATTTTAGGCAAAACAGGTTCACAGATGCTGGGTGATATAAAAGGTGTGGCAATTGAGAATGATCTAAAATATGTCAAAAGTAAAAAGATCACACTTACAAGAGGAGCAAAAGGTAATCTTAAAATATACAACTCCAATCCAATAAAATCCCATCAAGTGTTGTTATGCACTTTTTTTCATGACTCCCTGCTAAAATGGTAACACTTTTGTTTTGTATTGGAGACTTGCTGAGTGCTAACATGAAAAAGGTATAATTTGCTGAGAGATATTTTCATGTTTTGTTGACTCAAAGTATGACAAGAACTTTCATCAACATTTTCATTTTTTTTGTTGCACTTTACAACTGTGTATATTGTCAGAATTAGGCTTGTGCTAATGTCCCTTTAAAGGGAGGACACATGATAAATGAATATTTCAGGGTTCTTATAATGGAACATTTTTCAAACATTTCTTTAATTAATCCCGGAAATATGTATTTCTCATGTGTCCTCCCTTAAAGAGACATTAAAACCAATTTTTTTTATTTCACAATTCAGATAGATCATACAATTTTAAACAACTTTCCAATTTACTTCTATTATAAATTTTTCTTTGTTCTTTTGTTATCCTGTGTTAAAAAGCAGGGATGTGAGCTAAGGAGCGTGCACATGCAGCATTGTACGGCAGCAGTTTTACAACAATGTTATACATTAGCAAGAGCAGTAGATGGCAGCAATATTTTCTGTCATGTAGTGCTTCAGGCATGTGCACGCTACCTACCAAGGTATCTCTTCAACAAATAACAACAAATGAAGCAAATTTGAGACTAGGGGTTATATTTATCCATATGCGAGCGGACAGGATACAAAGTAGTCTATCAAGTCAGCATCGATAAATGCCGACAGCATACTCTGTCTGCATTTATCAATGCACCAGCAGTTCTTGTGAACTGCTGGTGCAATGCTGCCCCCTGCAGATTTGGGGCCAATTGGCCGCTAGCAGGGGGTGTCAATGAAGCCGATCGTATTCTATTGGGTTGATTTCTGTCCGCGACCTCAGAGCAGGCGGACAAGTTATGGAGCAGCGGCCTTTTGGAGCTTGATAAATATGCACCCAGAAGTAAATTGGAAACTTTGTTTAAATTGTATTCCCTATCTGAATAATGAAAGAAAAATTTTGGGTTTTGTGTCACTTTTTAAAGCAGCAATATGGCAACCCTAGTCCGAACAGATCCTTTTGTCCGAATATGCTTCTTTAACAAAACCATTTTTTTAGTTTCCAAATCTCAATACATTGCAAATTAACTGTTTTAACAACACTCTCACTTTTTGTTTATTTACTGGATATGTGTTTACTCTGAATGCATTCTCTATATCCTGAAACATTAAGGGCTAGATTACAAGTGGAGCTAGAGAGCAAACTGCACTAGTGGTAAGGCTTTCTTTTATGTAATTGGCAAGAGTCCATGAGCTAGTGACGTATGGGATATACATTCCTACCAGGAGGGGCAAAGTTTCCCAAACCTCAAAATGCCTATAAATACACCCCCCACCACACCCACAATTCACTTTTACAAACTTTGATTCCTATGGAGGTGGTGAAGTAAGTTTTGCTAGATTTCTACGTTGATATGCACTTCGCAGTATGCTGAAGCCCGGTTTTCCTCTCAGAGTGCAGTGAATGACAGAGGGATGTGAAGGGAGTATTGCCTATTGAATGCTATGGTCATCCTATCGGGGATCTATTTCATAGGTTCTCTGTTATCGGTCGTAGAGATTCTTCTCCTACCTCCCTTTTCAGATCGACAATATACTCTTATATACCATTACCTCTGCTGATTCTCGTTTCAGTACTGGTTTGGCTATCTACTATATGTAGATGAGTGTCTTTTGGTAAGTATGTCTTGTTTTATTTATGACACTCTCAGCTATGGTTTGGCACTTTATATGTAAAGTTCTAAATATATGTCTTATACTTATATTTGCCATGATTCAGGTTAATCAGTATATTTCCTTCTTAACAGGCTGTCAGTTTCATTTTTGGGAAATGCATATGAATAAAAAAAATTTCTTACCTGAAAATTTTTCAAATTGACTTTTCTTTCTAAATTGTGGCTGTTAGGCTCGCGGGTGCAAAAAATGCTAGAATTTATTGCGTCATTTTTGGCGTGAGACTTTTTTGGCGCGAGAATTATGTTTGTTGACGTTAATGTCGTCATTTCCGGCGTCATAGTTGACGCCGAGAGTTTCACGTACTTGCGTCATCTATGACGCTCGTGTTTGTTGCAGACGTTTTTGGCGCCAAAATATTTTGTCAATGTGGGCGTCATACTTGGCGCCAGTTTTTTTGACATTACTGAAGTCTTTGTTTCTTTTTGCTTCTGGTTCCCAGAGGCTTATTCTGTTTGCATTTTTTCCCATTCCTGAAACTGTGATTTAAGGAATTTGATAATTTTGCTTTATATGTTGTTTTTTCTATTACATATTGCAAGATGTCTCAAGCTGACCCTGTATCAGAATCTACTTCTGGAATGCTGCTGCCTGATGTCGGTTCTACAAAAGCTAAGTGCATTTGTTGTAAACTTGTGGTAACTGTTCCTCCGGCTGTAGTTTGTGTTAGTTGTCATGATAAACTTTCAAAAGCAGACAATATTTCCATTAGTAGCAGTCCATTACCTGTTGTTGTTCCTTCAACATCTAATGTTCAGGATATTCCTGTTAATGTAAGAGAATTTGTTTCTAATTCTATTCAGAAGGCCCTGTCTGTTATACCACCTTCTAATAAACATAAAAGGTCTTTTAAAACTTCTCATAAATTAGATGAATTTTTAAATGACCGCCAGCATTATGATTTATCTATCTCTGAGGAGGATTTATCTGGTTCAGAAGATTCTGCCTCAGATATTGACGCTGACAAATCTTCATATTAATTTAAAATGGAGTTTATTCGTTCTTTACTTAAAGAGGTGTTGATTGCATTAGATATGGAGGAGTCTAGTCCTCTTGATATTAAAACCAGTAAACGTTTAAATTCGGTTTTTAAACCTCATGTAGTTATTCCAGAGGTTTTTCCAGTTCCTGATGCTATTTCAGATGTAATTTCTAGGGAATGGAATAGTTTGGGTACTTCATTTACTCCTTCTTTAAGGTTTAAGAGACTGTACCCTTTGCCGACTGATAGATTGGAGTTTTGGGAAAAAATCCCCAAAGTTGATGGGGCTATCTCTACTCTTGCTAAATGTACTACTATTCCTACGGCAGATAGTACTTCTTTTAAAGATCCTTTAGATAGGAAGCTTGAATCTTTTCTTATGCTTATTTATGTTCAGGTCATCTTCTCAGGCCTGCTATTTCTTTGGCTGATGTTGCTGCGGCTTCAACTTTTTGGTTGGAAGCTTTAGCCCAACAAGTGCCAGATCATAATGTGTATAGCATTGTTAAGCTTCTTCAACATGCTAATAATTTCATTTGTGATGCCATTTTTGATATCATTAGAATTGATGTCAGGTATATGTCTTTAGCTATTTTAGCTAGAAGAGCTTTATGGCTTAAATCTTGGAATGCAGATATGACTTCTAAGTCAACGTTGCTATCTCTTTCTTTCCAAGGTAATACATTATTTGGTTCTCAGTTGGATTCTATAATTTCAACTGTCACTGGGGGGAAGGGAGCATTTTTGCCTCAGGATAAAAAATCTAAAGGCAAATTTAGATCTGCTAACCGTTTTCGTTCCTTGCGCCAGAATAAGGAACAGAAGCCTGACCCTTCCCCTAAAGGAACGGTTTCCAATTGGAAGCCTTCTCCAGTCTGGAATAAATCCAAGCTTTTTAGAAAATAAAAACCAGCCCCCAAGTCCGCATGAAGGTGCGGCCCTCATTCCAGCACAGCTGGTAGGGGGCAGGCTACGATTTTTCAAAGATGTTTGGATCAATTCAGTCCAAGATCATTGGATTCAGAACATTGTTTCTCAAGGGTACAGAATAGGTTTCAAGATAATACCACCTGTGAGAAGGTTCTTTCTCTCACGCATTCCAGTGAACCCAGTAAAGGCTCAGGCTTTCCTGAAATGTGTTTCAGACCTGGAGTCATTTGGGGTAATTGTGCCAGTTCCATATCGGGAACGGGGTCTGGGGTTTTATTCAAATCTGTTCATTGTACCAAAGAAAGATAATTCTTTCAGACCAGTTCTGGATCTAAAATTTTGAATCGTTATGTAAGAATACCAACATTCAAGATGGTGACTATAAGGACTATTCTGCCTTTTGTTCTGCAAGGGCATTAGTTGTCCACATTAGACTTACAGGATGCTTATCTTCATATTCCAATTCATCCAAATCACTATCAGTTCCTGAGATTCTCTTTTCTAGACAAACATTACCAATTTGTTGCTCTTCCTTTTGGCCTAGCAACAGCTCCAAGGATCTTCTCAAAGGTTCTCTGTGCCCTTCTCTCTGTAATCAGAGAGTGGGGTATTGTGGTGTTTCCTTATTTGGACGATATCTTGGTACTTGCTCAGTCTTTACATTCTGCAGAATCTCACACAAATCAACTTGTGTTGTTTCTTCAAGAACATGGTTGGAGGATCAATTTACCAAAAGTTCTTTGATTCCTCAGACAAGGGTAACCTTTTTAGGATTCCAAATAGATTGAGTATCCATGACTTTGTCTCTAACAGACTAAAGACGTCTGAAATTAATTTCAGCTTGTCAGAACCTTCAGTCTCAATCATTCCCTTCAGTAGCTATGTGCATGGAGGTTTTAAGTCTCATGACTGCAGCATCGGACGCGATCCCCTTTGCTCGTTTTCACATGAGACCTCTTCAGCTTTGTATACTGAATCAATGGTGCAGGGATTATACAAAGATATCACAATTGATATCCTTAAATCCCAATACTCGACTATCTCTGACTTGGTGGTTAAATCACCACCGTTTAGTTCAAGGGGCCTCTTTTCTTCGTCCAACCTGGACTGTGATTTCAACAGATGCGAGTCTGTCAGGTTGGGGAGCTGTCTGGGGGTCTCTGACAGCGCAGGGGGGTTAGAAATCTCAAGAGGCGAGATTACCAATCAATATTTTGGAACTCTGTGTGATTTTCAGAGCTCTTCAGTTCTGGCCTCTTCTGAAGAGAGAATCGTTTATTTGTTTTCAGACAGACAATGTCACAACCGTGGCGTATGTCAATCATCAAGGTGGGACTCACAGTCCTCAAGCTATGGAAGAAGTATCTTGGATACTTGCATGGGCGGAATCCAGCTCCTGTCTAATCTCTGCGGTTCATATCCCAGGTATAGACAATTGGGAAGCGGATTATCTCAGTTGCCAGACTTTACATCCAGGAGAATGGTCTCTTCACCCAGATGTGTTTCTTCAGATTGTTCAGATATGGGGGCTTCCAGAAATAGATCTGATGGCTTCTCATCTAAACAGGAAACTTCCCAGGTATCTGTCCAGATCCAGGGATCCTCAGGTGGAAGCAGTGGATGCGTTGTCACTTCCTTGGAATTATCAATCTGCTTATATCTTTCCGCCTCTAGTTCTTCTTCCAAGAGTGATTTCCAAAATCATAATGGAACATTCGTTTGTACTGCTGGTGGCTCCAGAATGGGCACAGAGGTTTTGGTATGCAGATCTTGTTCGGATGTCCAGTTGCCAACCTTGGCCACTTCCGTTAAGGCCAGACCTTCTATCTCAAGGTCCGTTTTTTCATCAGGATCTCAAATCATTAAATTTGAAGGTATGGAGATTGAACGCTTAGTGCTTAGTCATAGAGGTTTCTCTGACTCAGTGATCAATACTATGTTGCAGGCTCGTAAATCTGTGTCTAGAAAGATTTATTACCAAGTTTGGAAGACTTACATTTCATGGTGTTCCTCTCATAAATTCTCTTGGCATTCTTTTAGAATTCCTAGAATTTTACAGTTTCTTCAGGATGGTTTGGATAAGGGTTTGTCTGCAAGTTCCTTGAAAGAACAAATCTCTGCTCTTTCTGTTCTGTTTCACAGGAAAATTGCTAATCTTCCTGACATTCTGTGTTTTGTGCAGGCTTTGGTTCGTATCAAGCCTGTCATTAAATCAATCTCTCCTCCTTGGAGTCTTAATTTGATTTTGAGAGCTTTACAGGCTCCTCCGTTTGATCCTATGCATTCTTTGGATATTAAGTTACTTTCTTGGAAAGTATTGTTTCTTTTGGCTATCTCTTCTGCTAGAAGAGTTTCTGAATTATCTGCTCTTTCGTGTGAGTCTCAGGATAAGGCGGTTTTGCGGACTTCTTTTAAATTTTTACCTAAGGTTCTGAATTCCAACAACATTAGTAAAGAAATTGTTGTCCCTTCATTGTGTCCTAATCCTAAGAATTCTTTGGAAAAATCTTTGCATTTTTTGGATGTGGTAAGAGCTTTGAAATATTATGTTGAAGCTACTAAAGATTTCAGAAAGACTTCTAGTCTATTTGTTATCTTTTCTGGTCCTAGGAAAGGTCAGTAAGCTTCTGCTATTTCTTTGGCTTCCTGGTAAAAGCTTTTGATTCATCATGCTTATGTGGAGTCAGGTAAATCCCTGCCTCAAAGGCTTACGGCTCATTCTACTAGGTCAGTTTCTACTTCCTGGGCTTTTAAGAATGAAGCTTCTGTTGATCAGATTTGCAAAGCAGCAACTTGGTCTTCTTTGCATACTTTTACTAAATTCTACCATTTTGATGTTTTTTCTTCTTCAGAAGCAGTTTTTGGTAGAAAAGTTCTTCAGGCAGCTGTTTCAGTTTGATTCTTCTGCTTCTAATTTTAGTTTTTTTCTTTATAAGATTAAAACTTTTTGATTTGGGTTGTGGATTATTTTTTCAGCTGAATTGGCTGTCTTTATTTTTATCCCTCCCTCTCTAGTGACTCTTGCGTGGAGTTCCACATCTTGGGTATTTGCTATCCCATATGTCACTAGCTCATGGACTCTTGCCAATTACATGAAAGAAAACATAATTTATGTAAGAACTTACCTGATAAATTCATTTCTTTCATATTGGCAAGAGTCCATGAGGCCCACCCTTTTTATGGTGGTTAGGATTTTTTTGTATAAAGCACAATTATTCCAATTCCTTGTTGATGCTTTCGCTCCTTTCTTATCACCCCACTTCTTGGCTATTCATTAAACTGAATTGTGGGTGTGGTGGGGGTGTATTTATTGGCATTTTGAGGTTTGGGAAACTTTGCCCCTCCTGGTAGGAATGTATATCCCATACGTCACTAGCTCATGGACTCTTGCCAATATGAAAGAAATTAATTTATCAGGTAAGTTCTTACATAAATTATGTTTTTGTGCTTGTCAAGGTGTGCTGGTTTTATGAGTTGAAATTAAAAATTGATTGTGCTAGCGCTAACCCGACAGGCGCAAAAAGCCAATATTACACTATCATAAATGTTTAAAAAAATCTTGTGAGTGCCGTCTCCTTCAGATGCTAGAAAAGTTTTAGGTTGATTATATGAATGTTTGAGTTAGGACCCCCAGTACATTTTCTCTGACAAGCTTACAGTATTGTAAGTGTAAATAAAAAGAGAGAAGCACTCAACCTGGGAAAGAACAATAGCATAATAGCTTGTTCTATGGGTAGGTACCACCCAAGAAGCAGCCTCTTTTTGTTCAACATGTGGCTTTCACAGAGAAGAACTTTCCTGAAGCATATCAGTCTGATCCTGACTTAACAGTACAGTCCAGCCCCGAAATACCAGCAATCCCTCTCTGAACGAGAGAAATGGCAAAACCCCAGAACGTACGTTTTCGGCCTAGTGTGGGCCTCGTAATGTAAGTGTGTAATGTGTTTTGGACCAACTGGGTTTTTGTATTAGTTTCAATAACAAATCAGCATTATATTGTCATCTCTACACATAGGGACATTTGTTTTTTAAATAATTCATGAATACTTTTTCTATTCATTTAACTGTATATTAGCAAAAGTTTAATTGTATTCATTCAGTATTTGAATAGATGGTTTGCAAAAACATAATACATTGGGGGGGCAGAGCTAACTGCCAAAGTGACTAGACATGCACTACAGTAGCTCCCGGCTTCAGCATGGATTTTTGGGGTTCTTTTTGACCTGATATCCCATAAAAAGTGGGAGATATTCGACTTCCGGTGGGCGGGATTACTGGATGGAAGCAAATGCTGGGAGCTCTGCATGCCTAAGCTACAAATAACGCATATTCACCACTTTACACCTCCATCCAGCCCCCCATTTTATGTGTCTTGCTAGGAGACTTTGAAACGGTCATCGCTAGCCAACTTTTTGAAAGGGAAGGGCATTACATCGGCCCTAGCCCCCGGGAGCAATTTACGAAACCCTTGTGGTCCGCCATGTTGGCGCATCAGTTCAGCTAAATCGGGCACTGCTACAACTGATTACTTGGCAGATATGGATTTCCTGCCCGCTAACTCTGGAATAATGGAATCAGAGTGTAATCCTGCTGCACAGATAATTGCAGTCTTTATGCCAGCATTTAATCGCCTGATCCACAGCTATGAGAGACTGCATGAAGCAGTTCATGTCGCTGGGAAGCACGATCTTACAGAAAATGATAAGGAGAGCCTGCAAACCGGCTCTACAGTCCGAGACCTGCAAAATTTACTACCCACTCACCCGCACGGGTCCGCTCTGCTTGCCGACTCCATGGTTCGTGACTGTAGCCTGGCTGGAGGATCCCCGGCATGTCACGTGGAGGAGGGGGTCACCCCCTGTGCGCTCACCATTTGAGAAACCTTGCGGCCCTGCGGGATTTGTTATGGACTGCCCACTGAGCACTTTTTTGGCTACCTCGGCTCCCGCTCTGTGCGTGTTGAGACAGGACATTGGGACACCACTTTTGCCTGACTTGCTGCAGTACCCTCCCTCTCTACCGGATGCCAAGAAAGCCTCAGAGATTACCTGCTGTCCCACCAGCATACTGATGCCCATTGCTGCCTCTACAGAGCAGAGCCGTACTGACATATCATTACAGCATGAGGCAAATTTGTGGGGCTCCTGCAGAAGCCGTCTCCCACAAAAATGCTATACTCATCTGAGAAATAGTTATTTATCTCTAACCCGTGTTGGAATCGGGTGAACTGTTTATCTAATCCTAGCCACCTGTTGTCAGGCCGTGGTTCCTTTGTATATGCCCTATTGCTTATCCGATGTATGGATCTTCTATCTTCCACATCACATACCAAAGTCGGCTGAATTATCACATATGTATTTACGTTGTGGATTGTTATCCACCCTCGGGCTCCAAATAGCAGATGACTGTGTTCAATATTTTTCCAGATGCTGCATGTGTGAATTTTTTATTGTATTTGTTGGTGTTGTTTTAATTTTCCATATCTGTTTGATTAGAGTTATAAAACTTGAGACCCCCTGGTTCCTTCCCCTTTAGCCAAGAACCCAACCATCCCTGAGCATGCTTGTTATCAACATAATATAACTTTTAAAATCTGTGGTACAAATAATATATCTAATTATCCCAATCAATTTCCATGGAGGTAATAACCTTATATTCGGTCTAATGACACAGCACGCTTATCCAGTTTACGGAAGCTATATCTTCTTAGTTGGGCGCTTACTGTCTACTGCCCAAAAATGTCAGCACACTTATTAAGTCTCCCTATTGTATACCCACAATCTTCTCTGCAGCTTTTTGATACAATCCCCCCTGTTCCCATAGAGCACACATGGCTCATCAGTGAAACCTATGCTGCTGTCTGAGAAACGCACAAATACATGTTGTATTACAAGAGCTATATTTTCTTAGGGATGTGCTTACTTTAATTATTATCCCAGAATTCTACTTTTAATTTTATACCATAGCCCCTGGACCCTGACTGGGGCATTTGGGTACCCATAAAATAAGAACAAAAGAAAAACCTCAATTTACATATCATAGTGTATCTAGTTCTAATTGATACTCTCATGGTTGCGTATGCCAATATTTATTAAAACCGCTCTGCACAAACAAATGTTCTCATTATGCAATGCGCAGGGTAATGTACCTCTAAAATAGGAGATGGTACTTGTTGTAGTTTATTTATGGTTTTCTATTGCTTAGTTTTGTTATGCTATAACTCCAGTAATGTATACAAGTATTTCATAAAGATTGCTCAACATATTTCTGATATAAATTTGAAAACTCTCCACTAATATAAGTGACCCAACACTATTACTGGCCTAATATTGTATTGTACTAATGTTACCATGCTAACTTATAGATTATTCTGTGGAACATGCAGAAATGGTATTTGTTGGTCTATATACACTCGCTATGTCCCCCCCACCCCTCACCACTCTACCCCTCCCTCTCCCCTGACTTCCCATCCCTCACCTCCTTCTGTCTCCCCTGTTCTATGTCCTATGTTTGTTTGTTCCCCCCACCTCCTACCATTCTACCCTGCCCTCTCCCGGTTTTCCTCCCTCTACCCCTCCCTTTCTGCCTCCCCTGTTCTATGTCTGATTGTTTGTTTGTTAATAATGTTAAAAACCCCAATATAGTGATGCAAACCCATATCTATTAGAGCAATGGTTGCCTACTGAAAATTCTAGAAATTACATGTATGTCATTGTATGAAATCGCAGTTGCTTGTATTGTTTTATCTGTCTTCTTGGCTCACCCTGCGAGGTGGGCTGGAGAGACAACTTGTAATTTTGCACCCTTTATTGGTTATAAATAAAAGTTTAAAAAAAAAAAAGTGGGAGATATTCTCTAACCCCTACCTAAGAGCCTGCTATAAAGATTGGAGGAAGAGCTGGGAACATTTTCACAGCACACTGTCAGGGCGACTCATTGCGGCCTAGCTATGAGGTGGTACGAATATGGAGGATTCCCACATGGCTATCCTAGCCCTCTTTGAAGAATACGACTGCAAACTGATGAGCAGACTAGACCAACTTATTTCGATCATTAGACCCCAGGGTGCAGAAGAAGACAGCGCTAAGTTTTATGAAGGAGTGACTGTGGCTCCTGACATAAACAGGAACGTTACCCAGGGGATTTCCACTCGGCATCCTCTAGCAGAGACTGCCTACCCTTCAGAGACTGCTTCAGCCCATCAAAGCAGTGGACATTTACCATATGCCTCTAACATGGGAGGTGCGGCCGATCCTCGGGAGCTAAGTGTGAACTGTGTGTGCCTACAGCAGGGAACAGCCGTGGGGGACGCTGAAGATGAGGTCCCTGAGATGATTGGATTTGTGGCTGTGTCTGAGCAGGAGGTTCCAACTCTAGAGGCAAATTACCCTGCCAGGTGGTGTCATTCTTTCCACTGCCCTGGCACTTTGCAGTGCAGTTGGTCCGCTGTACATATGTTTGTGTTGGCTTCTCAGGATCACGGAGGGATTGGCTGGGCCACTCTTAATCATATCCACCCTTGCAAGAAAGCTGGAGTAGGTTATTTCCCCTTGCCCTCTACACGGCTATGAACTGCCAACCTAGTATACTTGTAAAACCCCTTTACAGACTCTTAAGTGACTCCCTGTTCTTTCTTTCTCCTGATTTGTGATGACAATACTGTCTGAGATATTGCTTAGGAGCTCATATGAGGAACAAACGGTTAGGAGAGAAACGAATACCTATCATACGCTCCAGTAACTCTTTATGGTAACATTTGTCCCCCTATTTCAGTACTGTGTTTGTTCAAGGTACCACAGTTATTAAGTTCTAAACTGAGGATTCTGCACTCATGCAAAATACTCCCTGAAACCGTGTAGATTTTTGCACCTATAACTTTCTATGTGTGTGTGTGTTTATATTATTTACAGTCCTAAAAAACGCTTACAGTGAAAAGTGTACTAGATCCTGCTTGTGGGTGGGAACTCTGTATATATGCAATCATGGGGTCTAAAGTTGGGCAGGTCTCTAGCCTGGACATAATCTAGCAACTAACTACTTGTACTAGTTTAAGAAACCTCTTTATGCTAAACATATTCCTGTAATAGGGCTTGCATATACAAATCCCTGCAGTTTGAGCCTCTCCTAACAGTCCTTTGTTCATCTAGGAACAACAGTCCCATTTATTGCACACTAGCTTACTGTGGTCACTGTGTGGTGTGAACATATGTGCAAGGTTAGGGGAAGGTAGTGCGAATCGCAGCATAAGGTAACATTTAGCACTTAGACTATGCCTAGTCCTACAATAATTCTTGAAGGGTATGAATGGGCTGTTGCAGTATTATACTGTCTTTATATTCACTATAACAAACAGGTCAATGTTGCATATGCATATAGTCCTAGAATACCACTTTTTGTCTGAACTCTATCTGTTTAGCATTTAGATAATACTATTTTGTATCTCTAGACCAGGGAGAGACCCATGCTACTATAATTCCATGCACCCACTGAGTTTACCATGTGGCCTTAATATAGTCAGGTGACCAAGATAAAGCTTCCTGTAAATACTCTTTGTGCTAGACTGACTTCGTTGGATACCTAACAGCTTTTAGAAAGACTTTTTAGAGTTTATAGGGATGAATATAACTTCCTTCCATATCTCCCTACAGACCTACTCCAATTCTGTATGTTATACGTATACTATTGATCCCATGATTAGCACCTCCCATGGCCCCACTTTCTACCCATCCACCTCTGGCGCTCCATTATGCATAGTGTGCTTATGTCGTATGTTAAGTGTTGACTATCGCTGGTACTGTTTCTCTGTTTTTTATATATGTTAGCAGTCTCTGCCCAGCTAGAAGATCTTCTGTTTAAGTGTTCTCCCCCTTTAGATAAAAAGGCTCTTTGGGTCATAACTTGGAAAAAAGTTGTGTTTACTCATATGTTTTCTGCTATCTATGGCCAGCATGTTTCTATGGTTTCAATGTGTTCTCCACAATGCCTGAGGATAGTTTAAACTAACAGTTTTTTTTCTGTTATTGTCTTACTAAGCATACAATGATACCTGAAGTTTGTTCTGTCATAACACATTTATTGATACCATTTTGTCTGATTGATGCTGACTAAGATTACTGACTAAGATTATTAACAGTGCCCTCCCTATATCTTGGAGAGAGTGATCCCGTCAGAAGATCGGTTTGTCATTGAGAACACACTGAAGTTTAAAAACAAAACGTGGAGCAGAAAAGTTAGATTGTAATATATCGCTTCACCATGAAGCATTGTTCACTGTATTGTAAACTTTTGTGAAACTTTCCATATTCCTGGATACTGTGTTTGTAACAATGTGTTATTGCTTCCTCAATGAAAAGAATATTTATAAAAAAATAGTACATTGTCTCCTGGGTTATATTTATGATTTTTTTTATTCCCTGTGTATCTACAGAATTATCTTGTGCTTATTATTCTATGTTCTGAAATAAGTAAAAAAAAAATTTGCTTAACTGCTGAGCAATGTCCACACCTGTGCTGAGCATTTTTGGAATTTCTAGATGCTTCTCACATTAAAGTGCCACTCTAGACCATTTCCAGTGAGAAACCCACACATACTGGGCTAGATTACAAGTAGTGTACTAACATTAGCACTCGTGATATAAGAATATTGCAGACATGCTAATTTGCGCAACATATTACAAGTTGAACGTAAATTTGTTTGCTCGAGTGCAATAAAATTTAACGCACCTCGGGTTAGCGGTTTAGGGCAAAAATAAAAGCTGCATTAAACACAATATACATACATTAAAATATGCTGTTACACTCTTATAAACACTATCTGATAAAAATATTCATATAAATATTCTTTTTTTTTTTTAAAAAGAGTTCAAAGGTATATGGTATATGACCATGTATTTGACTGCAAACAAAGGGCTATAATATATCTATATATATATATCTATATATATATATATATATATGTCTAAATAATAATTCTATAATAATAAAGTTTTACTGTGTATTTACTGTAAATATTTCACATTCCAATGTTCTTTACGTACAGGACAATTTTATTTTTTTTCCTATAGATATATTTATTATTATAATAATTTTATAGATATACTAAACAATTCTAAATAATCAAAATCAGTATCTATAATCATTTTTAATTATTAATATTTTTTATATTTAATATTTCAATAACATTCCATAAGATAATTAATTATTTATGTGCAAATATACCTATGTTGCCCAACCGAAAGCATCTTATGCATATTTTACATTCCTATATTTTTCACATAGAAATGTTTTTAATTTGTAATATTAAATATATATTTCTATATATGTGTGATAATATATATATATATATATATATATATATATATATATATATATATATATACACATACACCTATATATATGTATACACACACACACACACACATATATATATATATATATAAAGAAGTCCTGACTGACTCACTGAATGACTGACTCATCAACGTCCAGCTCAAACCGTTTAACCTAGGAACGTGAAATTTGGAAGGTATGTTGTTTTTATGACATTGGCCCCCCCTAAGGAAGGATTTTTGAAAATTACGTCCCATAGGGGGTGAAAAAGGGGGGGGGGGTGAACTTTTTTATAAGGGTACCTATAGCTCAAAAACTGACAATGTTACAGACGTGAAAATTGGTATTTACGAGAAACACAGAGAATTAACAAAAACCCAAGAATTTCATATCTGCGAATGTGCAACCGAAAGGGCACACACATGAGGGCACATGTATTTGCGAGTGGTCAGGTTTTTTGCTATTTTTTACCAATTACAAAATCCACGTGAGCGAAGCCATGGGCAACTGCTAATATATATATATATATATATATATATATATATATATATATATATAAAAGAGGGTATTGGCACATATCCACTTGCAAATAAACACATTTTTAAATGCTGCAAAAAGATTTCTGCAAAACATCACCTATGCTTCTATATTAATATTGTCATATTCTGCTTAGCCCATCACCAACTTACAAGTTGTCCCAATGTTGACTGTTCCTAACACTACAGTATTTGCCTTTATGGGCTAAATCATTTCAGGGCTATTTGTAGTTTAGTTTTAGAATGTTTTTATTTTGAGTTTTTATTTGGGGGGGGTTGGAATAGGCATAACTTTTTTATTCTTGGTTAAAAAAAAAATTGGAATGGTAGGGATTGTTATTTTTTGTAATGTTAGGGTTTTATTAAAGGGACATTATACACTTGATTTTTCTTTGCATAAATGTTTTGTAGATGATCCATTTATATAGCTCATACAGTTAGTTATTTTTTTAAATGTAGTTTTGCTTATTTTTAAATAGCATTGCTCTGATTTTCAGACTCCTAACTAAGCCTCAAAGTTTTAGGAGAATACCGACATATACCTACTACAGCTTGCTCCTGTTTGTGTAAAGAGTATTTTCATATGCAGATAAAGGGGGAGTGGGGAGTGGGGAGTGGGGAGTTTTTATTTGGGGGGGTTGGAATAGGCATAACTTTTTTATTCTTGGTTAAAAAAAAAAATTGGAATGGTAGGGATTGTTATTTTTTGTAATGTTAGGGTTTTATTAAAGGGACATTATACACTCGATTTCCCACTTGCAGTGGGTGTTTTAGCTGCCTTTTTAACAGAGCTAAATTGGGAGCTTCTAAGTAAGTATTTAAATGGTTTTATACTGGATTTTTATTTAAGTATATGTGCATATTATTCTTTATAGTAGTGTCTATTACATGCAGTTACATGCAAATTGGTGTATACTGTCCCTTTAAGTAATATTAGGATGTTTCTTTTAAGTAATGTTAGGTGTGTTGGGGGGGGGGTTGTGGTGGGGTTTTTTTGGTAGTAGTTATCTATTTATTTTTTCTTAATAGTAATGGTAGGCTCTATAGGGGCTCTTAATGATAGAATAACATAAAACATACAAGGTGAAACAAAGTATATACAGATAATGATACACAACAATAACCCTAGTTACTGGATATGCTGAACTCCCATATATTGTCAGTTCATCAGGGGTTAAAATTCCTGGACTCCCATATATTGTCAGTTCATCAGGGGTTACATTTCCTGTAGCAATTTCAGGATTGCAGTGGCTGCACTCCTCTTCACACGCATGTAGTGGGAAAAAACAACAGCATCTAACAAATATAAGAGAGGCGCCTCATGTGTGTATCAGTCACCAAATAGACAAATCAGATAGAAAATGTTAAACACAGGGTACTCACATTTCCATAGAGCACCCTTATGTGCTAGTAGACGCAGGCTGGCAGTGTAAAGGTGTATCAGCTCACCACCTCCCGACAACTGCACATGGTCCAGGGACAGCTCAAACACACTCACAGTGATGAACAAAACAGTAGGCCCAACACATATGTGCACCTGGCAATTAGGGCTTGTAAACATTGTTTGTAGTATAAAAACTGATTTATTAAAACCAAATAAAATTCAAACAATGCAGTGTTAAAAACTGGTTAGTATACATAGAGGGATATTTATTAAGCCGTCAACCGCAAATACGCTGGAATTCCGCAGCATAATTGTGGAAAGCCTGATTCGCCTTATTTATCAAAGCCTACAGACTGGCAAAAGTTTAAATTTGTGACTTAACATACGATCCGTCGGTCTCAATCCAACACAGATCAATGCTTACGTCACAGATGTTCTGAATACAAATTCGGCACAATCTGACTACTTTTATTTATCAAACTTCTAACAGGTACGCTCGCCACTATTCCGGCCCAGCGTACCTGCTTTTCAATCCGCCACCCTGTCTGAAAGCAGTGAAAGCTCATGTTCGCTGCTGCCCGATACCCCATTGATTTCTATGGTAGAATAAAAGTAATTCCTAACACCCTAACATAAGCCCCGAGTTTAAACACCCCTAATCTGCCACTCCCTACATCACCGCCGTCTAAATAAAATGTATTAACCCCTATCCCGCCGCTCCCGGACCCGCCGCCACCTAAATAAATATATTAATCCCTATCCCGCTGCTCCCGGAGCCCACCGCAACTAAATAAAGGTATTAACCCCTAAACCCCTAGCCTCCCACATCACTACCACTTACTAAACCTATTAACCCCTAAACCGCCATCCCCCCACATCGCCATAAACTAAATTAACCTATTAACCCCTAAACCTAACAACCCGCTAACTATACATTAAAATTACATCCTCCCTGTCTTATAATAAATTTAAACTTACCTTTAGAATTAAATTAAACTATATTAAACTATTAATTAACCTACCCTATTATACTAAAATTACATTAAACTATATTGAACTATTAATTAACCTACCCTGAATATTATACTAAAATTACATTAAACTGTATTAAACTAATAATTAATCTACCCTAACTATTATACTAAAATTACAATAAACTACTTTAAACTAATAATTAACCTACCCTAACTGTTATACTAAAATTACATTAAACTACAAATTAAATTAACTATATTATATATTTAAAAACTTACAAAAAACTAACAACTAAGTTACACAAAATAAAAAACACTGTTACAAAAAAATAAACACTAAATTACACAAAATAAAAAATAAATGATCAAATATTCAAACTAATTACACCTAATCTAAGAGCCTTATGAAAATAAACCCCCCCAATAAAAAAAACCCTAGCCTACAATAAACTACCAATTGCCCTTAAAAGGGCCTTTTGCTGGGCATTGCCCCAAAGAAATCAGCTCTTTTACCTGTAAATAAAAATACAAATACCCCCCAACAGTAAAACCCACCACCCACACAACCAACACCCCCAAGTAAAATTATATCTAAAAAAACCTAAGCTCCTCTTCAATTGACGTCTTCTGGAACAATGAAGTTTCACTTTAAATGACATCATCCAAGATAGCGTCCCTTAGATTCCGATTGGCTGATAGAAATCAGCCAATCGGAATTAAGGTAGAAAAAATCCTATTGGCTGTTGCAATCAGTCAATAGGATTCAGCTTTCATCCTATTGGCTGATCCAATCAGCCAATAGGATTGAGCTCGCATTCTATTGGCTGATTGGATCAGCCAATAGGATGAAAGCTCAATCCTATTGGCTGTTTGCAAAAGCCAATAGGATTTTTTCTACCTTAGTTCCGATTGGCTGATAGAATTCTATCAGCCAATTGGAATCTAAGGGACGCCATCTTGGATGACGTCATTCAAAGGGAAACTTCATTGTTCAAGAAGTCGTCGATTGAAGAGGATGCTCCGCGCCGGATGTCTTGAAGATGGAGCCGCTCCGCGCCGGATGGATGAAGATAGAAGATGCCATCTGGATGAAGACTTCGGCCCACTTGGATGAAGACTACTGCCAGCTTTGCTGAGGACTTCTGCCGCTTCATTGAGGTTGGATGTCGGGTCTTCAAAAACTGTAAGTGGATCTTCGGAGGTTAGTGTTAGGTTTTTATAAGGGTTTATTGGGTGGGTTTTAATTTTAGATTAGGGACTTTGGGCAGAAAAAAATCTAAATGCCCTTTTAAGGGCAATCCCCATCCGAATGCCCTTTTCAGGGCAATGGGGAGCTTATGTTTTTTAGATTAGGTTTTTATTTGGGGGGCGTTGGTTGTGTGTGTGGTGGGTTTTACTGTTGGGGGGGGTATTTGTATTTTTATTTACAGGTAAAAGATCTGATTTCTTTGGGGCAATGCCCCGCAAAAGGCCCTTTTAAGGGCCATTGGTAGTTTATTGTAGGCTAGGGTTTTGTTTTATTTTGGGGGGGCTTTTTATTTTCATAGGGCTCTTAGATTAGGTGTAATTAGTTTAAATATTTGATAATTATTTTTTTATTTTGTGTAATATAGTGTTTAGTTTTTTGTAACAGTGTTTTTTATTTTGTGTAACTTAGTTGTTAGTTTTTTGTAACTTTGTAATTTTTAATAGTAGATTTAAATAATTTGAGTAGGGTTAGGTTTTTAAATATATAATATAGTTAATTTAATTTGTAGTTTAATGTAATTTTAGTATAACAGTTAGGGTAGGTTAATCATTAGTTTAATATAATTTATTGTAATTTTAATATAACAGTTAGGGTAGATTAATTTATAGTTTAATATAGTTTAATTTAAATCTACAGGTAAGTTTAAATTTATTATAAGATAGGGATGATGCAATTTTAATATAAAGTTAGCGGGTTGTTAGGTTTAGGGGTTAATAGGTTACTTTAGTTTATGGCGATGTGGGAAGCTGGCGGTTTAGGGGTTAATAGGTTTAATAAGTGGTAGTGATGTGGGAGGCCTGGGGTTTAGGGGTTAATACATTTATTTAGTTGCGGTGGGCTCCGGGAGCGGAGGGATAGGGGTTAATACATTTAGTTAGTTGCGGTGGTGTCGGGAAGCGGCGGAATAGGGGTTAATAACTTTATTAGAGTTGTGGTGGGCTCCAGGAGCAGCAGGATAGGGGTTAATAACTTTATTTAGTTGCGGCGGGGTTGGGGAGTGGTGGGATAGGGGTTAAACATTTTAGTATAGTGGCGGTGCTTAGTGAGAGGGTATAAATAAAGCTGGGAATAAGCCGAATAGCAGCAAGATCGATGACTGTTAGTTAACAACAGTCCGCTGCTCATCACCCCGTACTTGGTGCACGGCTTTTTGACAGCTTTTTTATAAATAAGGAGATCGTATTCAGGTCCGCGGCAGCAATGTTAGGCGATGACAGACAAGCATATTGGTGCCGGCGAATGCAGCACAGTTGACGGCTTGATAAGTAGGCCTCATAGTCTGTACCCCCAGATATGCAATGCGTTTCTCACCAGTTACGCTGTTTCCTCAGGCACAACATACCCTATACTGATGCACTTATTTAAATGATATGCTATCCAATCAGATTCTGAGAGCACAGGTTTAATGAACATGTCTTTAGCTGTTGTGTCAAACAGTCAGTTTCAAAACAGTGTTAGATCTAAAATCTAGCGCACCTTTGTGGTTGATTATTATTGTGGTGGAAATCATATACTAAACAAATAGTTACTAACAGGAGCGCATATAATTTATATAATTGCAGTGTATGAATCCGCCAAACAATACAAAACCACGAAAGGTCCAGGTGTTTGAGTCACACTGTTTTACACCACTTACCAGGGGATCTGATCCTTTATACAAGAGTATTTAATACGGAAAGGATTTGTGAATTAACACCAACCTAATTTAATACGGAAAGGATTTGTGAATTAACACCAACTTAATTTATTTTAAGTACAAATCAATATTTGACAGGCCAACTAATTATTAGATAAGCCTCTAGTAACGATCTGAAGATTTACATACCATAAGACAATACCCAACACTGAGTATCAATAATAAATTAATGTGTGCAACACATAACTTACTACATAACCTCAACTGATATAGTTACAGTTGCAAACGTGGACAAACAACTACTTTGTTGCCAATGTGATTATTGCAGCTTAACACAGCATTTTGGATTTTATGTGGTTTAATCACACATTATAGGTACTAAAAATAAAGTCAGGACATGTACATGATATCATGTACTAGTATACATGTGAGACCATATTAACACATTTGACAATTTTATACTGGTAATAGATGCTCTGCTTATAGCTATACTTGAATGCACCAGTTACACAATGTCTAACATACAGTGATAACATTATTAATAAACTACTGATTACGTGTGTTTCCTGATATAATATGAATATGATATAAGGCCTGATAGCCATTAATCCAGGGACACGCTTAACACTTTAATACTAGCAATAATTGCTCGTGATATTGGATTTTAACTTTTTCACCCATCTTTTAAAAAGAAATAATAAAGGTTATATTTTATTTTATCCTGCCTCTAAACTAGTCTGGGCACTGATAGAGCTGATAGAGCATTTTCTTTTCTTTGGAATCTTTTTCCAAAACGTTTTTTGCATGTTAGATCTAAAATATGTCTACATTATATAATACAATCAATCAATCCAAACGGATTAATCCTGGTATACAAAGCTATTTCACAGATAAAATCATATCTACATATATCCTATTGGAATAGCAATGAAAACCATGTATGATGAAACAGAAAAAAAAAAAATAACTGACACATCACATATGATAGATCAAAAGTAGATGACACATTCATGCTAACATTAAGAAAGATAATTTATACAATTTAGACAAAATGATACAATGTAACAGCTTTGTTGAATAATACAATGTAAAAATTCAATTGAAGCTGTCAGAAGCTGCCAGAAATAGTCCACAACATAAAAATGATAAATAATAATATAAATGAATAATGAGTGAACTTCAAATGAATGATGTACGAAAATGCCTATACGTGTGTGCACAACTGCTATATGTGTGTGCACTAACTGCTATTCACAATTTTAATTCTAATACCATATGTGTCTTACCTAAATTATCTATTGATAGTAAAACTCCATGGAGGGGGATCTCTAAACGTGTGTGAGCTTATTGCTCACTTAATATGAGTAAGTGCCTATAAGTGTGTGCACAAACTGCTATATGTGTGTGCACAAACTACTGTTCACAATTCTAATTCTAATTCCATAAGTGTCTTTACCAAAATTGTCTATTAGAAACTCCATGAAGGTGTATCTCTAATCGCGTGTGAGCTTATTGCTCACTTTAAATTAATGATGTGCGTAAGTGCCTATAAGTGTGTGCACAAACTGCTATATGTGTATGTACAAACTGCTATTCAAAATTCTAATTCCTTATGTGTCTATACCTAAATTATCTATTGAAGGTGAGAACTCCAAGAGGGTGAATCTCTAATCATGTGTGAGCTTATTGCTCACTTCGAGGGGATTATGTACGTAAGTGCCTATAGGTGTGTGCACAAACTGCTGAATGTGTGTGCACAAACTTCTATTATAATACAAATTCCAAATGTATCTATACATAAATTATCTTTTGGAAGTGAAAAAGTCCATGGAGGTGGATCTCTAATAATCAGTGAACTTATTTAAAAATAATTATATACGTGAGTGCCTTTGAGTGTGAGCACAAACTACTATATGTGTGGGCACAAACTGCAATTAACGATTCTAGTTCTAATTATGTATGTTTCTTTACGTGAATTATCTATTGGAATTGAGAACTCCAGGGAGGTAGATCTCTAATCGTGTGTGAGCTTATTGCTCACTTGAAGGTTATAATGTACGTAAGTGCCTATAGGTGTGTGTACAAACTGCTATATGTGTGTTCACAAACTGCTATTCACAATTCTAATTCCATATGTGTCTTTTAGAAGTGAAAAACCCCTGGGGGTGGATCTCTAATCATGTGTAAGCTTTATTGCTCATGAAATGTAAACATTTGTATATGATGATATAAGTTGTAATATGTATTTAAATGCACATGGCAATCAAAAAGCAGCTGAATCAATAACTTCATTAAAACCCATGGGAAAGAGAGACTGAAACCAAAGATCCAATAGGTTTCTCTCTGACGTAGCCTGGTGTACCTATTATATTGTTGCACTAGGGGGATTACTTTGAGGGATGTGATAGAAAAGCTACAGATACCCTTACAGTGTTCTAATGTGTTGTGTCTGGATACACCGTATTTAAGGAAGCCTTTTTTGATGTTATAAAGATGTTCACTCCATCTGGTCCTGGTCTTCCTACAGATGTGCCCCAAATACTGTATACCACATAAACATGTTAAGACATAAACCACAAACGTAGCATCACAAGTGAAGTTTTGTTTGACAGTGAACCTCTCCCCAGTTTGTAAAAGAAGTAATATCTGTCTTCCGATGTGTAATATGTGTACACGTCAGACATCACACCTTTTTGCATATAAATGTACCTGACTGATGATTATTGGTGAGGCAACTAGGAATTATTTTTAAGGAAGACATTCTATTAGGTGATCACTTGTGTCTTTTGGAAATCACTACTTTACTGGGTGCCCACTTTTGTTTCAGTGTAGGTGCTCTCCTATATACCATTTTCAGATTTTTAGACAATTAATTTTTCAAATACTGATCTTTAAGCAGAATCAACCAATGTCTATGTATGACTTGCCTAATTTCCATATGATAGGAATTAAATTGTGTAATGAATAATGAGGTTTATGTAACACTGGTATTCATCTGTGAATCATCCCCATGTCCTTAACTTTTAGTAGTATGCTGGCCCTATTCATATTTTTGGTCCTCTCATAGCCGTCCATAATCAAACTTATGGGGTATCCCTTGTCCTTGAAACGATCTATTAAAATATTAGATTGTTCACTATATTTATCAAGGGTACTACAATTGTGGCATATTCGCCTAAACTGAATATAGGAAATGTTGGTTTCCCACCCCTTTAGATGATTGTAAGTTCACACGGGAATAGGGCCCACAATTCCTCCTGTATGTTTTGGTAAATTTTGTCCTATGTCTTAGAAGTTTTATATTATTGTTTTATTTAAATGAACTGTATCCATGGAGAGCGCTGTGGAATATGATGGAGCTTTATAAATAAAGTATAATAATAAAATAATAATAATTGCCGGAAAAATGTAAAAAAGTTGTTACTGTCTACATCTTTAAAAAAAGTGGAAGACGCAACATTCCCACTCTCATCCCATTCAAGAATTACAACTAGAAATTCAATCTTATTATGTTGTAGGTTATAAGTAAAGGAAAGTCCCATGGAGTGAGTATTCAAACTTTCCATAAAATTACTGGCTTCTTTAACGAAATCTGACATATAAAAAAAAGTTCATCAATATAACAGTCATAGAATACCAGGTTTCCCCTCCAGTTAGATAAACCTGGTACCCATGGCCGTCCCTTTAACATGTAAATAAAATACATCCAAAAATTGGAAATAGTTAAGAGACAATATAGAAGATATGGATGCTAAAATGAACTCTGTTGTGCTGTAGGTAAATATAAATCTTCTTCAAAAAATAGCCCAATGGCTTGTAGACCTAGTTCATGATCTATATTAAAGTAGAGTGCTCCTACATCACAGGATAACCAGTAGTAGTTATCCATTCCCTTACCCTCTGATAATTTATTAAGCAGGTCTGAAGTATCTTTTAAATAAGATGGCAAGGTCTTTACATAACCCTGTAAGAAGAAATCTTAATGGTAAGGCATGTTGGGGTGGTCAGGAGTCAGATAGTTTCTTTCTTTTTTATTAAGAACTCCTACAGATAAACCCTGTTCCAATAGATTTTTAAGCAGTTTACAAAAGACTTCCGTGGGATCACTTTTTATTTTTATTATATACTTCATCTCCCACTATATTAATGGCTTATTTTATGCAGTCATTATAGTTCTTCAATACTATGCCCCTGCCCTTATACGCTTGGTGGATAACTTAATTGCTCTAAGTTCCTGTGGCCAGGTCTTAGCTTAATTTGATTTGGGACAGAGTTTATTAGTGAGTTTTTCTAAATCCTCTAATACAAACTGTTGAAACAGTTCAATACAAGATGCTTCTTCCTTGGGAGGGTTAAACAAGGAAGAGGGGACAAATGGAGTAAGTTTGAAATCTTTAAATAGATGGTCAGTTAATGATGAAATGTCACTATGTATAACTTGTAAAGATTGGTCAGCGGGCATTTCATCTGTGAGAATAGGTGTTAACATAATTTTCCTTTGTTTAAGTTTTTTGGCCGCAAAAGCGTTGAAGATACAATTTTCTTGTAAATTTGTTTAGATCTACGAACAGATCAAACATATTGGGAGCCTTAGGGGGGCAATATGATAAACCACAACCCAATATTCTGATTTCATTATCATTGAGTCTCAGGAGCTTGATTTTTTTCTTCTAAAACCTGATATCTATTGTGTGTCTGTGCTGTATATTGGCAAGATGGTTGTCTGGGAGGATACTGGGGTTGAAGATTATAGTATCCTTGGTTGTCTTGTGGTGTGTAGATGTGTTGCCCATCAATTCTGGTTATTATAATTAGCCTCATTAGTATGAGTATTCTTCAAATGTGAGCTGATTTTCCCATTATCCCAAATATTTCTGGTGTTATGGTTATAATTATTGTTATCAAATCTTATTTCTATTTTTATTCTTCTTTTCATGATTCTATTTCTTGGAATTTTGTACTACAGTCCATTCTCCCTCTTTCTCAACTTTAGGCTTTTTATTGCAAGTATAAACCAAACCATTAGTATAGTCTTCCTCATCCCTTTTCATTGTTTTGTGTTTTACTGTTTTTAGATTAATCAGATCAGTCAGATAGCTATCAGAGGCTTTTATGGTCAAATTATTTAATCTATGATAATCTTTGTGATCTTTAAAATTATTCAACTCATTTTGGATGTTTTCAATATCTTTTGCTACCTTGTCAACCAAGGACTGTCTATGGGTGATGAGGAGATCAATCAAATTAAATTAGAAATCATCCAATATAGCATACAATTTTTTCAATAACTCCTCATTGTTTTTGAAAGGACAATTCTTAAAGACTCTTAGGCCTCTGGAGATTTGTTTCTTTTCAAAGTGTCTTTAGGAGGTCCTCTAGGGAAGAAAACAAACTCAAAATAGTTTTATTAACACATGGTGAATTAGACTCTCCATTAGGTGTGTTCTGGGTTGATCTCCTAGAGGTTCTCTCTAGTATTGATAACTTTATTAGATTTTGTTTTATTTGCACAGGTAGTAAGTTTTTTTTTTTTTTGGTAAAGCTAGGGGGTATTAAGTTAAGGGGTTTAGATATCAGTGGGTTATTTTATGTTGGGGGCTGGTATTTTATGGGTTAATAGTGTAAAGAGTTAGTTTGCAATATGGGGGGCTGTGTGAGGCTCATGGGATACTCCTCTATTAGTCTGAACTCAGCCAGTAGTCTTGTTATCCCGGCGTTGAGTCAGAAAGATAGGGAATATCCCAGAGCAGAGAATATCAGGGAAATGAGGAGAGCAGCACTCACCACAGGCAGGACAGCACAAGGAAAATTAGGCAGACAGGATATGGCAACAGAAAAGCAGTCCAGTAATTCAGGGGTTAAACAGGAGACGTAGTGAGACGGGGAAGCAACAATGTATCAGACCAGTAGCTCAGGGGTTAACCAGGTAGTGTAGTAAGACAGGCAAGTTTTTGGCAACAAAGTATCAGTCCAGCAGATTAGGGGTTAACCAGGTAGCGTAGTAAGAAGGGCAGGGTTCAGTAACAAGGTATCAATCCAGCAGATTAGGGGTTAACCAGTTAGCGTAGTAAGACAGGCAGGGTTCAGTAACAAGTATAATTCCAGCAGATTAGGGGTTAACCAGTTAGCGTAGTGAGACAGGCAGAGTTCAGTAACAAGTATCAGTCCAGCAGATTAGAGGTTAACCAGTTTGCGTAGTGAGACAGGCAGGGATTCGGCCACAAGGTATAATCCAGCAAATGATCTGTGACTCCCAGGAGCACACAAAGCAGCACCTATACTTGGGCAGTGACAGGTCGTTTGCTGCCCGTTTACATACCTTTGGAAAGGCGCCAAGCGACCGGCCGGCACCAGGAGCGTGCGGCGATGACGTCAGTGCCGCACGCATACTGAGCCAACACAGCCCTAGGCAATGAGCATGGAGAGGACGCCACACCCCTATCAACGGCGCGACGTGACAGGCTGGCGGTTTAGGGGTTAATAGTGTAGAAGCTTACTTTGTTGGGGGTTGTGAGGGTTTAAGGGTTAATAGTGTAAAGAGGTAGTTTGTAATGTGGGGGTGATGGTTTAGGGGTTAATAGTGTAAAGAGGTAGTTTGCGATGTGGGGGTAGCGGTTTAGGGGTACATATTGTAGTTTAGTGCAACTGTTTCCTCTTGTCACATAAAAAATTTAAGAGGTAAATGGGATTGTGTTCGCAGGATTGCATTTACTTTCAACTTGTAATGCGAGCGTATATTACCACTCAACGCTACCCATAGAAAATATGTGGAGAGTAAATTACCGGGAGTTCATGCAAACGAATTCTTGTAATATGGATTTGTGCGTAAAGAACATCCCAATCTCCTTTACACTACTCGTGCTATCGATAGAGCTCCACTTGTAATCTGACCCTAAATTAATCATTGATTGAATGATGTGTTCAAAGCAAAGATTATCCTTAGAATAATGTGTACATGTATTTTTTAAAATTATATTAGTTGTTTAAATATTGAAAAAAATAAGGGTAAAGCAGTGGGTGCCATCATATTGTAATTTAGGTTACCTTTTCTGCTGAGGTCAATTAGGAATGGTTTATAAATGGCTTACTAGAATGTGCAACCAATTTCTGTGTGGAATATAGCTGTGTCTGAACTTCCATGTTTAACATGAATTGGAAAGCCCACAATATTCAGAATTAAATTTCATGAAAGGAGAATAAAATAATAATAATAATAATTATAATGAAAGTATATCGGAAAGTTTTTTATTACATATAATTAAACAATATATATTAATATCTTGATGTGTTTAATATCCCTTTGAGGGCTAAACAACTAGCAACATGCTGTTCATTTAGAAGCTAAATTATATTTTTTAATGAAAAGTGTTTAAACAAGTGTTAAATATTTTAGCACAGTTTAAGCTTTCACTTGAGCATAAACTATACCTTTTAACTTGTAATATGAGCTCAAATTAGTAAATTCAGGGTCTACATTGAAAGTATAGATTGTGCTAGAGTGATGTCGGCTGTGCCAACCCTTCTCTGGTAAATGTGATTTACCATTGACTTGTAATTTCAAATTGCGTACTTATGTTAGCACGGTTCAGCAATATTGCATATCGCAACCCGAGCTAACAAAAGTGCACCACTTGTAATCTGGCCCACAGTAAATAATCAATATAAACTGAAGAAAGTCTGTACAACTGCTCCATAAAACGTGGTGCTTTATTAAGTATAAAAGTTAAAATCTCAGGTACATAATGTGTGTGTACAGCTCCAATCTTACTTGTTTTGGCTACGTGCCATAATCAAAGACCTAATTAATCAGTATGTTTTGTTCACTATGTAAGAAAAGAGATTTATTTGCTTTTAAACATATATTGCACTCAAGGGGGTTTATAAACAGATTCAATTATAAGTGTAATAGGGTTTGCAGGCACTTACCTGTTCAATTAAGCAGGACAACTTCAGCCCAACAACTGGCAGTGGAAGGATGCTAGCACAATGAGTAGAAAGTAAGCACAGATTCTAGAGCTTCCCTCTAAACTATAAGGCAGCTACACAGCTATCAGTGCCCCTCCTATACAAAGGCACATACAGGGGCCTATCTATCAAGCTCCGAACAGAGCCTGCAGGCTCGCCAGAAACAGCGGTTATGAAGCAGCGGTCACAAAGACCGCTGCTCCATAACCTGTCCGCCTGCTCAGAGCAGGCGGATAGACATTGCCGGAAATCAACCCAATCGAGTACGATCGGGTTGATTGACACCCCCCTGCTGGTGGCCCATTGGCTTTTGTGAGCTGCTGGTGCAATGCTGAATAAGGCAAGCGTATTGCTCGCTGTATTCAGCGAGGTTTGGCAGACCTAATCCGCACTGTCGGATCAGGTCCGCCAGACTTTGATAAATTGAGGCCAGTATATGAGCTCAGATAGCTCAGTGCATGTTCCCTCCTGCAGTTCTCTGCATATTAATCCCTTGCAGGAAGCAAAGACAATTTTATTTCTGTTCTCCCCTCATTCAATAATCTTGATCCACTCATGCAGGAGTTAGGTCTATATTTATGCTTTATGTGGTGGGCATGTTTCTCCAGTAACAGAGACTGAAAGAAGAACATTTTTTTTTCTTGGGCACATCACTGGTCTGCAGCTGTTGCCTCAGTTCTAACTTCCCTGAAACTAGCCTGTCAGGACAAGATAAACGTGCAGAGTTACCCTGATGTTAGAATGTGCTGGTGAACACACCTATGTTTTTGACAGCTCATCTGGCTGTGCTCTGTGCATGAAAAGTTACTCTGGACCTCAGTTTCAAAGTGTGATATGTGCATATAGCTGGGTGACTGGGAGAATATCTAAAAAACACAAGACTGTGTCCCTGTCACTTATCTGCCCCTGGTGCCCCCAGGAGCTGCCCTGCTTGCCCACCCCTAAAAATGGGCCTGCAATTGAACTAGAAAAGAGCTAGAACAAAACTAAAGCATATGTAAAATAGCATGGTCTTAGAATAAAATGCAAAGATATACACAACCTAGGTGCATGATTTTTGGCAAATCTCATAATCTCATACCAAACAATAAATGTATGTAGTCCTCCTTTATAGTTTATTCTTGCAAAAAAGCCAGCTTAGATTATTGAAAACACTACACATGATAAAAGTTTCAGTACTAAAGTATTGGCATTGCATATATAGCGATAGTTAAGATATTAAGGTCTACTCTCTGCTGGCATAGTTTGTTGAAGGTATTTGCATTAAGGTAATTTGGCAGCAAATTAATTACCTGAATGCACATGTCTAGTTTGTTTCAATGGGCATGTTCTTGGGAACAATTTGTGGTGGAATTTCAAATAAACAAATAAACTTAAAGGAGCAATTACCATACATTTAATTCTCTGCAGGTGAAACACATTTTACAGTATAATGTTTCTTTAATGGTTATCAGTATTTCTTCTTCGCTTTGATATTGCCATTTAACAAAAAACTGCCTCTACCATCAGTTTGCTATCTACAGTGATATATATCAATGATCACTTGACATTATAGAAAATACTGTAGTGACCAACAAAAATGTTCTATACCCCAGCATGTTCTATACCCCAACATGCTGGTGTCTCTCCAGCGAAGTGCAAACACACTGTGCAGTGGGTCTACAACAGTGGTTGTAAGCAAGTACAATAGTAACAGTTGTTAACCCTATGAACTCATCCATTGTGTATTCAAGTTGGCACAACATCCTTAAACACTTTTATTGAGGCACTTTAAATACTCACAATTGGCGGACACAGAAAGGAGTGTAGGTAACATCGGAACCCCTGTTTCATGCCATCCAGGCACTTTGCCAAAGGTGGACCAATACTATACTGGGCTTTTAGCTAACATTACAATGAATACAATTATGTTCTTCATAAGGGAAATAAAAAAATCTAATTTTACCACTTGATTAATAATACAAGATTTCTGCTTAACATCTATCACAAGAGATCTGTGGATAAGCAAATAATTCTTGGCAGACTTCTCAATGGTAAAATGCATCCCACTGCCAAAGCTGCTTTTGTTTACAGCGCACAACAAATCCTATTGCCATTTAGCTTTCAAATGGCATCTTAAATATATACTTTCATAAGATTCTGTCCTTGTTTTAATGCCTAATTAGTTTACTTGCATAGTAACTTATTTCTTAATAAGGCAACCAATGTTAGCTTGAGTAATAGAAGAGAGAAAATAATAGATTATTACTGCTGTGTTTCAAAGCCGTACTGCTGTGTACGAGTTTATGACAACATTATATTATTTTAAAGCATGTTGAACTTTACGATTTTCTATGATGTTTACTGCATTATGCGTTAATAATTAAATACAATCATTTTTTTCTTCCTTAATGCTTTTACAGTTTATATCATATAATGCTGAATTATAAAGAAATATGTTCTGAAATAATTCAGTTAGATAAATATATTTAATGCATAACACAGTCCTAGTATTACATAAACTACAACGGTATGTTCACTTTTCCTGCAGGGAACAGCATAAATTATGATGCGTGTTTATAAAACTAAATATATTTTAATTGGTTAAAACCAGGGACTAAAAATAGGCCTGGGCATTTTAAGACAGTTCAGCCTACTTCCCTCCCTTTTTGTCATTTAACCATACCTCAAAACTGACAAGTATAAGGTACTAGTTTGATTTACCAAAAGTTTGAAATACCCTTCTGATATTGTATTTTGTAAATTGGCTATCATTAAATAGTAAAAAGAGTGAAATGTTATTTAAAAAAACAGTTTGCATTTAACCCCTTATGCCTTTTGAATGTAGGAAACGTCTTTCTAATTCCCAAAAACTGATTGAAAAGCTGTGCATATCTGCTGTTTCCAAACAAAGGGGACCCCAGAGAAGCTTTTACAACAATTTGTTTGATGACTGCAATAGTTGTGTGTTAATAATTTCAGTGAGAAACCCAAAGTTTGTGAAAAAGCTAATGATTTTTTTTAATATGATCGCATTTAGCAGCTAAATGGTGGCATGAAATATACCAAAACCGTCAGGTTGTCTACTAAAAAAAAAGTATATAGTTTTCATAGGTAATAAAAATAACCAAAGCTCTATTTCTGTTTAACTGGAGTGATAGCAAAAATGCTAAAAATTCTCTGGTACTTTGGGCAATTTTTTCTCTAAAATTCCCGGTTCTTAAGAGGTTAAATAAAGAATAAGCGCTTATTGCTCATTAGACTGTGTAGTCTTAATCACTCAACATAGCCACCACTTGAGCACTTGTGATCACACATAAGCTGCATTATCAGACAGAATAAACACAAAAAGACATCTACAAGCAGTTGGCACCCACATGCACAGACAAAGCACTCCATACATCCACAATCAAACAGAACAAGCACCCACAGGCATTAAAAGGCATCATCAAGAGGAATTGCTTCTCTGTTACTGGCTCATATACAGAGCAAGGCAGTGAGAGGCAGGACACAATAATAATGATGGTGACTGGGTGGGGCTAAGACAACAGGGTCTGGATCAAACATTAACATGTGCTGTTATAGAGAGATTTAGAGATATGGATGGGTAGAGTAACAGAGCAGAGATGATTATAAGGAATATCGGTAACTATAAAATAGAAGATGTAAAAAAAAAAACAGGAATAGGGAAAAATGAACAAACAAGGGATTAAGAGAAAGGACATTTTTATTGATATTTATAAATAGGTATAAAGAAATGGACAAAAATGGAGGACGAGAGTAAGGAATGCTGGGAAATATTATTAGATGAGAAATAAAAGATAATAAGGGGAAGGAAATTAAATTATGAGAGATTTAAAATGAGTAGGAAATTGTAAAAAAGAGGAAATGTGAAAGATTAGATAAAGAGGGAGAAGAAACATAATTATTTGTAAACCATATAAAGAAAATTACAAGCACACAGAAAATAAATAATAACAAAGTTGAGTCTTGCTAAGTACATATAGTAGATCATAACTAGCACTCTTGCCTGATATCCCTTAACAAATTAAACATTGCTCAAGAGACCAAAATGTTCAAGTGCTAGAAAAATGTATTTATTGTGTTAAAAATATATAAGTAGCATCCCATCCAGATTATAAAAAAAACATGTGCTGTATACATATCTAAACAATATAAGTCCGTAAGGAAATATACTTTTAATACTGTTAATAACAGCAGCTCCTAAGTCCTCCTATTGAGGTAAGTCATACTCCTCCTGAGTGTAGCATAGTATAAATCTGGGCCGTAATCCGATATACGGCGCAGGTTTTGGCGCAAGCGTGGAAACCTGTGCCGCCCGTAGTTTCAACTCGCAACTCGAGCTATCACATATACAGCGCCGTCAGATGCTAAAGTGCCGTAAGTCTGACAAACCAGTGATGTCCAGAAATCTCCGTAAGTTCAAATTTCTGGAGTCGGAAGTGACTTACGGCACTTTAGAAACTGCCACCGCATAAAAAACCTGATTAAGTTATTAAATCTCCCGTTACTGTCTAACACGCCTCCCAAACATAGCCCGACACGTATACCCCTCTTTCTTTCATGTAATTAGCAAGAGTCCATGAGCTAGTGACGTATGGGATATACATTCCTACCAGGAGGGGCAAAGTTTCCCAAACCTTAAAATGCCTATAAATACACCCCTCACCACACCCACAATTCAGTTTTACAAACTTTGCCTCCCATGGAGTTGGTGAAGTAAGTTTGTGCTAGATTCTACGTTGATATGCGCTTTGCAGCAGGCTGAAGCCTGGTTTTCCTCTCAGAGTGCAGTGAATGTCAGAGGGATGTGAAGAGAGTATTGCCTATTTGAATACAATGGTCTTCCTCTAGGGGATCTATTTCATAGGTTCTCTGTTATCGGTCGTAGAGATTTCTTCTCCTACCTCCCTTTTCAGATCGACGATATACTCTTATATACCATTACCTCTACTGATTCTCGTTTCAGTACTGGTTTGGCTATCTACTATATGTAGATGAGTGTCTTAGGGTAAGTAAGTCTTATTTTATTTATGACACTCTAAGCTATGGTTGGGCACTTTATATGTAAAGTTCTAAATATATGTTTTAAACTTATATTTGCCATGATTCAGGATAATCAGTATTCCTTCTTTCAGACTGTCAGTTTCATTATTTTGGGAAAATGCATATGAATAAATATTTTTTCTTACCTTAAAAAAATTTCAAATTGACTTTTTTCCTTGTGGGCTGTTAGGCTTGCGAGGGCAGAAAATGCTTCAATTTATTGCGTCATTCTTGGCGCAAACTTTTTTGGCGCAAAATGTTGTCATTTCCGGCGCCATAGTTGACGCCGGAAGTTTGCACGTGGTTGCGTAATTTTTTGACGCATGTGTGTTACAGACTTTTTTTGCAGCAAAAAATATGGGCGTCGTTTTTGGCACCAGAGGATGTTGCATCATACTTGGCGCCAAAAAATAAATTAAAAAAAATGTGGGCGTCATACTTGGTGCCAAAAAATGTGGGCGTCACTTTTTTTCACATTATTTAAGTCTCATTTTTTTGTTGCTTCTGGTTGCTAGAGGCTTGTTTGTTTTGCATTTTTTCCCATTCCTGAAACTGTCATTTAAGGAATTTGATAATTTTGCTTTATATGTTGTTTTTTCTATTACATATTACAAGATGTCACAACCTGACCCTGGATCAGAATCTACTTCTGGAAAGACGCTGCCTGATGTTGGTTCTACCAAAGCTAAGTGCATTTGTTGTAAACTTTTGGTAACTGTTCCTCCGGCTGTAGTTTGTGTTAGTTGTCATGATAAACTTTCTAACGCAGATAATGTCTCCATTAGTAATAATCCTTTACCTGTTGATTTTCCTTCAACATCTAATGTTCAGGATGTTCCTGTTAATGTAAGAGAATTTGGTTCTAATTCTATTAGGAAGGCTCTGTCTGTTATTCCTCCTTCCAGTAAACGTAAAAGGTCTTTTAAAACTTCTCATATTTCAGATTAATTTGTAAGTGACTGCCATCATTCTGACTTATCTGTTTCTGATGAGGATCTATCTGGTTCAGAAGATTCTGCCTCAGATATTGACACTGATAAATCTTCATATTTGTTTAAGATGGAATTTATTCGTTCTTTACTTAAAGAAGTGTTGATTGCATTAGATATGGAGGAGTCTAGTCCTCTTGATACTAAATCTACTAAGCATTTAAATTCAGTTTTTAAGCCTCATGTAGTTATTCCAGAAGTTTTTCCAGTTCCTGATGCTATTTCAGAAGTAATTTCTAGGGAATGGAATAGTCTGGGTACTTCATTTAGTCCTTCACCAAGGTTTAAGAAATTGTACCCTTTGCCATCTGATAGATTAGAGTTTTGGGAAAAAAATCCCCAAAGTAGATGGGGCTATCTCTACTCTTGCTAAACGTACTACTATTCCTATGGCAGATAGTACTTCCTTTAAGGATCCTTTAGATAGGAAGCTTGAATCCTTTCTAAGGAAGGCTTATTTATGTGCAGGTAATCTTCTTAGACCTGCTATTTCTTTGGCTGATGTTGCTGCAGCTTCCACTTTCTGGTTGGAGGCTTTAGCGCAACAAGTGTCAGACCATAATGCTTATAGCATTGTTAAACTTCTTCAACATGCTAATAACTTTGTTTGTGATGCCATTTTTGATATCATTAGAATTGATGTCAGGTATATGTCTTTAGCTATTTTAGCTAGAAGAGCTTTATGGCTTAAATCTTGGAATGCAGATATGACTTCTAAGTCAACATTGCTTTCTCTTTCTTTCCAAGGTAATAAATTATTTGGTTCACAGTTGGATTCAATAATTTCAACTGTTACTGGGGGGAAGGGAGCCTTTTTGCCTCAGGACAAAAAATCTAAAGGTAAATATAGGGCTGCTAATCGTTTTCGTTCCTTTCGTCAGAATAAGGAACAGAAGCCTTACCCTTCCCCTAAGGGAACAGTTTCCATTTGGAAACCTCCAGTCTGGAATAAATCCAAGCCTTTTAGAAAGTCAAAACCAGCTCCCAAATCCGCATGAAGGTGCGGCCCTCATTCCAGCACAGCTGGTAGGGGGCAGGTTACGATTTTTCAAAGATGTTTGGATCAATTTGATTCACAGTCTTTGGATTCAGAACATTGTTTCACAAGGGTACAGAATAGGTTTCAAGGTAAGGCCGCCTGTGAGAAGACTTTTTCTCTCACGCATTCCAGTAAACCCAGTAAAGGCTCAGGCGTTTCTGAAATGTGTTTCAGACCTAGAGTCGGCTGGGGTAATTGTGCCAGTTCCAGTTCTGGAACGGGGTCTGGGGTTTTACTCAAATCTATTCATTGTACCAAAGAAGGAGAATTCCTTCAGACCAGTTCTGGATCTAAAAATATTGAATCGTTATGTAAGGATACCAACATTCAAAATGGTGACTATAAGGACAATTCTGCCTTTTGTTCAGCAAGGGCATTATATGTCTACAATAGACTTACAGGATGCATTTCTTCATATTCCAATTCATCCAGATCACTATCAGTTCCTGAGATTCTCTTTTCTAGACAAGCATTACCAGTTTGTTGCTCTTCCGTTTGGCCTAGCAACAGCTCCAAGGATCTTTTCAAAGGTTCTCGGTGCCCTTCTCTCTGTAATCAGAGAACAGGGTATAGCGGTATTTCCTTATTTGGATGATATCTTGGTACTTGCTCAGTCTTTACATTCTGCAGAATCTCATATGAATCAACTTGTGTTGTTTCTTCAAAGACATGGTTTTAGGATCAATTTACCAAAGAGTTCCTTGATTCCTCAGACAAAGGTAACCTTTTTGGGTTTCCAAATAGATTCAGTGTCCATGACTTTGTCTCTAACAGAAAAGAGACGTCTGAAATTGGTTTCAGCTTGTCGAAACCTTCAGTCTCAATCGTTCCCTTCGGTAACTTTGTGCATAGAAATTCTAGGTCTCATGACTGCTGCATTGGGCGCGATCCCTTTTGCTCTATTTTCACATGAGACCTCTCCAGCTTTGTATGCTGAACCAGTGGTGCAGGGATTATACAAAGATATCACAATCAATATCCTTAAATCCCAATGTTTGATCTTCTCTGACTTGGTGGTTGAATCACCATTGTTTAATTCAAGGGGCCTCTTTTGTTCGTCCAACCTGGACTGTGATCTCAACAGATGCGAGTCTTTCAGGTTGGGGAGCTGTATGGGGATCTCTGACAGTGCAGGGGGTTTGGGAATCTCAGGAGGCGAGATAACCAATCAACATTTTGGAACTCCGTGCGATTTTCAGAGCTCTTCAGTTCTGGCCTCTTCTGAAGAGAGAATTGTTTATTTGTTTTCAGACAGACAATGTCACAACCGTGGCGTATGTCAATCATCAAGGTGGGACTCACAGTCCTCAGGCTATGAAAGAAGTATCTCGGATACTTGTATGGGCAGAATCCAGCTCCTGTCTAATTTCTGCAGTTCATATCCCAGGTATAGACAATTGGGAAGCGGATTATCTCAGTCGCCAGACGTTACATCCGGGCGAATGGTCTCTTTACCCAGAGTTATTTCTTCAGATTGTTCAAATCTGGGGACTTCCAGAAATAGATCTGATGGCCTCTCATCTAAACAAGAAACTTCCCAGGTATCTGTCCAGATCCAGGGATCCTCAGGCGGAAGCAGTGGATGCGTTATCGCTTCCTTGGAATTATCATCCGGCTTATATCTTTCCGCCTCTAGTTCTTCTTCCAAAAGTGATTTCCAAAATCCTAATGGAGCGTTCGTTTGTACTGCTGATGGCTCCAGCATGGCCTCACAGGTTTTGGTATGTGGATCTCGTTCGGATGGCCAGTTGCCAACCTTGGACACTTCCGTTAAGGCCAGACCTTCTATCTCAAGGCCCATTTTTCCATCAGGATCTCAAATCATTAAATTTGAAGGTATGGAGATTGAATGCTTAATACTTGGTCATAGAGGTTTCTCTGACTCAGTGATTAATACTATGTTACAGGCTCATAAATCTGTGTCTAGGAAGATTTATTACCGAGTCTGGAAGACTTACATTTCTTGGTGTTCTTCTCATAAATTCTCTTGGCATTCTTTTAGAATTCCTAGAATTTTACAGTTTCTTCAGGATGGTTTGGATAAGAGTTTATCTGCAAGCTCCTTGAAAGGACAAATCTCTGCTCTTTCTGTTCTTTTTCACAGAAAGATTGATAATCTTCCTGATATTCGTTGTTTTGTACAGGCTTTGGTTCGTATCAAGCCTGTCATTAAGTCAATCTCTCCTCCTTGGAGTCTTAATTTGGTTTTGAGGGCTTTACAGGCTCCTCCGTTTGAACCTATGCATTCTCTGGATATTAAATTACTTTCTTGGAAAGTTTTGTTCCTTTTGGCCATCTCTTCTGCTAGAAGAGTTTCTGAGTTATCTGCTCTTTCTTGTGAATCTCCTTTTCTGTTTTTCATCAGGATAAGGCGGCGTTGCGGACTTCATTTAAATTTTTACCTAAAGTTGTGAATTCTAACAATATTAGTAGAGAAATTGTTGTCCCTTCATTGTGTCCTAATCCTAAGAATTCTCTGGAGAGATCTTTACATTCTTTGGCTGTAGTAAGAGCTTTGAAATATTATGTTGAAGCTACTAAAGGTTTCAGAAAGACTTCTAGTCTATTTGTTATCTTTTCTGGTTCCAGGAAAGGTCAGAAGGCTTCTGCCATTTCATTGGCATCTTGGTTAAAGTCTTTGATTCATCATGCTTATGTAGAGTCGGGTAAGTCCCCGCCTCAAAGGATTACCGCTCATTCTACTAGGTCAGTTTCTACTTCCTGGGATTTTAGGAATGAAGCTTCTGTTGATCAGATTTGCAAAGCAGCAACTTGGTCTTCTTTGCATACTTTTACTAAATTCTACCATTTTTATGTTTTCTCTTCTTCAGAAGCAGTTTTTGGTAGAAAAGTACTTCAGGCAGCTGTTTCAGTTTGATTCTTCTGCTTATTATTTCAATTTTTTTGATTTGGGTTGTGGATTATTTTTTTCAGCGGAATTGGCTGTCTTTATTTTATCCCTCCCTCTCTAGTGACTCTTCCGTGGAAGTTCCACATCTTGGGTATCTGCTATCTCATACGTCACTAGCTAATGGACTCTTGCTAATTACATGAAATAAAACATAATTTATGTAAGAACTTACCTGATAAATTCATTTCTTTCATATTAGCAAGAGTCCATGAGGCCCACCCTTTTTGTGGTGGTTATGATTTTTTTTGTATAAAGCACAATTATTCCAATTCCTTATTTTTGATGCTTTCGCTCCTTTCTTATCACCCCACTTCTTGGCTATTCGTTAAACTGAATTGTGGGTGTGGTGAGGGGGTGTATTTTATAGGCATTTTGAGTTTCGGAACTTTGCCCCTCTGGTAGGAATGGCATATCCCTTACGTCACTAGTAAGGACTCTGCTAATATGAAAGAAATGAATTTATCAGGTAAGTTCTTACATAAATTATGTTTTTCCTCTACTTTATATTCTCTTTTGTACCATTATATTCTGCTTTTAATGCATTTTTTTACATTGTTTGTGTGACATTAATTTTGGTTTCATTTACTTGTAGATCAAGTTAGCTGATGTTGCTATCAGTTGGAAGCTGTGACCTATATATGCAAATTTATTATGAAAAACTGGTCCAAATTACCATCAATAAGACAAAATATATCCTGACTTTTCATTAAAAATAGTGAAAACAATTGTTTGAAAAAGGGGAGCATCAAGTAAAACATATTTTCTATCAAAAAGACATGAGAATACTCTTGGCTCTCTAATGGCAGGTTATTATCAAGGAAACAGCATACTCCATCCACAATATTCCACTTTATGTTATCATAACATCAAAATTACTCCACCATACCTTTGACATGTAACCTTAAAATCATAAAAACTTGCAATACTTTCTCTGATACTGCATAAGCAAACCAGAAGATTTAAAACTACAGTTTACAACTTACAGTAAAAATATATTATACGTTATTTTCATTTGACATTAAAGACATATTAATTTCCAGGCACCTATTAAACCAAATTTTAGTTTAGACTCACATATTCATGGCTAGTAATCCATTTTGGGGCTAGATTACAAGTGGCATGCTAATGTTAGCATGCAAATTACAAGTTGAAAGTAAATGGTTGCGCTAATAGAAACTGCGCTTGAAGAATTAGCTTGGCTTCAACCTAAGGCATATTTATCAATGTGTTAGCGGACATGATACAAAGTAGCGGATCATGTCCGCTGCACATCGATAAATGCCGACAGCATACCCTGTTGGCATTTATCAATTGCACCAGCAGTTCTTGTAAACTGCTGGTGCAATGCCGGACCCCCACCCGATTTGCAGCCAATCGGCCGCTAGCATGGGGGTGTCAAATCAACCCGATTGTATTCCATTGGGTTAATTTCTGTCCACAGCCTCAGATCAGGCGGGACAAGTTATGACGAAGCGGTCTTTAGACCACTGCTTCATTACTTCTGTTTCCGGTGAGCTGAAACAAGGGACATCAAGTTCTATACAGAGCTTGTATAAATATGTCCCCTAGTTGTATGGGTTAAAAAAAATGTACACAAAATTTTCAAACATATTAAAATAAACTATTACACTCATATACACACTTTCTGATAATATATATATATTATATATAATATATATTATATATATATATTTATATATATATATATATATATATATATATATATATATCAGAAGAGAGAGAACAGCACTCCTGAGATAGAAACAAAAGCTTGAATAACTTCCATGCCTGTTCATTTTTATTGCAACTATTGCAAATGTTTTATAAGGGTTTAAAAGGGATATGGCAATATGACAAGGTTATTTGAATGGAAATATATATCTTTGAATATGGGTATGTGTTTATATATATATATATATATATATATATATTATATAAAATGTATATGTATGTGTGTATGCGTGTTTGTATTCATGTGTATTTATATATACACTTTTGAGTCTTTTCAAATCAAATACCATGCAATATCACTTTTATTCCTTTTTAATATGTCTGTAAAGAAATACATTCCAGTGATTTTCACCTTAGAAGAAAATGTTCTTTATAAAATTTAAATAACATTTTCTTCTATGTGAAGAACATTGGAATGTAAAGCATTCATAACTATCTTCAGATTTAGAGCTCTGTTGGTCTAGGGCAGGTTGGGTTAATTCACAAGCGATATGTGTTTTTCTTTGGGTAGTACACCCTATAGAAGTCTATAGGTAAAAGGAGTTAGCACAGTCACAATATCCAAAGTTCTGAGGTTAGTGTGCAGATCTTGTGCTCTCGCACTAAACTTTTAACTTTAAACTTGTAATACGCGTGCAAACTGGCTGCATTAAAATTTAACTTTGAGTGGAGTTAGCACAAGAGCAATAAAAATATTTACCGCACCATTTGTAATCTGGCCCTGTGTATTTTCTAAAGTCTAAAAATAATGATAATCATAATAATTATTATTATTACTAGTACTATTACACACACAGACACACACACATATATATATAATATATATATATTATATATATATATATATGTATATACAGTATATATATGATATTATTATATATAATATTTTATATATATTATATATATATATATATATAATATAAGTTAAAGTATCAAGTTGGGATCCAGCACTCACTATTGTATCATACAACAACTTGCCGGGGTGCATTTCAATAGCAACCTATACAAGAAACCACATCAGGAAGGCACTCTCCATTTTCAATAATTTAATCTTTTAATGAATAAACGTTTTTGGGGTCTCCCCCATCTTCAGACTCATTACAAACAGTGTTCTTACCTCCACCTTATAGTCTCCCCTCACACCCGTGTAACTCGGCATGCCATAGCATTCCCATCTCGCAACTGCGCATGAGGACATACGGCAACCTGAGCTAGACAAAAAAAACGCAAAGTTAAAAAGACTCGGCTGAACTCCCCCCCCCCCCCCCCTTCAAGAGGTGGCCAAGACAAAAGCCAAATCCCACATCATACAATACCTAGATTAAAGAGCACCCCTTATGTCAACATGGCGGAACATAAGTCACCATGAAATAATAAAAATGGAAGTTCTATTTTTAGTTAGCTCCAAACCCTCTTTTCACACCATATTTAGACATAACATGTTTCTTCATCACTGCTTGTTTATCTCATACTGTAGATTTCCACTACCTTAATACAAAAAATAAAATACGGGACATAGCTCTCTACCCTATAGTTGTACCTCCTAACTTTCTCTAGCAAAAAACGTCTCTATTATTTCTACAAATACTCCCCCATAAGACAATTAAACTGGTATATGGAGTCACAACCCCTATTCTTTCTGATAGTCTTTATATGATGGCACTGTTTACTTGCTCCTCATACAATGATTGTTTATGGACGAAATTTGTATGTTTCATTTCCTCACAACTTCAATAAAAATTGTTTATAAACAAAAAAAGAAAGAAGACTCTGCTTTTGATCATGCAAAATATAATACATCATCTGCTACTATATATTCACTGTCAGAGGTATGAACAGTTATGATTATGTCAGTGTTTTTCAACTATACACACTTCAATCTCTATAACCTAATCTATACATCACAACATAATTGTCTTTGACAAATATTTAAACACCAGACATATAACATTATAAATTTACTACATCAGGTACTATACATGCAGGTATACAATGATCATGTTTTATAAACATATTTGTAATAATCAGTCCTGCGCTCATGCTACATACTGTCATATATACTGGATTCTATTAAGTGAGATATAGGGTCATAGATTTACCTATAGATGGGCATAATTATGGACTATTGACAAATATCCAAACCATGTCATTGTTAGTGTTTCTTTCTATAGTTTCAGTATAGATAAGTTAAAGGATTAACTTACTGAAAATGGAGAGTGCCTTCCTGTATGTGGCTTCTTTTATATATATTTATATATATATATATATCAAGTATACTTCTGGACGTATTGTTATCGCTCTAACAAATTTAGCAGGCTATTGTCTTTGGCTGACTTATTTTAAAAAGATAAATTACATCAAATTTAAAGCAGTGATTGAAAGTAAGCAAATGATCTATGCTATGCAAAATATTGAAAAATGAGCCAAGACAGCAATAAATTCATTTTTATGTATATAATGAGAGAAGAGTACATGAATTTAGTAAAAGGCTAGAAAGGATGGAAATTTACCTTCAGAACAAAACGATTTCATTCTAAAGTGTATTGATTCATCCACCGGAATAATTATTTCTTCTTTGATGGTAGATACTACTTACAAAAAAAGGGGACAGCCAAGGGGTACCACGTTTGTGCCCAGCTACGCAAATCTGTTTATGGGCTTTTTTGAAGAAACATATATCAATAATAGCCCTGGAGAGCAAATTTGGTACCCTACAAGAGGTTCCTAGATTACATTTTTATTATTTCGAGAGGAGATATTGAGTTACTCCACCTCTTTTTGGAAGATATGAAAAGTAATGATTTGGGCCTAAAATTTACGAGTGAAGAGAGTAATGCAAAAATGAATTTCCTGGACATTGAGATTATGGTTTTTGATCATCAAATTCAAACTAGAACTTACTTTAAGAAAGTTGATTCCAACAACTACATCCATGTTGAGAGTTGTCATCTAGAAATATGGGTAAATAACATTTCCAATGGTCAACTCATGAGGATTAGAAAAATTTGTAGTAAAATAGAAGACTATAATGTACAAGCCCAGGTTTTAAAACAGAGCTTGAAATAATGGATACAATTAGGTGTTCGATAAGAGTATTATATATTTGATTCAATGTTCATGTCACAAACAATACTTAGGAAAAACCCAGAGAATGTTTAGGGATAGGATAAGAGAGCACCTATTGAATATAAAAAATGGGTTTGAAGGACATCTTCTTTCCAAACATTTCAAGGAGGTACATAATCACAATGCAACAGGTTTACAATATTGGGGGCTGAAAAAAATCTGTAAAGATTGGAGGGGAGGAGATAATGAGAACATATTAATTTATCATGAGGCTAATTTGATCTTTGATTTTGGTACTCGACAGCCAGAAAGCTGAAATGCAGAAAAGACCTCAACCCCTTTTTTCATGATTAACCGATTTAAACATTTAGGCCTCTAATTTATTCAAGCCGTCAACGCAAATACGCTGGAATCTCCACAGCGTATTTGTTGGCGAGGCTGATTCGCCATAGTTATCAAGCCCTACAGACCCGGCACAGATCGATGCGTTACGTCACTACAGATGTTCCCGAACGCAAGTTTGGCACAATCTGACTAATTTTGGAAGTTATAAAGAACAACCAGGTACGCTCAGCACTTTTCCGGCCCAGCGTACCTGGTTTTCAATCCACGGCCCTGGAGGCGGCGGATCCCATAGGAATCAATGGGAGTCTGACAGCAGCGACAAGCTCATGTTCGCTGCTGGCCAATATCCCCATTGATTTCCTCATGGGAATGTCTACACCTAACACCCTAACATGTACCCCGAAGTCTAAACACCCCTAATCTGCCCCCCCCTACACCGCCGCCACCTACTTTATACTTATTAACCCCTAAAACTGCTGCACCGACACCGCCGCCACTTACATTATACTTATTAACCCCTAAAACCGCCGCTCCCGGACACCCCCGCAACTATAATAAATTTATGAACCCTTAAACCGCCACTTCCAAGACCCCCGCCACCATCTACATTATACATATTAACCCCTAACTCTGCTGCCCCCTATACCGCCACCACCTACATAAAGTTATTAACCCCTATCCTGCCAATCCCGGACCCCCGCTGCAAATAAATTAATTGTTTAAAACCCCCTAAACCGCACTCCAGGAGCCCACCGCCACCTACATTATATTTATTAACCCTAATCTTGCCCCCTACACCACCGTCACCTACATTTATATCTATTAACCCCTAAACTAAGTCTAACCCTAACCCCTAACACCCCCCCTAACTTAAATATTATTTTAAATTAATCTAAAAAAAATATTCCAATAATTTAATAAATTATTCCTATTTAATAACTAATTACTTAGATAACTACAATATTATTAATAATTACAATGTAGCTATTTTAGGGTTTATGTTTATTTTACAGGCAACTTTGTATTTATTTTTTAACCTAGGTACAATAGCTATTAAATAGTTATTAACTATATCTTAATAGCTACCTATTTAATAATAAGTACAAAATTACCTGTAAAATAAAACCTATTCCTAAGTTACAAATTACACCTAACACTTACTACCATTAAATAAATTAAATTAATTAAATACAATAACCTACAATTAAATAAAAATAACTAAAATTAACTAAAGTACAAAAAACCCTCTAAATTACAGAAAATAAAAAGAATTACAAGAAGTTTTAAACTAATTTACACCTAATCCTAGCCCCCTAATAAAATAAAAAAATCCCCCCAAAATATAAAATTCCCTACCCTATACTAAATTACAAATAGCCCTTAAAAGGGCTTTTTGCAGGGCATTGCCCCAAAGTAATCAGCTCTTTTACCTGTAAAAAAAGAAATACACCCCCAACATTAAAACCCACCACCCACACCCACCTACTCTAAAACCCACCCAAACCCCCCTTAAAAAAAACCTAACACTAACCCCCTGAAGATCTCCCTACCTTGAGCCGTCTTCACCCAGCCAGGCCTAAGTCCTCAACGAATCCGTGGCGAAGTGGTCCTCCAGAATGGCAGAAGTCTTCAACCAATCCGGCTAGAAGAGGTCCTCCAGATAGGCAGTAGTCTTCATCCAAGCGGCATTCTTCTATCTTCTTCCATCCAACGGCACCATCTTGAAGACATCCGACGCGGAGCCTTCCATCCATTCCCGACGACTAAAACGACGAATGACGGTTTCCTTTAAAATACATCATCCAAGATGGCCTCCCTTGAATTCCGATTGGCTGATAGGATTGGATCAGCCAATCGGAATTAAGGTAGGAATAATCTGATTGGCTGATGAAATCAGCCAATCGGATTGAAGTTCAATCCGATTGGCTGATCCAATCAACCAATAAGATTGACCTTGCATTCTATTGGCTGTTCCAATCAGCCAATAGAATGCGAGGTCAATCCGATTGGCTGATTTAAAAATAAACCCTAATCTAGCTACAATGTAATTATTAGTTATATTGTAGCTATCATACGCCTAGATTTAGAGTTTTGCGGCCAAAGGGGTGCGTTAGCTACGCATGCTTTTTTCTGGCCGCACCTTTTAAATACCGGTGGTATTTAGAGTTCACAGAATGGCTGCGTTAGGCTCCAAAAAAGGAGCGTATAGCATATTTACCGCAACTTCAACTCTTGATACCAGCGGTGCTTACGGACGCGGCCAGCTTCAAAAACGTGCTCGTGCACGATTCCCCCATAGAAAACAATGGGGCTGTTTGAGCTGAAAAAAAAACTAACACCTGCAAAAAAGCCGCGTTCAGCTCCTAACGCAGCCCCATTGTTTGCTATGCGGAAACACCTCCTAAATCTGCACCTAACACCCTAACATGAACCCCGAGTCTAAACACCCCTAACCTTACACTTATTAACCCCTAATCTGCCACCCCTGCTATCGCTGACCCCTGCATATTATTATTAACCCCTAATCTGCCGCTCCGTACACCGCTGCCAACTACATTATAGCTATGTACCCCTAATCTGCTGCGCCTAACACCGCCAACCCCTATATTATATTTATTAACCCCTAATCTGCCCCCCTCAAAGTCGCCTCCACCTGCCTACACTTATTAACCCCTAATCTGCCGAGCGGACCGCACCGCTACTATAATAAAGTTATTAACCCCTAATCCGCCTCACTCCCGCCTCAATAACCCTATAATAAATAGTATTAACCCCTAATCTGCCCTCCCTAACATCGCCGACACCTAACTTCAATTATTAACCCCTAATCTGCCGACCGAATCTCGCCGCTACTGTAATAAATGTATTAACCCCTAAAGCTAAGTCTAACCCTAACACTAACACCCCCTAAGTTAAATATAATTTAAATCTAACAAAATAAATTAACTCTTATTATATAAATTATTCCTATTTAAAGCTAAATACTTACCTGTAAAATAAACCCTAATATAGCTACAATATAAATAATAATTATATTGTAGCTATTTTAGGATTAATATTTATTTTACAGGTAACTTTGTAATTATTTTAACCAGGTACAATAGCTATTAAATAGTTAATAACTATTTAATAGCTAAAATAGTTAAAATAATTACAAAATTACCTGTAAAATAAATCCTAACCTAAGTTACAATTAAACCTAACACTACACTATCAATAAATTAATTAAATACAATATCTACAAATAAATACAATGAAATAAACTAACTAAGTTACAAAAAATAAAAAAATATTTACAAACATTAGAAAAATATTACAACAATGTTAAACTAATTACACCTACTCTAAGCCCCCTAATAAAATAACAAAGACCCCCAAAATAAAAAAATGCCCTACCCTATTCTAAATTAAAAAAGTTCAAAGCTCTTTTACTTTACCAGCCCTGAACAGGACCCTTTGCGGGGCATGCCCCAAAGAATACAGCTCTTTTGCCTGTAAAAAAAACACATACAATACCCCCCCAACATTACAACCCACCACCCACCATACCCCTAATCTAACCCAAACCCCCCTTAAATAAACCTAACACTAAGCCCTGAAGATCTTCCTACCTTATCTTCACCATACCAGGTTCACTGATCCGTCCTCGGAAGTCTTGATCCAAGCCTCGGAAGTGTTGATCCAAGCCCAAGCGGGGGGCTGAAGAGTGACGTCCATCCTCGGGCTGAAGTCTTCTATCAAGCAGCATCTTCAATCTTCTTTCTTCCGGAGCGGAGCCATCTTCTTCCCAGCCGACACGGATCCATCCTCTTCTAACAACGCCTACTAGCCGAATGACGGTTCCTTTAAATGACGTCATCCAAGATGGCGGAATTAAGGTAGGAAAATTCTAAATCTAGGCATTAGGGTTTATTTTATAGGTAAGTATTTAGTTTTAAATAGGAATAATTTATTTAATTATAGGAATATTTATTTAGATTAATTTAAATAATATTTAAGTTAGGGGGTGTTAGGGTTAGACTTAGGTTTAGGGGTTAATAGATATAATTTAGGTGGTGGCATTGTAGGGGGATCAGATTAGGGGTTAATAGGTATAATGTAGGTGGCGGCAGGGTCCGGGAGTGGTGGTTTAGGGGTTAATAAGTTTATTATAGTTGTGGCAGTGTCCGGAGCGGCAGTTTAGGGGTTAATAAGTTTATTATAGTTGCGGCGGGGTCTGGGAGCGGCAGTTTAGGGGTTAATAACTTTTTTTAGGTGCGGTGGGCTCCGGGAGCGGCGGTATAGGGGGTAAAACAGTATAGTTTAGTGTGGGTGCTTAGTGACAGGCTAGCAAGAAAGCCGCGAATAAGCCATACTTGGTGCGTGGCTTTTTGACAGCTTTCTTGATAAATTTGGCGAACGTATTCAGGTCTGCGGCGGAGATGTTAGGTGAGCTTAGGCGAGCGTATTGGGGCTGGCGAATACAGGTAAGTAGACAGCTTGATAACTAGAGGCCTTAGGCCTAGATTATAAGTGAAGCACAAAATTGAGCTTTCATGACCATAATATTTACGCTCTACTTATAATATCAGCACACTCACAAGAGCATGTTTCCATAGGCTTCAATAGGAGCCTCATTCTGATGCCAATAGACACGGCACAGAACCTAGCACAGCAAAGGAGGTAATTTGCATTGGGCAGCATATCTAAAATATGTATGTATATTGATATATATATATATATATATATATATATATGTATGTGTTTATATGAATATATACACATAATAACATATAAATATATATGTATAAAAGCATATACATATATATTTCAAGTGATAACACTGTCCCCACAGACCGCATTATAAAGGCATTTTACATCCTTACAACTGCTTTGTGCAGTTATATATTTTTTTTTAAAAAAATCTCATATATTTTAGTATTAAAAAGGATCTATACTTTATTTTGGGGGCAATTGGGGGAAATTGGGGGTCTGACCTCTGGTTAATTTTCCTAGTGAAAAGTGCTACCGCGATCTTGCAGTAGCATTAACCAGCCACTTGTAATAGATGGTTATTTAACGTGTGCCCGTAAACTAGCGGATTTGCCCATTTACAGGTACACGTTAAATTAGTGCTCCACTTGTAATCTAGCTCTTGTAATCTAGCTCTATCTATTATCTGAAACTGGTGTGTGTTTATATATATATATATATATATATATATATACTGTATATATATATATATATATATATATATAGATATATATATATAAATATATATATATATATATATATATATAATATATATTGTTTATATAACCATTGATATAGAAAACCTCAAGGCTTTATAAAATTCATTACTTTGATTTGTATTCTTGCTTGTATTCTTATTTTATTTATTTTTTTTCTTAAATGAAAATGGAAGGTGACTAAATAGAATAAGGAATATTAATTGCTTGAAAATGTTATGTATGTGGCTATTCTATTACACCATTAAGAAATAATAACATATTTGCTAGTATAAGATGTTAGTTAAAAAGTTAGATACAATGTTTAATGTGCTAGAAAATGTCATTTCTAGGCTCACCGGAAACAGAAATTATGACCGCTGCTTCATAACTTGTCCACCTGCTCTGAGGCCATGGACAGAAATCAACCCGATCGAATTTTATCGGGTTGGTGACACCTTTTGCTATCGGCCGATTGGCCGCGAATCTGCAAGGGGCGACATTGCACCAGAAGTTCACAAGAACTGCTGGTGCAATGATAAATGCCGACAGCGTATGCAGCCGGCATTTATTAATGTGCGGCGGACATGATACGCTACATCGTGTCATGTCTGCTTGCACATTAATAAATATACCCCTTTACATCTTGATAATGGCCCTTTGGCAGGCTGAAATGCGCAGATTAATCTTTAATACATATGTTGAGTTCCACAAATTAAACAACAGAGTGCTCTGTTTAAATCCCAGCTCAGATCGGGGAACCTTCACTTGGAGTATAAAGAATACACCGAGAAAAGATAACCCTAGTGCTGGTGGAGTCACACGTGACCGACAGACATGGAAGCAGCAGTAAGTGAGTTACGTAGCTTAAATGCTAAAGCGGTGTAATCCGCACTGAAATCACCTACTGACAACCGGCCCAATTGAGTAAAACTGCAAAAGGTGGCAGTGAGTAAAACATATGCTTTGATATGGGGAGGTGTACTGGGTGCTAAGCTCTATGCTGACAGTAAACTGTGGGCAAGATTACAAGTAGCGCGTAGATAGGTATCCGCTCGCATTCGCCTTTTACACAGTCAATCCTTTCAGCACTCGAAGAGCTGTAGTTAACAGTTTTGCGCAACATAAAAGTTTCACAAAACACTTAAAAATACATTACAAAGTACAGTTACACTCATTTTAACACTGTCTAATAAATATTATTTAAAAAAAATATGGCACCCAAAAGTTATGCGATCAAAGATACGAGATTTTGGGTGTTAAAAAAAAAAAAAAGCAGTCGCAGGGATTTTACATTGACATATAAACACTTTATTAGAGAAATATGGATTTATATGTATAGAAATATGTTTCTGGAGATTATGAAAATATTTTACATTACAATCTTATGCACATTAAACAATATCTCAGATGTATTTTCAAAGTGATATTTGCATATAAATCTCAAGATATATAGACATACATATATATATATATATATACATATCTCGCTATAAATAGATAAATCAGCCCAAAAATCCATCCACATATATAGAGAAATATTTGAGTATAAATAAATAGAATATATTCTGTTGTGAAAACATTTTCGCAATATAAAATATTTGCATTTTCATATACACTTTTCAATGAGAATACGTCATGAGCTTTGCACAACATAATAGGGTTTAGGGTTTTTGTGGGTTTTTTTTTCTATTTGCATACAGAGGAAGTGCTCTACCAGGAACATAGGAGGTTGAAACAATCGTCTGGGTTTGTCATGTTCCTTGTTCAAAGGAGAATTGCCTGGTATTTCAGGGCTGGACTGACCTCACTCGGCTGGATCAGACTGATATGTTTCAGGAAAGTTTTCCTTTGTGAAAAGCAGAACTGGGCTAAAAGAGGTTGCTTCTAGGTGGTGACTCGCCATAGAACAAGCTATTGAGCTGTTGTTCGTTCCTGGTAGAGCGCTTCTCTCGGTATGCATTTTTTTCTATTTGTCTTCTCCATTGACTTCTATAGGGAATATGGGAACGCACACACGATTTGGCTGTTTGCATTTTCTCACCTTGTAATAGCTGCGCAACCTCAAATGCAAAAAAGCCATAACGCACGTAGTGTTTTTGCAACTGATTTGCTGGGCGACTTGCCCTGTGAATAGTTCTGACCGGGTAACTCTGAATTCTGAAAGGTTACCGTTCTGATAAGGTGAAGATTGGAACTGTTAACAAATTCTATTAACTGTTTATGGAATATCCTTAATTCCACTACAGATTGTGAAATATTTTATGAATATGTTTTAATACAACACCGGTTGTTTGATTGTAATATATTTGTTTTTAGTGATTTGATTGTTTTCAGTAAAGTATATTGGAACTTGAAATCTCCACTGTTGATGTGGTGAAACTGTTTAGCGCACTTTTCTTTTTTACTTTCTTTACATGAATTTAGTAACATGCATGACAAATATGAAAAACAGTTGTCATTTCCTAAAAGATACTGTAATGAGTGTGCGAGTTTTTGACAATTGAATCTATATATTCTAATGCAATTTGGAAAAGTTTTGCCATCCTGCCTAGATGATAATGGCATTTGACAGTTTGAAACGTATTTATAGATGTTGCCAGCTTCATCTAAATTCTTATAGGATTATCCAGGATTATCTGGGTTTATCACCACAGACACACGGGATTAGCAGCCTGATGAAGTCATGATGAAGTCAAGATGAATTATTATAGTGCAGCTGTGTATTTTTAAAATAGGAAGAGCTTTTGACTATACAGGCCATTATTATCATAATACCATTAATCTGATCAGCTTTTAAATAAGATAATCATTTTTTTCCACTGTTTAAGTCTAAACATTAATTAAATGATGTATATTATAAATATTCTATTCTATCGTGTGAAAGGGCCAATAAAAGGAATTTGAACTGGGATAGTTGTATTTTATTGCATATTTTAATTAAAAAGTATTTTTATTTAAAAATATATAATTAAATAAAGTAGAATACAACTCTATAAATTATATTCTAATGTTGTTTTATTGTTAACTTGCTGTATATTCAGTGTAATATTAACCCCTTCATATCGTTAGGATGTTCCATGCTGTCCTAACAGTGATAGGCTTTAACGCCATTAGGACGGCATAGAACGCCCTACCATGTACAGCGTCCTGCAGCTTCCCCCTTTGATGTAGGCAAGGATCAGCCTGGGGGACATTCCTAGCAACGTTGGCAGTCCCCCACAATCCGATCCCTGCCTTGAAATCACGTGATCACATCAATTTCATTTTGTACTAATAGTGTTAAAAATCAGAATTTTGTTCCAATGTGAACATTATTCTACCTGCATGAAAAAGTCAAAGGGACAGAAAGGTAAAAGAAAACATGTGCATGGGTGCATTTCAGCTTAAAATATAAGCATTTTGCATTACATTTTCATTAGCTAAAATGCTTCTAGTAAATGTTATTTTCCAGTGGCATACGCACATATCCTGAGAAGGCCCATGCACCGGTATTCAAACAGCACACCTTCTCAGAGATTCAACACTGGCTTGTATGACACAAATTTTGTCTTCAGAATTAATACACACCACCTCCAGCTCTCTAAGCAGACATGGTATTTGAATACAGGTGCGCTACTGTTGGGTTTTTCGCACATAAACCGATAGGAAAACACTAATTCTTCATGTGTGCTAACCCGACATGAGTTATGTTAAGGTACATTATGTATTTAATAAATATCAAATATTGACAAATATTAATAATTAATGTAAATAATTATTATAGATGTTCTTAAAAATAAAAATAATAATAATTTGAATATGTTTGTATATTTTTCAATAACTATAATAATAATTTTTAATATTTTTTCAATATTATATCATTTATATTTACATAACGCACCTTGAGATAATGAATTTTTCATGTGCTCTAACCCCACACCACGTAAGACCTACAACGTGAAACCTGTAGTGGGTTATGAATATATATATATTTTTTTTTTTAGTCTGCTTGCCTAATAGCAGACTTACAAAAATTAAAAAATTTCGGCAAGAGTCCACAAGCCATATTTCTGGGTTATGAATATTTTACATTCCAATCTTCCACGCATTGAAGAAAATTATTTTTTTATTTTTATACAGTATATATATATATATATATATATATGTTTATATATATATATATATATGTTTATGTAAAATATATTTCTATACCTATATATATATATATATATATATATATTTTTTTTTATTTTATTTTTTTTTTAAAAAATACAAAAAACTGTTTCCTGTATGTGAAGAACATTGGAATCTGAAATATGTCCATTTAATACATAGATAAAACACATTATGAAATAATTCCGCTAAAGAATTATCAGCTAGATTACGAGTTTTGAGTGCTATAGGGAAATTAACGATCGCCACAAAAGCAGCGGTATTTCACCTCCCTATAGCGCTGCTATTACAGGTTTTGTAAAACCCGGCTTGTACGGGCGATATTGTTGCGTTGAGCTCCATACCTCACCCAAATACAAGCGGTGTTTTGACGTGCTCATGCACGATTTCCCCATAGACATCAATGGGGAGAGATGGCTAAAAAAAAAGCCTAACACCTGCGATCGCGGAAACAAAAGCTCCGTAACGCAGCCCCATTGATGTCTATGGGGAAAGAAAAAGTTATGTGTAAACCTAACACCCTAACATAAAAACCACGTCTAAACACCCCTAATCTGCTGCCGCTAACATCGCCGCCACCTACATTACAGTTATTAACCCCTAATCTGCTGCCCCCCATTATCGCTGTCACCTACATACAGTTATTAACCCCTAATATGCTGCCCCTAACATCGCCGTAACCTACATAGCAGTTATTAACCCCTAATCTGCTGGCCCGAACATCACCACCACCTACCTACACTTATTAGCTCCTAATCTGATACATAGATAAAACACATTATGAAATAATTCCGCTAAAGAATAATGTTGCACTTTATCAATAAAGTATTATAATAATAGTTATACATTCCAATCTTCCTCGCATTGAAGATAATGTTGATCAAATTGAATAAGAAAGGCACTCTCCGTTTTAAAAACCAAACTTTTTACTTTAGGTGAACGTTTTCGGGGTTACCCCCCGTCCTCAGACCTTAAGGTCTGAGGACGGGGGGTAACCCCGAAAACGTTCACCTAAAGTAAAAAGTTTGGTTTTTAAAACGGAGAGTGCCTTTCTTATTCAATTTGCTATACTGTTATTTTAAGTGCACCCTGGATGCTGTGCTTTGAGTAGAGAGTGTGGGATCCATCTGCAATACTGTATGTATGTATATATATATATATATATATAGATTAGGGATGGGTGAATGTTTCTAAAAATTCAAAATTTAAAACAAATTTTGATACATTAATTCGTTCGAATCGAATTTCAAATGTTTATATAACATTCTAACATTCTTTTTTGAATTTTTCGCTTTCGAATTTTTTCAATAAAATTCAAAAATATTTGTTCGAATAACAGAATGTTTAGCTATGTATTCATGCAATTTAGAAATGTAATATTAAAATTTGAATGTCACATTCCAAATTCGAATGTAAGATTTGAATTTGAAATAGTCTAATACTGTGTTTTTTAAATGTAATATTCAAATTCGAAAGTGACATTTGAATATGACATTCGAGTGCAAATGTAACATTCAAATTCAAAATAGTATTTCTAGTCTACAACTGTGTTTAATAAATGTAATATTCGAATGTGACATTCAAATTCGAAATAGTATGTCTAGTCTACAATTGTGTTTTATAGCTGTAAAATTAAAATTCGAAAGTCACATTCGAATTCGAATATCACATTTGAATTGAAATATCACATTCGAATTCGAAAGTGACATTCGAAAACTGTAAATAACATTCGATAATAGAATTTTTAAGAATATTCGTTTTTATCAACTTTCTATTATGTAATATTCCAATTCGAATATGAACACATTCGCCAATCCCTAATATATAGATAGATAGATAGATAGATAGATAGATAGATTTATATATATATATTTAAAAATACTAAAAACTTTTTCCTGTAAGTGAAAAACATTGGAATCTGAAATATGTCCATTAAATACATAGATAAAACACATTATGAAATAATTCTGCTAAAGCATAATGTTGGCATTTTATCAATAAAGTATTATAATAATAGTTATACATTCCAATCTTCCTCGCATTGAAGACACTAGGCCCGAAACATGTTTGGCTGCTGTTGCTCTATGTCAGTTACAGGACTGTAGCTGATTTTCCCTTTTGTTTTTTCTTTCATGTTTTTACATGCAACTGATTTTAACATTTTTTGTACCAAATAAAGCTGTATTTTTCAACTTTTAACATTTTGACATATACTTTTTTCTTTTTCATATGATCTGGAGATGCGGATTAGCAGAGTGTTTGTATATATATATATATATATATATATATATATATATATATATATATATGTGGGTCGAAAGAGAATATTCTCAAAAGTAAATAGGCGCACTGCTATACAATTATGAATAATGTAGTATTAATATACTGTATGGTGTATACAAAAATCAAAGTTCAAAACCAATCAGTTGGTACAGGTTAGTTCTTTCCCAGTAAAGTTCTGGTATAGGGTAAGTGATAGCGCTTACCAGAGCCGACCTCAATCCTATGAGGTAAGTGATCTGCAATGGAGTATAGATGATCCCTTTGGAACTATGTGCTCTCGTGGAAATCTTTTGGTATCTGTTGCTCCTTGCCAATGAGATCCTGGACTCTCTTATGAAAGCAAGAATGATACCTTGTTCTCTCTATGGTATTTTGTAGAAGTCCTGCTGGTTTCTAGAGGAAACTTGTTGGGTGCAATGGCAATCTTGGACTCTCAATGGAATCCTTCTTCTTTCAGAAGTTTGGATGTCCAATATTCTCATAGATGAATAGAAAAGAGAAAAACAACATAGAGTAGTACTGCAAAAAGATTAAAGCAGAAACTAAATGTATATCCTGGTGTAAAGTAAGTATATTGCGCTTACCTAGAGCAAACCTCAATCCTATGAGGTAAGTAATCAGCAAGGTGTTAGAGGTGGTGTTTTGGATGTTTCAAGAAATTCCTGGTCTTTTTTCATCAGAGGGAATGGCAATCCTGGACTCTCTTGTTAGAGTAGGAACAGTCCTGTAGTTCACCCTTTGTTGGTTTTAAACACAAGTGTGTCTTTGATAACTTCTTGTCCAAATGAAATCCTGGGCTCTCTGAGTATTTATTCTTTCTTTTGGTATTAGGATGTCACTTGTCCTCATGAGAGATTAGTTATAAAATACAAGAAGTAGAGACAGAGACATAGTGTAATACCGTAAAATATGAGAAGCTATTTATTACAGATGAATAATGAATAATAAAAAATGCTTACATTAAAAACATTTTAAACTTGGTATGAGGTTAAAACAAAAAAATAGCAGCATATAAAAACCCTGAAAGTCACTCTATGTTCAGGGAAATGCTGCAATTGTATTTGTTATAGAACAGCAAAGAATGGTTGTTCAGCTGTAAATAGCAAGGTGCTAATAAAGTGACAGAGTTAAGCAGTTATAGCTAAATCTGTGAAAAACAACAATGGTAACCGGTAATAAGTTATGGATTATCCTGTAATTGACATAAATGTGTAATTGTGTAATCCACAAAATGAAATACAAGGATACCATTGAAATTACATGGTATCCTTGTATTTCATTTTTGTGGATTACACAATTACACATTTATGTCAATTACAGGATAATCCATAACTTATTACCGGTTACCATTGTTGTTTTTCACAGATTTAGCTATAACTGCTTAACTCTGTCACTTTATTAGCACCTTGCTATTTACAGCTGAACAACCATTCTTTGCTGTTCTATAACAAATACAATTGCAGCATTTCCCTGAACATAGAGTGACTTTCAGGGTTTTTATATGCTGCTATTTTTTTGTTTTAACCTCATACCAAGTTTAAAATGTTTTTAATGTAAGCATTTTTTATTATTCATTATTCATCTGTAATAAATAGCTTCTCATATTTTACGGTATTACACTATGTCTCTGTCTCTACTTCTTGTATTTTATAACTAATCTCTCATGAGGACAAGTGACATCCTAATACCAAAAGAAAGAATAAATACTCAGAGAGCCCAGGATTTCATTTGGACAAGAAGTTATCAAAGACACACTTGTGTTTAAAACCAACAAAGGGTGAACTACAGGACTGTTCCTACTCTAACAAGAGAGTCCAGGATTGCCATTCCCTCTGATGAAAAAAGACCAGGAATTTCTTGAAACATCCAAAACACCACCTCTAACACCTTGCTGATTACTTACCTCATAGGATTGAGGTTTGCTCTGGTAAGCGCAATATACTTACTTTACACCAGGATATACATTTAGTTTCTGCTTTAATCTTTTTGCAGTACTACTCTATGTTGTTTTTCTCTTTTTCTATTCATCTATGAGAATATTGGACATCCAAACTTCTGAAAGAAGAAGGAATCCATTGAGAGTCCAAGATTGCCATTGCACCAACAAGTTCCTCTAGAAACCAGCAGGACTTCAACAAAATACCATAGAGAGAACCAAGGAATCATTCTTGCTTTCATAAGAGAGTCCAGGATCTCCATTGGCAAGGAGCAACAAATACCAAAAGATTTCCACGAGAGCACATAGTTCCAAAGGGATCATCTATACTCCATTGCGGATCACTTACCTCATAGGATTGAGGTCGGCTCTGGTAAGCGCTATCACTTACCCTATACCAGAACTTTACTGGGAAAGAACTAACCTGTACCAACTGATTGGTTTTGAACTTTGATTTTTGTATACACCATACAGTATATTAATACTACATTATTCATAATTGTATAGCAGTGCGCCTATTTACTTTTGAGAATATTCTCTTTCGACCCACATTTAATTCAGTGACACGGGTACACTGACTCACACTTTAGGCTGCACGCTCAGTTCTTATACTTATCTATACATATAAGTTTTGGTGCACTACTTATCAACCAAGTTAGTGCAGTCCAATAGAAACATTACATCTTTAATCACTGAACGATCTTTTTTATGCTATCTGTAACTCACTAGCTATTTCTTCTATAGTAGTTTTAGCGCTGGTGACCCCCCTTTATTCCTCATATATATATACATACAGTATCTCACAAAAAAAAAAAAGTGAGTACAACCCTCATATTTTTGTAAATATTTTATTATGTGACAACACTGAAGAAATGACACTTTGCTGCAAAGTATAGTAATGGGTGTACAGCTTGTATAACAGTGTAAATTTGCTGTCCCTTCAAAAAAACTCAACACACACCCATTAATGTCTAAACCGTTGGCAACAAAAGTGAGTACACCCCTAAGTCAAAATTTACAAATTGAGCCCAAAGTGTCAATATTTTGTGTGGCCACCATTATGTTCCAGCACTGCCTTAACCCTCATGGGCATGGAGTTCACCAGAGTTTCACAGGTTGCCACTGGAGTCCTCTTCCACTCCTCCATGGTTACATCACAGAGCTGGTGGATGTTAGAGACCTTGCCCTCTCTCACCTTCCATTTGAGGATGCCACACAGATGCTCAATAGGGTTTAAGTCTGGAGACATGCTTGGCCAGTCCATCGCCTTTACCCTCAGCTTCTTTAGCAAGGCAGTGGTTGTCTTGGAGGTGTGTTTGGGGTCGTTATCATGTTGGAATACTGCCCTGCTGCCCTGTCTCTAAAGGGAGGGGATCATGCTCTGCTTCAATATGTCACAGTACATGTTGGCATTCATGGTTCCCTAAATGAACTGTAGCTGCCCAGTGCCGGCAGCACTCATACAGGCCAAACCATGACAATCCCACCACCAATGTTGACTGTAGGCAAGACACACTTGTCTTTGTACTCCTCAACTGGTTGCCGCAACACACGCTTGACACCATTTGAACCAAATAAGTTTATGTTGGTCTCATCATACCACAGGACATGGTTCCATTAATCCATGTCCTTAGTCTGCTTGTCTTCGGCAAACTGTTTGCGGGCCTTCTTGTGCATCAACTTTAGAAGAGGCTTCCTTCTGGGACAAAAGCCATGCAGACCAATTTGATGCAATGTGCGGCATATGGTCTGAGCAATGACAGGCTGACCCCCCACCCCTTCAACCTCTGCAGCAATCCTGGCAGCACTGATACGTCTATTTCCCAAAGACAACCTCTGAATATGATGCTGAGCACGTGCACTCAACTTCTTTGGTTGACCATGGCGAGGCCTGTTCTGAGTGAAACCTGTCCTGTGAAACCGCTGTATGGTTTTGCACACCGTGCTGCAGCTCAGTTTCAGTGTCTTGGCAAACTTCTTATAGCCTAGGCCATCTTTATGTAGAGCAACAATTCTTTTTTTCTGATCTTCAGAGAGTTCTTTGCCATGAAGTGCCATGTTGAACTTCCAGTGACCAGTATGAGAGTGTGTGAGAGCGATAACACCAGAATTAACACCTGCTCCCCATTCACATCTGAGACCTTGTAACACTGATGAGTCACATGACACCGGGAAGGGAAAATGGCTAATTGGGCCCAATTTGGACATTTCCACTTAGGGGTGTACTCACTTTTGTTGCCAATGGTTTAGACATTAATGGCTGTCTGTTGAGTTATTTTAAAGGGACAGCAAATGTACACTGTTATACAGGCTTTACACTCATTACTTAACATTGTAGCAAAGTGTAATTTCTTCAGTGTTGTCACATGAAAAGATATAATAAAATATTTTCAAAAATGTGAGGGGTGTACTCATTTTTGTGAGATACGGTATATATGATGTTTATGTAAAATATATTTCTATACCTATGTATCTATATGAATATATACAGGTATAGATATATATATATAGATTAGGGATTATGAATGTTTCTAAAAATTCGAAATTTAAAACAAATTTTGATACATTCATTCGTTCGAATTGATTTTTGAATGTTTATACAACATTCTAAGATTCTATTTTTTAATTTTCGTTTCGAATTTTTCAATACAATTCTAAAATATTTGTTCGAATAATAATAGAATGTTTAGCTATGTATTCATTCAATTTCGAAATGTAATATTCAAATTCAAATGTGACATTCCAAATTCGAATGTAAGATTCTAATTCAAAATAGTATTTGTAGTCTAATACTGTTTTTTCTAAATGTAATATTCAAATTCGATTGTGACATTCGAATTCGAATATGACTTTCGAGTTCAAATGTAACATTCAAATTCAAAATAGTATTTCTAGTCTACAACTGTGTTTAATAAATGTAATATTCGAATTCGAATTCAAAATACGAATTTGAATGTCACATTCGAATTTGAAATAGTATTTCTAGTCTACAACTGTTTAATAAATGTAATATTCGAATTCGAATATCACATTTAAATTTGAAAGTGACATTCGAAAACTGTAAATAAAGTTCGATAATAGAATTTTTAAGAATATTCGTTCTTTTTTTTTTTCAACATTCTATTATGCAAATCAAATTTCTACAATAACATTTGTTCTAACATTCGAATTTGAATATAAACACATTCGCCCATCCCTAATATAGGTATAGATAGATAGATAGATTGATTGATTGATTGATTGATTGATTGATATATTTATATATATATATATAAATATATTTAAAAATACAAAGAAAATTGTTTCCTGTATGTGAAGAACATAGGAATCTGAAATATGTTCATTAAATACATAGATAAAACACATTATCAAATAATTCCGCTAAAGAATTATGTTGGCACTTTATCAAATAAGTATAATAATAGTAGTTATACATTCCAATCTTCCTCACATTAAAGGTAATGTTTTTTTATTTTTAAATATATATTTATGTGTGTATATATATATATATATATATATATATATATGTATATATATATATAGATAGATAGATAGATATGATGATGATGTTTAAGTAAACTGTTTATCTATATTTATATTTAAAAATACAAAAAAACTGTTACCTGTATGTGAAGAACATTGGAATCTGGAATATGTCCATTAAATACATGGATAAAACACATTATGAAATAATTCCGCTAAAGAATTGTCAGCTAGATTACGAGTTTTGAGCGATATAGGGAAATTAACGACCGCCACAAAAGCAGCAGTATTTCACCTCCCTATAGTGCTGCTATTACAGGTTTTGTAAAGCCTGGTTTGTAGAGGCGATATGGTTGTGTTCAGCTCCATACCACACCCAAATACAAGCAGTGTTTTGATGTGCTCGTGCATGATTTCCCCATAGACATAGAATGTACCGCTCACTTTTTGGCCTCCCGGGCAAACTCGTAATACCGGCGCTATGTAAGTCTCATTGAAATAGAACTTTTTTAAAAGTGCGGTACTTACGTTGCGTGACGGACAAAAAGGTGTGCTGTACACCTATACCTGCAAGACTTGTGATAGTGGCGTTAGGGAAAAAGCAGCATTATAAAGCATAACAATGCTTTTTCACTCATAACGTCAAACTCATAATCTAGCTGTTAGTTGTCACTTTATCAATAAAGTATAATAATATTAGTAATATAATAAAAAAAAGTTTTTTGCAGTTTTAATGTATTTGACTATATATATATATATATATGTGTGTGTGTGTGTGTGTATGAATATATGTGTATACATGTGTATAAATATATGTATATATGAATACATACTGTAAATACACATATACTGTAAATACACATAATATATATATATATATATATATATATATATATATACAGTTGTGCTCATAAGTTTACATACCCTGGCAGAATTTCTGATTTCTTGGCCATTTTTTAGAGAATATGAATGATAACACAAAAACTTTTCTTTCACTCATGGTTAGTGTTTGGCTGAAACCATTTATTATCAATCAACTGTTTACTCTTTTTAACTCATAATGACAACAGAAACTGCCCAAATGACCCTGATCAAAAGTTTACATACCCTGGTGATTTTGGTCTAATAACATGCATCCTCATCTGTGATCTGTTTTCTTGTAATTAGTGTGTGTGTATAAAAGGTCGATGAGTTTCTGGACTCCTGACAGACCCTTGCATCTTTCATCCAGTGCTGCACTGACGATTCTGAACTCTGAGTCATGGGAAAAGCAAAAGAATTGTCAAAGGATATGCGAGAAAAGGTAGTTGTACTGTATAAAACAGGAAAGGGATATAAAAAGATATCCAAGGAATTGAGAATGCAAATCAGCAGTGTTCAAAATCTAATAAAGAAGTGGAAAATGAGGGGTTCTGTTGAAACCAAACCACGGTCAGGTAGACCAACTAAAATTTCAGCCACAACTGCCAGGAAAATTGTTCGGGATGCAAAGACAAACCCACAAATAACTTCAGGTGAAATACAGGACATGTGGTGTGGCTGTTTCAAGATGCACAATAAGGAGGCACTTGAAGAAAGATGGGCTGCATGGTCGAGTCGCCAGAAGAAAGCCATTTCTACGCAAATGCCACAAAGTATCCCACTTACAATATGCCACACAGCACAGAGACAAGCCTCAAACCGTCTGGTACAAAGTCATTTGGAGTGATGAGACCAAAATTGAGCTTTTTTGCCACAACCATAAACGCTACATTTGGAGAGGAGTCAACAAGGCCTATGATGAAAGGTACACCATTCCTACTGTGAAACACAGGAAATTTGGTGTCAAGATGAATGCAGTTTGTTATCAAACAGAACACCTCATTTTCCACTTCTTGATTAGAGTTTGAACACTGCTGATTTGCATTCTCAATTCCTTGGATATCTGTTTATATCCCTTTCCTGTTTTATACAGTTCAACTATTTTTTTCCCACAGATCCTTTGACAATTATTTTTCTTCCCCATGACTCAGAATCCAGAATCGTCAGTGCAGCACTGGATGAAAGATGCAAGGGTCTGTCAGAAGTCCAGAAACTCATTGACCTTTTATACACACACACTAATTACAAGCAAACAGATCACAGGTGAGGATGGTTACCTTTAATAGCCATTCAAACACCTTTGTGTCAACTTGTGTGCATGTTATCAGGCCAAAATCACCAGGGTATGTAAACTTCTGATAAGGGTCATTTGGGTAGTTTCTGTTGTCATTATGATTTAAAAAGAGTAAACACAGTTGATTGATAATAAATGGCTTCAGCCAAACACTAACCATGAGTGAAAGAAAAGTTTTTGTGTTATTTATATTCTCTGAAAAATGGCCAAGAAATCATAAATTCTGCCAGGGTATGTAATTTTATGAGCACAACTGTATATATATATATATATATATATATATATATATATACACACACATTTCAGGCCTTTCCACCTTCTGATATACCATATACCTTTGAACCTTTATAAAACACTTTGTGGCCCTCTCTGCATCGGCCATCGATGGTCATGATCGTTGGTGGGTGAGAGTCGATGCAAGAGGCGGGTGGGCGACCATCGATGGGAGGATGTGGTCAGAGCGGGGTGGGATCACGTGCGGGGACACCAGGGGTGCGCAAGGGCATGCGCGCGTGCACGGGGGCGGGAGCGGGTGGAAACGCTACACTATGAGACACTTTATTAGATAAGGTGGGAGAGAGGAAGGGGGGGAATTGTTAGCTAAGGGATCTGGGAGGGGGTGGGGGTTTGGATATTGAGGGGGGCAGCTACACTACAATAAGGTAGAGGGGGAGGGTTAGAGAGCTTTTTGGGGGGGATCAGGGAGGTTGGGGGCTAACGGGGGATCCTACACAGCTGAATATGTTTTTTTTTTGTTTTTTTTTAACTTTTATTTTAGTACTGGCAGACTTTCTGAAAGTACTTAAGATGGCGGGGACAATTGTGGGGTGGGGGAGGGAAGAGAGCTGTTTGGGAGGGTCCAGCAGGTGGGATGTGTCAGGTGGGAGGCTGATCTCTACACTAAAGCTAAAATTAACCCTGCAAGCTCCCTACAAGCTACCTAATTAACCCCTTCACTGCTGGGAATAATACAAGTGTGGTGCGCAGCAGCAATTAGCGGCCTTCTAATTACCAAAAAGCAACGCCAAAGCCATATATGTCTGCTATTTATGAACAAGGGGGATCGCAGAGAAGCATTTACAACCATTTGTACCATAATTGCACAAGCTGTTTGTAAATAATTTCAGTGAGAAACCTAAAATTGTGAAAAATGTAATGTTTTTTTTTTATTTGATCACATTTGGCAGTAAAATGGTGGCATGAAATATACCAAAATGGGCCTAGATCAATAATTTTGGTTGTCTACTACACTACACTAAAGCTAAAATTAATCCTACAAGCTCCCTACAAGTTCCCTAATTAACCTCTTCACTGCTGGGCATAATATACCTGTGGTGCGCAGCAGCATTTAGCGGCCTTCTAATTACCAAAAAGCAACTCCAAAGCCATATGTATCTGCTATTTCTGAACAAAGGGGATCCCAGAGAAGCTTTTACAACCATTTGTGCCATAATTACACAAGCTGTTTGTAAATAATTTCAGTGAGAAACCTAAAATTCTGAAAAATGTAATGTTTTTTTTTATTTGATCACATTTGGCAGTAAAATGGTGGCATGAAATATACCAAAATGGGCCTAGATCAATAATTTTGGTTGTCTACTACACTACACTAAAGCTAAAATTAATCCTACAAGCTCCCTACAAGCTCCCTAATTAACCCCTTCACTGCTGGGCATAATACATGTCTGGTGCGCAGCAGCATTTAGTGGCCTTCTAATTAACAAAAAGCAACACCAAAGCCATATAAGTCTGCTATTTCTGAGCAAAGGGGATCCCAGACCCAGAGAAGCATTTACAACCTTTTGTGCCATAATTGCACAAGCTGTTTGTTAATAATTTCAGTGAGAAACCTAAAGTTTGTGAAAAAAAATTGTGAAAAAGTGAACACTTTTTTTATTTGATCACATTTGGCGGTGAAATGGTGGCATAAAATTTACCAAAATGGGCCTAGATCAATACTTTGGGTTGTCTTCTAAAATATATATATATATATATATATATATATATATATATATATATATATATATATATATATATATATATATAAAAACCAAAATTCATTAAAATTATGGGGGGAGATAAAAAACTGAAATTAAAATCCTCCGTGTCTCAAAATTAAATCAATGTAAATATTCGAATAGGAAATTAGTACATCTAGGCAAGTATCCCCGCTTGCTTTTCCCCAGAAATTCTTAATATACAATGTTTCCAATGCACAAGAGAATTGCGGGTAAGATATGCAAATTAGATATGCAAATTCTCAGTTTTTTTGCTTCAAAAATACTGTTTTGACACAGCGATCCTTTTAAACAGGATTATGACAGCAAACCAGAAATCACTCACTAGACAAGCCGGTTGATTGGGGTTTGCAATGCCACATTTCTGACATGTGTTTGTGTTTTTTTTAAATTTAACATATCTTCTTTGACTATCTTCTTTTAAAAGTTAGAGCATTTCTTCTGATAGGCCTATCTTTAGTTTGGGGCCTATCACATACCCCATTTTTATTTATTGCCATGAAAGTGTATATTTTTGAAATGTTGACACCCCAAGGTATTGTATATGGTGTGCTTTGATGTCTTTGAAGCAACCGATTTAGCCAAAAAAATTGGAGAAAGTGTATGGTGGTAATTTTTTAAATTTTCATTTTTACACACACATTGCTTTTTGACTATGATTTAGGAGAGACTTTTGTAAGTGATTGCAAAAAAACACCCCAGGTTGTTTTCTGCAAGGCACCCTGAGTATGCCTATGCCCCCATGCATAGGTTTGCCAGGAGTTTGGGAAGGTTATGATACAAGTTTATGACTTGTAATTTTAGTTATTAAAAGTGAGAGTATTTCTTCTGATAGGCCTATCTTTAGTTTGGGGCCTATCGCAGTGACGTACAGTCACAGGAGGCAGGTGAGGCAGTGCCTCCCCTGGCCAATGTATGTAATAACAGCCTTTTTTAAAAATAAAAAAAATAAAAAAATTAGATCTTTTTTTTTTCATATATATTTTTTTTAATAAAAAAAGGTGACCCCCCCACCCCTCCACCAAAATCAGGACTTGTATTTTAATGTGTACTCAACAGCTCAACTTAAATTAATTAGCTTATAAAACGTAATACATCAATACATTCATATTGCGCAAGACAAGGCCAGCCAGCTGTCCTTGCATTGCGCAATATGAATGTATTGACTACTGTGGAAGTGTATGGGACGCTGAGAGACTGCCACCAAGAGGAGAAAAGGTGCTAATGCAGTGCTCTCCAATGCGCCCCATACGCTTCCACTGGAGGCTTGACTGTCAAAGCCTCCGTCCGGACTCAGCCCTGGCCGCCTCTCAGAGTCTCACTCTCAGCCAATCACTGGGGCTGGCTGTCTCTGATTGCCGGGCGGGAAGGAAATAGAATCCTTCCGTGTGTCACGTGCGGTCACGTGTCAGAGCAGCTCGACAGAGACGGAGTCAGACTTGGTGGGTCAGAGTGTCGAACTCAACTGTCTGTTACAAACAATAGACTGAAGTTCAGTGAGTCAGTGAAGAACGTTGTCGTTTTTACAGCAACCGGAGCGGAGAACATATTTTTTAGGTAGGTGGCCGTGGCGGCACTAACAGTTGATAATTGATATACCGGCAGCCAAAAAAAAAAAGGTTTTATTAGTAACTGAGCCTGCTCAGCCTGGGCCAAGGAACATACAGTTCTTGTTCATTCTATGTGTATTTGTAATTTTGTAATCAGTCTGCATAATAAGATGTTCTTTTTGTAGAATAAATGGATTGTCATACAGTGAATCCCGCACATCTTGGTTTTGGCAATGTATCATGAGGATTAGCACAGGTCTCCGGTAGAGCTGTTGCCCCTTCTTCAGGACAATGTGTATTATTATTGGAAGATATACAAATGACATGAATTAAAATCCTATTAGATAGAATGTGAACTCTCAGATTACAAATATAGATGAGAAATTGTTGAACATCTACCGGACCGTTCAGCCTATGTGATGTTTATAGATACATCATGGATAGAAAAGGGAAAATATTTTATTCTAGTTTATTCTGTTTGCTCATCACTGTTTCTGTAAAAGTTACAGTGCAGATTGGATAATACAATATTAACCATAAATACTTATGGGAAAATAAAGCTTGAAATATAACAGTACATTTATACCATCCCATTATAGTATTACTACTGCTTGACGCTAGCTGACTTGCTCTCTAAAAAACATTTTTAAATCTTTTAACATCCCCTCTGGTGCTTATTATTCTGGCTGCCAGACCCATTGAGCCTTTTGTGAACTTTTTTTTTAACTCTATGAGTCCTGTGTTTAACTGTAATGTATATATTTTTTAAAATTTACAATACAAAATCAATGTCAAGTTTATGAAAGATGTCTGTGTTAGGGGTGTCTGGATAGTGAGATATAATTTAACTGCCTGTCTGTATTCCTTTATTTATGCAATTTAAAAAGGTTGTGCATGATCAATAAGCTCAAATGCAGAGCAACAAACGCAGGCTCTTTCTTGAGTCTGTGGAACGAGTGGACAGGAGGGTGTTAAATAAAGCTTTCAAAATGTTTTCCAGAGGACTAATAATAAGCAGTAATTTAACTGTAATGCAATGCTCTGATGCTTTGCAAAATTTTAATGAAAATTTAAAAAAAAGGAACAATGTATGCTCAATAAAAGGCATTTTTATTTTAGTTATAAGTTATATTACACAGTCCAATAGGATTTTTTTAGATAAATGATGTCAGTAGAGTTTACCCCAAAATTGAAAGAAAGTGCAAACTTTCAAGAATTTTTATTTCCTTGCCTATTTTAGCCAATAATTTAATCATAACATTGGTCACATATACTTATGCCTTCACATAAGGCCAATCTTGTCTAATATTTTAGCCGCGCATTCTTTAGGTAGGTGGCTGGCGGCACTTAAAGTTAGTTGATGAACCGTATATAATTATTTATATTTTATCATTCTAATATATTGATTTGAATTGAATTGATGAATAAAATTAAATACCAAAAAACTGTACTGCTGAGTAGTCTGACTTATAGTGAGTGACAGTCACACACTATAAGTCAGACTACTCAGCAGTACAGTTTTTTGGTATTTAATTTTATTCATCAATTCAATTCAAATCAATATATTAGAATGATAAAATGTGACTGAGGCTGCCAATATAATTGAATGACGCATTCTTTTTTTAGGTAGGTGGCGGCTACCGAGCATATTTAGATATGATTTTCAACAAAGAATATCTGATTTTCTTCATTCTTTTGATATCCTTTGTTGAAAATCATACCTAAATATGCTCAGTAACTACTGAGCATATTTAGATATGCTTTTCAACAAAGGATATCTGATTTTCTTCATTCTTTTGATATCCTTTGTTGAAAATCATACCTATATATGCTCGGTAGTTACTGAGCATATTTAGATATGCTTTTCAACAAAGGATATCAAAAGAATGAAGAAAATCAGATATCCTTTGTTGAAAATCATACCTATGTACAGGGAGTGCAGAATTATTAGGCAAATGAGTATTTTGACCACATCATCCTCTTTATGCATGTTGTCTTACTCCAAGCTGTATAGGCTCGAAAGCCTACTACCAATTAAGCATATTAGGTGATGTGCATCTCTGTAATGAGAAGGGGTGTGGTCTAATGACATCAACACCCTATATCAGGTGTGCATAATTATTAGGCAACTTCCTTTCCTTTGGCAAAATGGGTCAAAAGAAGGACTTGACAGGCTCAGAAAAGTCAAAAATAGTGAGATATCTTGCAGAGGGATTCAGCACTCTTAAAACTGCCAAGCTTCTGAAGCGTGATCATCGAACAATCAAGCGTTTCATTCAAAATAGTCAACAGGGTCGCAAGAAGCGTGTGGAAAAACCAAGGTGCAAAATAACTGCCCATGAACTGAGAAAAGTCAAGCGTGCAGCTGCCAAGATGCCACTTGCTACCAGTTTGGCCATATTTTCAGAGCTGCAACATCACTGGAGTGCCCAAAAGCACAAGGTGTGCAATACTCAGAGACATGGCCAAGGTAAGAAAGGCTGAAAGACGACCACCACTGAACAAGACACACAAGCTGAAACATCAAGACTGGGCCAAGAAATATCTCAAGACTGATTTTTCTAAGGTTTTATGGACTGATGAAATGACAGTGAGTCTTGATGGGCCAGATGGATGGGCCCGTGGCTGGATTGGTAAAGGGCAGAGAGCTCCAGTCCGACTCAGACGCCAGCAAGGTGGAGGTGGAGTACTGGTTTGGGCTGGTATCATCAAAGATGAGCTTGTGGGGCCTTTTCGGGTTGAGGATGGAGTCAAGCTCAACTCCCAGTCCTACTGCCAGTTTCTGGAAGACACCTTCTTCAAGCAGTGGTACAGGAAGAAGTCTGCATCCTTCAAGAAAAGCATGATTTTCATGCAGGACAATGCTCCATCACACGCGTCCAAGTACTCCACAGCGTGGCTGGCAAGAAAGGGTATAAAAGAAGAAAATCTAATGACATGGCCTCCTTGTTCACCTGATCTGAACCCCATTGAGAACCTGTGGTCCATCATCAAATGTGAGATTTACAAGGAGGGAAAACAGTACACCTCTCTGAACAGTGTCTGGGAGGCTGTGGTTGCTGCTGCACGCAATGTTGATGGTGAACAGATCAAAACACTGACAGAATCCATGGATGGCAGGCTTTTGAGTGTCCTTGCAAAGAAAGGTGGCTATATTGGTCACTGATTTGTTTTTGTTTTGTTTTTGAATGTCAGAAATGTATATTTGTGAATGTTGAGATGTTATATTGGTTTCACTGGTAAAAATAAATAATTGAAATGGGTATATATTTGTTTTTTGTTAAGTTGCCTAATAATTATGCACAGTAATAGTCACCTGCACACACAGATATCCCCCTAAAATAGCTATAACTAAAAACAAACTAAAAACTACTTCCAAAACTATTCAGCTTTGATATTAATGAGCTTTTTGGGTTCATTGAGAACATGGTTGTTGTTCAATAATAAAATTAATCCTCAAAAATACAACTTGCCTAATAATTCTGCACTCCCTGTATGCTCGGTAGTTACTGAGCATATTTAGATATGCTTTTCAACAAAGGATATCAAAAGAATGGTTACTTCCAAAACTATTCAGCTTTGATATTAATGAGCTTTTTGGGTTCATTGAGAACATGGTTGTTGTTCAATAATAAAATTAATCCTCAAAAATACAACTTGCCTAATAATTCTGCACTCCCTGTATGCTCGGTAGTTACTGAGCATATTTAGATATGATTTTCAACAAAGGATATCTGGTTTTCTTCATTCTTTTGATATCCTTTGTTGAAAATCATATCTAAATATGCTCAGTAACAACTGAGCATATTTAGGTATGATTTTCAACAAAGGATATCAAAAGAATGAAGAAAACCAGATATCCTTTGTTGAAAATCATATCTAAATATGCTCAGTAGATACTGAGCATATCTAGATATGATTTTCAACAAAGGATACCAAAAGAATGAAGGCGTATCCGATTCCGAGCCACTGCCTCACCAGCCTCTGAAGTCACCGCACAGCACTGGCCTATTGCATACCCCATTTTTATTTATTGCCATGAAAGTGTATATTTTTGAAATGTTGACACCCCAAGGTATTGTATATTGTGTGCTTTGATGCCTTTGAAGCAACTGTTTTAGCCAAAAAAAAATGAAGAAAGTGTATGGTGGTAATTTTTTCAATTTTAATTTTTATACACACATTGCTTTTTGACTATAATTTAGGAGAGACTGTTGTAAGTTATTGCAAAAAAACACTCCAGGTTGTTTTCTGCACGGCACCCTGAGTACATCTATGCCCCCCATGCATAGGTTTGACAGGGGTTATGGTAAAAAAAAACAGCCCCAATTTTAGAACTTCTAAAAAATATAGTAGTGAAATGTAAAAATCTGGCACAGTAAAATTAAAAAAAAACAACCCAAAAAACCTCTAACAGTAAACATAACCAAAATTAATAGCAGCAAATTTATTTATTTTTTAAAAATGGACCATTGTATGGTACTGCTTGAAGCAGTCCCCAATGCAGAGTCCAGGATGTCCAGGGCAATCAGGACAGTAATATATGGTGTCCATTCTCTGTCCCCTCTTGGTACAGACTCTGCATTTCTTTTTGTGGTTTCTGCTTTGTGGCAGTAGGGGGTATTTTTAAAATAAAATGGGTAGCCCCAACTCTGCTCTCTCCAATCACCGCCCGGGGAGCAGGTGCATCTTGGTACAAAATCCCCAAAATGATCTGGAGCTGAAACTGTAAAAAAGTCTGTTTCATACCAGGGTTTGCTTTTTTGAACAACAAAAAAGCGTTGTGGGTTGCAATCTGCATTAAGTAAATTGCAACCTTTTTGTACCAGGCCCTTGTCTTCCGCATAATTAGGTAGGGCTGCAGTAGCTGATCTGCCAGATCAACCCCACCCATATGCTGGTTATAAGACTTGATGCCCACTGGCTTCCTTATGATCTCAGCTATGCCACGTACAGAGACCCCCACCGTCCTCTTTGTGTGGATGGTGGTAATAAGGTATACATCCTTCTGAGGTCTCCCCCTTCGTAGCCGGGTGCGTGCAAGTTGTCCTTGGAAACCTGTGCGGTTCTTTTTAATTGTACTACAAGCTACTGTATGAAAGCAATACAGTAGCTTGAACAAAAGGTCTCTTGTATAATAATTATCTAAGTACAAGTGATACCCTTTGTTCATTAGGGGTAATATCAGGTCCCAGTCAATCTTGCCAGTGGTTTCCATTTGTTCTGGGCAACCTGGAGGGCCAAGGTGGTTATCCTTTCCCTCATACACCGGGAAGGCCTGAGTATACCCAGTCTTGCTCTCACAGAGCATATACACCTTTACCCCATACCTGGAGAGCTTGGAAGGAATATACTGCTTGAATCCCAGCCTTCCCTTATACTTTATCAGGGATTCATCAACACATATATTCCTTCCAGGTGTATAAGCCTCTGCAAACCTGGCAGGAAAGTGGGTAATCAGGGGGCTGATTTTATACAGCCTGTCAAATTGGGGATGCTCCCTAGGGGGGCACAGGTGGTTGTCGTGGAAGTGCATGAAATGTAGAATCATTTCATACCTCTTTCTCAACAAACTGTAGGAGAAAATGGGGGTTGAGCAGATGGGGCTACTGCTCCAGTAGGAGCGAATGGAGGGTTCTTTATGATGCCCATCAGCATAGTCAATGCCCAGAATTTTTAAAATTCTGGAACATTGATTGGGGCCCATTGCTGCTTTGCCAAATATGTTTCAAGCTTTGCAGCACGGAACTGATGGGCATATAAATTAGTTTGGGCAACAATGTTCCCCAATATATCATCGCCCAGAAACACCTCCAGAAACTGTTAGAGACTAAATCCTGCAACATCTATATTGATGCCAGGATTTGCTTTCAAGGTGGGATATCTGGCCTCTGGAGATGAGATGTTACCCACTCTTTCGCGGCAATGACAGCAACATGCCTCCTTCATGACATGACAGCAATATTTAAATTAACTTAATTATCTAAATGCCTCTGAAAAGAGCATTTGGACCTCTCAAAAAAATTAAAACATTAACCCCTAAAAAAATGCACGGACAGCAAAAATGTTCAGCTATGTTACTGACAGTGATTTATAGTGATCACTGGCAAGCTAGGGGTTAATGGCTCTAAAAATTAAATTAGCTAAATGGCTCTGAAAAGAGCATTTGGGTCCCTCAAGAAATTGCAACAAAAAAATGAACCCCTAAAAAAATGCACAGACAGCAAGAAAGTACAGCTAGGCTACTGCTAGTGATTTATAGTGATCACTGGCAAGCTAGGGGTTAACGGCTCTGAAAAGAGCCTTTGGGTCTCTTATTTTTTAACAAATAAATTAAATTAATATCTCTCTCCTAAAAACAGGTCTCTCTCTCCAACAAAAACACAAGTGAGGAGAGGTAGGGAGATCCACACTGATCAGAGTCAATATTTGCAAATATTGACATGATCAGACAAATGGGATTTTTTTTTGTGGAAGGCTCAGATTGGATGACCCTAGCTTTCCCCTATGATGAGGAAGGCTAGGGACAGCCCCAGAGGCCCCATGATGCACTGGGCATCGCCATCTTTGAAGCCTCGTGGGGGAGGGGGGCTATATGGGGCTTTTATTTCATATAATAAAAACATTTTTTTATTTTTTTTTTATTTTTTTTATACCTAAGTGCCTCGACCCACCGAGGCACTTAACACACAAGCAGAGCATTGAAAGCCTGTCTGATCGCTTCCGATGCTCTGTTAGACTGCCGGGCTCCACGTGGAGCGAAACCAGAAGTGATCACTCGTGGGGGAGTGATCAATCCAGTTCCGGCAGTCGGGAACAGTATTACAGGCTTCCAGCGCTCAGTTTAGCCGACAATGTACAGGGTACGTCCATGGTCGTTAATAGCCTTTTTTTGCAGGACGTACCCTATACGTCGCCGGTCGTTAAGGGGTTAAAGGGATAGAAAGGTAAAAAATTCAATGTGCATGGGTGCATTTAATTTTGAAAAATATGCTTTTTTTGTAATATACTTCCATTACTGAAAGATAAAGCAGAGAAGAGCGCAGCCGGACTCAAGTGAAGAAAGTTTTATTCAATTACACAATTAAAAGTACTAAAAATATCCTGCGTACCAGATAAAAGTAAAGTAGAAGCATTTAAAACATAAGCTTTTGGTAAATCAGATTACCACTCCACAGGTCGCCCATTCAGGAAAGCCAAATCTTTGTCAAAGTCCTTAGCTGCTCCTTTCGTGTAGCGGTGTGTGCGGGAGATCAGCTGTGAACTGCTGAAAAAATCTGGTTCCGGTTGCTACCGGAAGTCTGTATTCGTCACGGTCAGTGCAGTGTAACATCAATGGAATCCTCGACGGCTGTTTCGTTCCCTAGCGTGGGAACTTTCTCAAGAGGTTGCTGTAGTTTACAGGCAAGCTCCACCATAAATACATATTGCTCACATTTCATTGGTTTACCAGAATTGGAATGCATAATGACTGTTCACATTATCAATAAGTATATTACACAAAATGTTCGTTAACAAGTACTAAAACATAATTTCATAATATAACACACTGTTAAAAATTGATTAAAAATTACATGAAAAAGTAACCATCATAAAATCAATTGATCACTGTTAAAATCCTGTTAAAAAAAATGTGAAAAATATGTATATATATATAAAATTTCATGCTAATTTATTGGGCAATTGATACTCTCAAATAACTTGGGGATTTGGAATCGACAAAAAGACACTAAACTCTGACTGTTAAATACATAGATATATAACCTAAAAATGTATTTAACTATCTAAGGCCTAGATTTAGAGTTTGGCTTAGCCTTCAAAACCAGCGTTAGAGGCTCCTAACGCTGGTTTTGGGCTACCGCTGGTATTTAGAGTCGTGTAGGTAAGGGTCTAACGCTCACATTCCAGCCGCGACTTTTCCATACCGCAGATCCCCTTACGTCAATTGCGTATCCTATCTTTTCAATGGGATCTTTCTAACGCCGGTATTTAGAGTCGTGGCTGAAGTGAGCGTTAGAAATCTAACGACAAAACTCCAGCCGCAGCAAAAAGTCAGGAGTTAAGAGCTTTCTGGGCTAACGCCGGTTCATAAAGCTCTTAACTACTGAGCTCTAAAGTACACTAACACCCATAAACTACCTATGTACCCCTAAACCGAGGTCCCCCCACATCGCCGCCACTCTATTAAAATTTTTTAACCCCTAATCTGCCGACCGCACACCGCCGCCACCTACGTTATCCCTATGTACCGCTAATCTGCTGCCCCTAACACCGCCGACCCCTATATTATATTTATTAACCCCTGATCTGCCGCCCCCAACGTCGCCTCCACCTACCTACACTTATTAACCCCTAATCTGCCGACCGGACCTCACCGCTACTATAATAAATGTATTAACCCCTAAAGCTAAGTCTAACCCTAACACTAACACCCCCCTAACTTAAATATAATTTAAATCTAACAAAATAAATTAACTCTTATTAAATAAATTATTCCTATTTAAAGCTAAATACTTACCTGTAAAATAAACCCTAATATAGCTACAATATAAATTATAATTATATTGTAGCTATTTTAGGATTAATATTTATTTTACAGGCAACTTTGTAATTATTTTAACCAGGTACAATAGCTATTAAAGAGTTAATAACTATTTAATGGCTACCTAGTTAAAATAATTACAAAATTACCTGTAAAATAAATCCTAACCCAATTGAAAATTAAACCTAACACTACACTATCAATAAATTAATTAAATACAATACCTACAAATAAATACAATTAAATAAACTAACTAAAGTATAAAAAATAAAAAAGAACTAAGTTACAAAAAATAAAAAAATATTTACAAACATTAGACAAATATTACAACAATTTTAAACTAATTACACCTACTCTAAGCCCCCTAATAAATAACAAAGCCCCCCAAAATAAAAAAATGCCCTACCCTATTCAAAAATTAAAATAGAAAAGCTCTTTTACCTTACCAGCCCTTAAAAGGGCCCTTTGCGGGGCATGCCCCAAAGAATTCAGCTCTTTTGCCTGTAAAAAAAAACATACAATACCCCCCCAACATTACAACCCACCACCCACATACCCCTAATCTAACCCAAACCCCCCTTAAATAAACCTAACACTAAGCCCCTGAAGATCTCCCTACCTTGTCTTCACCACACCGGATCCCGATCGGTCCAGAAGAGCCTCCGAAATCTTCATCCAAGCCCAAGCGGGGGCTGAAGAGTGACGTCCATCCTCCGGCTGAAGTCTGGATCCAAGCGGCGGCTAAAGAATTCCATCTTCGGGCAGAAGTCTTCATCCTATCCGGGCAGAAGAGTCGATCCGCACCGGCAAACATCTTCATCCAAGCCGCATCTTCTATGTTCTTCCATCCGATGACGACCGGCTCCATCTTGAAGACCTCCGGCGCGGATCCATCCTCTTCTTCCGACGACTAGATGACGAATGAAGGTTCCTTTAAGGGACGTCATCCAAGATGGCGTCCCTCGAATTCCGATTGGCTGATAGGATTCTATCAGCCAATCGGAATTAAGGTAGGAAAATTTTGATTGGCTGATGGAATCAGCCAATCAGATTCAAGTTCAATCCGATTGGCTGATCCGATCAGCCAATCAGATTGAGCTTGCATTCTATTGGCTGTTCCGATCAGCCAATAGAATGCGAGCTCAATTTGATTGGCTGATCGGATCAGCCAATCGGATTGAACTTGAATCTGATTGTGAGAAAATGAGGGTGTAATTACCCTTAGGGGGCGCCTCCTAAGGCGTATCAACTAAACAAATGCTAAAGCAATAACAAACACCTAAATTGTTACTTGTAGAATATACAAATATGCTTATACATATATATGAAGATGTACCAACATAAAGTCCAAATGAGTTATAGTGATACAGTCCCAATCAGAAAATGGATCCAAAACACGGTAGGCAGCTCTCAGTCTTAGGATGGTCTTCCTGATAGAAGGGTAACTGAAAAAAGATAAAACACAGAGGCGCCAAACATGGCCTAGTATAGCCAAAAAACAGATGATAAAATCCACAAGGTAGCGATTAGATACTCACAATGGAGGCGCACCCATTGGTGCTTATGAAGCAGTCTGGAGCCTCTCAGTGGTCCAGCTCACTTGTATACTTCATGGGTCAAATAGTGGTCCTTGGTCGTGGTGATTAGCAGGTTCAAGATCCAAAGCACCAGCAGGTGCATATACTGCAAACTGGAACCAAACAGTCGCCCAGTAGACTGATCCCTCCAGGTGATAACAGGATAACTCTCAGGTGCCAGAGAGTTAGCAGCATACAAATGATATAAAAGGTGTCCAAAAAGCAAGTGTATTTCTGTAAAAAGCTTTATTACAAAGCGACGCGTTTCTCAGCTAAAACAAGCTGTTTCCTCAGGCTAAAACATTATAAAAACACATTCAGATTACACTTGCTTTATACAAAACTATACTAATTGATTAACCAATCAGATTGTTCAAACCTTAATGGTCATTAAGTGTTAGCACCTGTCTGCTGAAGGGTTGGTATGGCAACCTAGAGCCCTAACATAATTCAGTGTGAATACCAAAGCTTCAGCAGACCAAACTAATAACATAAATCATCATCTGTGTACATATAATTATGATAAAATCATCATTGGTGATGATAAACATAAACATAACACTGTTAAAAACAGGGCTCCTATTTCCTATAGAATTATATATTTTTAGAAAAAAATGCTTGTTTGAACCAACTGATAATATAATGATATGTTTCCCATACATATTCAGTCTGCATTCATCGTACTCTATACATTTGTATACAGCCTACAATGTCAGCCTTACCATATTCTGATACAATGTAAAAACCATGAGCAATTTAGTCATAAAATCAGGGCAGGAAAAAACAAAGCTGTCAAACTGGATATCAAACTATTAATACAGACCCAAACCTTCATTAATTAGGTGTCTGCTTCCTGATGTCAAATTGCACAATAGCTAAGTTTGTTTGCTGAGACCTTAGTAGCGGGTGTATATATTGCCCCCACTAAGAGTAAGGCTATTCTGTGTGTGATCCTCATAGATCAGTCTGTTTTGTCACTGATTTAGTGAGTGTTTGTTATTTGTCTGGGTTTAACTGCTGTGAACACTGATTCAGTGAGTATTCGTTATTTGTCCGGGTTTAACTGCTGTGAACAGTATTGACTCGACATATGGGTGTCAACTAATTGTATGGCGTGGAATCTAGCACCAATGACAACATTGGTATGTGTAGATGGGTGTGGACTATTCCCGGAACATGAGAACTTGAACCAATGGTTGTGAAGGTGTTTGTGGATGGGGTGGGCTAACCTAACAGCGTCAGCACAACATGTGCTGTACGCACAACCTCAGTCTTGCGTATGAAGAGGTCAGCCCACGCTCACACCGTGACTGTCAGCTCTGATGATCTTAGGAGATCCTATCTCCTTTGCAGGGGCCACTGTATCCAATGTGCGCCTGGGGTGCCTGCACTCGCGAACATAGCGCTGAGCTGCAGCTATAAGCACAGACTAAACAACTGTGATTAGTCTCTTCTAGGTGCTCGATTCATATCATAATATAAAGTGTAATTGTGTAAAAATGTTAATACTTGGTGATCATATATTAGTGATTAAATATCATATTGTGTCAGCCATGATGCAATAGGAATTAAAGAAAATAAATGTGAAATAAAGTGCGATGATATAATAATGTAAATAAAAGTGGTGTGCAATTATGCTGTGGCGATCTACCAACGTAGTGGTAGAGGGTGAAATATGTGGTGTAAATATGTGCTTGACTAAATAAGATGTGAGGTTAAACCTGATGCATATTGTAAATAAATGTGTTAGTGGTGGCATGTGATCTGCTGTGAGTGGTGTGTGAATGGTAGTGATTACTACTTAGGGAGAATGTTATGTGCTGTGCTCAAGTGTAAGTAGATGGCCCAAGTGATAATCTCTATGTGGTGTGCAATTGGCCTAATATATATGGTATAGGAGATATGATAGACAATGATAAAACTCTCTCTAACCATAAAATAAAAATATAAATAAAAATAGGACTCTCTCAAACCAGAGCAGGGCCCTGGCTATAGGGCTAGGACTGTGGGATTCAGGTACAGAGATTGTAATACCTATACCATGGCCTTATTGGTCCAAATGTATATTCATACAATATTTGTGATAACAGACGGTGTTATTTATGATAACTAGTGATAGATTGAAACACTAATCATCTCACTAGTGTGAGGATACAGTCTTCTAGTTGCGGGAGATTGGCACAGTAAGTCTGCTTTCCCAATCCGTGCATCAGCACAGTCTTAAAGGTTAAATGTAAGGAATTACACAGCCCGAAAGAATAGTGCCTGGACTAACTGACCATTATTTGAGCATATATGATATGGGACCCTATATGGTACATAGTAGTGACATATCACCCTAAAGAAAAAGCTGGAAGGAATAAAAATGGAAGGAATAAAAAAGAATAAAAAGGAGGGACTCTTCCTGTACCAATTGATGTTAGGCAGAGGCAAATATGTTCCCTAGTAGTAAAACGGGAACAGGAGTGATCCCCAATCATTCTCAGTCACCTAATCTTATTAGTTGTGCTCTAGAAGTGAATATACTGGCAGTGGGTCAAATCAAAAAGAAGCCATGTCTAAATTTTCGTTCAAGCCATAAGGCTGTAATGTGACTAATTTTTTGATCCAAAAGGATTCTCTTCTCCTAAGGGTTATTAAGGCATCCTTATTAGATCTAGATATCATCTCTATGGGTGTGATCCTCATAGGGTCTTTGTGTGTCTTGTGGAGATTCAGACAGTGTCTTGAGACACTGTGAGATTTAGATAATTTTTTTATATTGTAGGAGTGTTCACCCCATCTTTTTTTTACCCTGCGGCAAGTGCGACCTACGTATTGTACCCCACATTTGCAGCTAAGCAAATATATTACAAAAGATGTTTCACATGTCATACGATTCTGGATCACAAATGATTCTCCTGTGACAAAAGATGTGAACGATGATACTCTGTGTGATATGAAAGAGCACATACCACAACGTTTTCTAAAACATTTGGAGACCATAGGCTTCTGTTTATTAGTGTCCCATGGAATACCTGGGGATTAATTATTGTTGGTGGATTTGTCCCTGACAATTTTACTCGGGGCTAAGGCTGTTTTTAAAGTCGGAGCCCTCCTATAAACTACCTTGGGTTTATCACCCAAAAGTTGCTTGAGGGTAGGATCATTGGTAAGGATAGACCAGTGTTTCTTGAGTATTTTGTTTACTTCAAGATGGTGAGAATTATATCTGGTAATGAAGAGAGGGGGGTTAGTATCCTTAAAGACAGTTTGGTTTTTAGCTTTATTGATGAAATAACTCGACCTATATTCTTTCCTAACCCTATCCATCTCCCTGGATATCAGGTCTGGAGGATAGCCTTTTTCAAGAAATCTCTCGCCAATAATTCTGGCTTGTGTATCATAATCATCAATAGATGAACAATTCCTCCTGATACGTCTAAATTGCCCGTAAGGGACATTCATTTTCCAGTGTTTATAATGGTTGCTCTCAAAGTGGAGAAAACTGTTACAGTCCACTTTCTTGAAAAAGGTTTTTGATGATACTTGTCCATTTGGAGATCTGCCAAGTACTAAATCAAGAAATTCAATTTGTTCCTTTTGGATATTGTATGTAAAAGAGATCCCAAAGTTGTTATTGTTCAGATGTGTGACAAAGTTACGGATATTATCCTCAGTGCCTTTAAAAATGAACAGGAGATCATCAATATATCGGCCATAGAACACCAGGTTCGCTCCAAACTGTGAGTTGTAGATATACAGATGTTCAAAGCTACCCAAGAAAAGGTTAGCAAAACTTGGAGCGAACCGGGTGCCCATGGCCGTCCCCTTCACTTGAAGGTAATATTTGCTCTGATAAAGGAAATAATTATGTTTCAATATGAAACTAATCAGTGTGATCAGAAAATCTACTTGTTCACCAGGCATATATTGATCCTCTTCCAGATAGGTTCGCACAGCTCTAATACCTAATTCATGTTGGATGTTGGAGTATAAGGCTCCAACGTCACATGTGATCCACCAGCATTGATCATCAAAAGTATAGTTTTTTAACTTCAACAGTAAGTCAGACGAGTCCCTAATATGGGAGGGTAAGGTTACAACAAATTTCTGTAAAAACTGGTCAATGTATGCTGATAGGGAATCTGTTAGGCTTCCTATCCCAGCAATAATAGGTCTCCCTTGTGGTTTCAGGGGGTCCTTATGGACCTTGGGCAGATGGTAATAAAAGGCCGTGCACGGGTATTTGGGGAGACAGAAGTCTCTTTCCAGTTTGGTAATGATACCCATGTCCAAGCCTTTTTGTAAGATTCCCTGAAGTAGGTCATAATACTTGGATGTCGGATCCCCACATAACACCTCATAATACTCCTTGTCATTAAGGATACGGTCAGCTTCAGTCAGGTAGTCCTGCATATCCTGCAGGACTATCGCCCCGCCCTTGTCCGCCTGTCTAATTACAAGGTCCGATCTTTTAATGAGTCTGGTCAAAGCTTTCTGTTCTTTATAATTAAGATTGTTTTTATATCTTAATTTTTTCTGCTTTTTAGCCAGTTTTTCTAGATCTTCCAACACTAGGTTGGCAAATATCTCTATGTGGTTTCCACTGCTCTTGGGGGGAACAAAAGAGGATTTAGGCCTCAAATTGGTATGAATATATCCGTCGTATAGATCTTCTATGAGCATGCTGGGTTCATATACTAGGCAACCATCACTGAGATGAGAATCCATTAGATCTGTAGTGATAGGTCTCATAGAATCATCTTTAAGCTTTTTTTCAGCAAAGTATTTCTGTAATGAGAGTTTTCTTACATAACTGTTGATGTCTACAAACATCTCATACATGCTGAATTGGTTAGACGGGCTAAAAGATAGGCCCCTCCCCAGAACTCTAATCTCATCATCCGACAGTGAATAGGATGATAGATTAAAGATACCCTTCTTGTATTTGTCTAGTTTTTCCTTTTTGCGGGTGATGGATTTACCTCTAGATCCTCGTTTCCGAATGGTCTTTTTTTGTCTTTGGGGCAGGGACGGACCCCCATGGCCTTGCCATACCGGAGGGTCCTGATGTAGGTGACCTGGCCCTAAAAAAGGAGAAGATACTTGTGGGATATTAGTACTCCCATTTGCACCATTTTTATTCTCCAAGTTGTGTAAGACTTGATATCTGTTAGGATGTGCGAAACTGTGTTCCTGTGATCTTTGGTCAGTGTCATTACATCCCATCGTGTTACGATGTGATTGTTGCTTGTAAGTATTGTGATGGTTAGGTCCTGGGCTATTGGAAGCTTCCTCAGTATGATGTTGATAAGTGTTGAGTGTGGGTGGGTACATGTTAGAAGTGGAAGGATGTTCCCTATTCTTATGATAGTGTTGATTTTGATTGTGTACCCTTGGGTTCGCATAATTGTTGTGTGAGTGGTAACTCGGTGTAGAAGTTTTATGGTATGACATATTAGGGTTATATGTATTCGGAGTGAAATTGGTGTTGGTCCAAGGGGAATTAGTATCCCTGTAGGGAGGACCAGGGGGTCTCCTACCTCCAATCTGTTTTTCACTCCTATTGTTTTTGTCTTCATTATAATACTCTTGGTTGTGAGAGTGTCTGTTCTGGCCGTTGTGTCTTAAAGTCCTATTGACACGGTTATATGTGTAGACTAAGCCCTTAGAGTAATCATCATCATCTCTCTCCATTTTCTTATTTTTATTGTTGATGATTTGCTGTTGGTATTCATCAGCTTTATCATATGTGTTCTTTCTAAGATTTTCAAATTGAGGTGATGATTTGTGTGTATCTATTTCTTTTTGGAGGTTGTCAATTTCTAGGCCTACTTCGTCTACCAGCACCTGTCTGTGTTTGATCAGAATCTCCATAAGGGTCATAGAGCAGGTGTTTAGAGCACTCTCCCACTCTTTCAGGACCCCTTCATTGTTTTTGAAGGAGCAATTTTTGAACATCCTAAGTCCCCTAGGGATCTGATTTTTGTTCTTATATTTTTTAAGTGTATCAAGGTCCCACCAGTGTCTGTGTTCTGTTTTGAGCAGTGCCTCTAGTTTGTTAAAAGAGGACTGTAGAGACAGTGGTGGGTTGGACCCTATAGGACCTGACTGTTCAATGCATGCCCTCTTGTTAGCTCTTTCAGAAGTTGACAGCATTTTGGAAAGGGATCACCAACAATAATGCTTTTTTCAACTTTGCTGGTTAAGCTAATATGTAAAGGGTGTATGGGTTAATACAGTGATATTAATATGCAGCCTCTAGTGGAATATGTATAGGTAGATGTATAATAGATAAAGATTGAACTGTTCTTATATTGGCTGATATACAAAAGAATTGTAAGCTAAAACTGAACCTAAAACTAAACAGCTATCCACTATAATGGAGTACAGCTCCCCTATTGGTGACCTAGATAATAGAAAATGAGAAAATGAGGGTGCAATACACACCAGTGTGTATTACTACCCTTAGGGGGCGCCTCCTAAAGCGTATCAACTAAACAAATGCTAAAGCAATAACAAACACCTAAATTGTTACTTGTAGAATATACAAATATGCTTATACATATATATGAAGATGTACCAACATAAAGTCCAAATGAGTTATAGTGATACAGTCCCAATCAGAAAATGGATCCAAAACACGGTAGGCAGCTCTCAGTCTTAGGATGGTCTTCCTGATAGAAGGGTAACTGAAAAAAGATAAAACACAGAGGCGCCAAACATGGCCTAGTATAGCCAAAAAACAGATGATAAAATCCACAAGGTAGCGATTAGATACTCACAATGGAGGCGCACCCATTGGTGCTTATGAAGCAGTCTGGAGCCTCTCAGTGGTCCAGCTCACTGGTATACTTCATGGGTCAAATAGTGGTCCTTGGTCGTGGTGATTAGCAGGTTCAAGATCCAAAGCACCAGCAGGTGCATATACTGCAAACTGGAACCAAACAGTCGCCCAGTAGACTGATCCCTCCAGGTGATAACAGGATAACTCTCAGGTGCCAGAGAGTTAGCAGCATACAAATGATATAAAAGGTGTCCAAAAAGCAAGTGTATTTCTGTAAAAATCTTTATTACAAATCAACGCGTTTCTCAGCTAAAACAAGCTGTTTCCTCAGGCTAAAACATATAACTGGCGACGTATAGGGTACGTCCTGCAAAAAAAAAAAAAAAAAAAAGGCTATTAATGACCAAGGACGTACCCTGTACGTCGCCGGTCATTAAGGGGTTAAAGGGATAGAAAGGTAAAAAATTCAATGTGCATGGGTGCATTTAATTTTGAAAAATACGCTTTTTTTGGAATATACTTTCATTAGCAAAAATGCTTCTAGTAAAAGATATTACTGTTTTTCAGTGGCATAAATACATATAATGGCCTGTGCACCAGTATTGAAACACCACACCTTCTCAGAGAGTGAACAATGGCTTCTATGGCCCAAATTATGTCTTCAGACGCAATACAAACCACTACCACCTCTCTAAGCAGGCATGGTTTTTGAATAATGGTGCAAGAACCCTCACAGAATATGTGCGTATCCCGCAAAAAAACAGTAATAACATTTACTAGAAGCATTTTTGCTAATGGAAATATATTACAAAAAAGCTTATATTTCAAATTGAAATGCACCCATGCACATTTCATTTTTGACCTTTCTATCCCTTTAATGGCTGAATAGGTATGGAACACGCATTAGTGAAATTTAAAAAGGAAATGCAATTAGCACATTGACCAAAAGAATCATCTCTCTGATGTTCATATTAATGTCATGTCACAAAGAATTGACACAATTCATTAACAATAATTAGAAAGGATTTTACAAACCATCTCTTTTGATTTTAATGTACTATTGAATACAACGTACAGAAATGTACATCCATATTTAATTCCAAACGTGTAAATAGCACCATTGAAAAATGGCTTCTACAATATATGCTTTGTGCTAAATTATTAGAGAAAGGTATTTTATTTAAGGTAGGATGGATAAATCGAAATACATTTTCTTGAAATTTCTCACATAGATTGCTATGTGAATGTTCAAAGCGGTTGATATTTTCGCAAGACTAACTGTAAGCATGACTCAGCAACACATTATGGTAAATTAAAAAGCTAATTTTAGCCATAACCAGAGGGGGGAAATATCTATTACACATGAAGCAACTGTCTGGATAAAATTTAACCTTTAGCTTTGGAATTCTAATTCCACAAAGCAGAAAATGCTTTCAATGTGCCTTGTATATTTGTATACTATATAAAATGTATTAATATCCTTAAAAGCTCAGACAAATATTCAGCAAATATTACATTATTAATTAAAAGCTGTGAAAATAATTATGTACACAATATGCTGTATGTATGCGGAAACTCACACCACAAAGGAAGAAGTATAGTCATCAAAAAAACATTTTTGCTGCTGAGTCCACAGTTATAGAATCCTACAAAAATAGCACGCACATCATCAGCACACTGAATATGCAGTATAAATCATTGAGGACAAGTATCTCTGAAAGCGTATTAATTTCAAAAGGTCAGGGTGGAATGTAAGAGTGAGTTTTCCATAAAGGCACTTCCATAATAGAGCAATCAGTTATGTAATAAATGCTGCAAAATAGCATAGTTTGTGTTCAGCAGATCATGTGTAATGTCCTTTCTTTATCTTAAAAGCAATGTACTGAGGAGTGCTTATGTGAAAGGCATTTCAATAATCATGTTTGCTATAGCTTGCTTTAATTTAATGCCTGCTTACATCAGTTATAATAATAATAAGCCAGAAAGGGAAATTAGCAGACTAGATTGTTTTTATATCCCATTTTAGCAAAAGGACTTGTATATGGAAGTTACAATTGAACTTATCGGAACAGTAAACATAGGAATTAAAGTGATAGCAAATTTTCCGCTTTGTATAAACAGATCTGGAATGTTAGCGATAATTCAAATGGAGTCTAATTCATCAGTTGTAATGAAAATGCGCTGTAACTTACTTTTTAATGTAGAGCTAAAATTTAGTCGCCCACTTCAAAAGTAATTTTTTTGTGAGCTAACAGTTTGAACTGTCCTCCAATCGGCACTCTAGCCATACGGCACTCACACGATTTTTTTCTGTAGATAAAGCACCAACTGGAGAACAGTTCAAACAGTTAGTTCACACAAAAAAAATACTTTTGAAGTGGGTGGCTGGAGCACAGGTTATTTGAATTTTAGAGCTACATTAAGAAGTAAGTTAAAGCACATCTTCATTACAACTGATCAACTAAACTCCATCTGAAATATCACTAACATTCCAGATCTGTTTATGCAAAGGGGAAAGTTTACCATCACTTTAATGTTTTATAATTCTGCACTATTGGCAGAATTATGTAACATTAGTCTAGCCTTACCTGTGAAAAATTAAGGACAATTAAAGATTTTACCCAAAAGTTTATTTAAAGGGACAGTCTAGTCCAAAATAAACTTTCATGATTCAGATAGGGCATGTAATTATAAACAATTTTCCAATTTACTTTTATCACCATTTTTTCTTTGTTCTCTTGGTATTCTTAGTTGAAAGCTAAACCTAGGAGATTCATATGCTAATTTCTTAGACCGTGAAGTCTACCTCTTTTGTAAATGCATTTTGACAGTTTTTCACCACTAGAGGGTGTTAGTTCATGTGTGTCATATAGATAACACTGTGCTCATGCATGTGGAGTTACCTATGAGAGAGCACTGATTGGTTAAATTGCAAGTATGTCAAAATAACTAAAATAAGGGGGCAGTTTGCAGAAGCTTAGATACAAGATAATTACAGAGGTAAACAGTGTATTAATATAACTGTGTTGGTTATGCAAAACTTGGGAATGGGTAATAAAGGGATTATCTATCTTTTAAAACAATATCAATTCTGGTGTAGACTGTCCCTTTAAGTTACCTGAATTGCCGTCCTCTTCTGCTGTGCTGTTTTGTTTTTTCAAAACCGCAGTGATCAAGGAGGATTCAGATTACAGTAGGTTCCTTCTGAAATGCTGGTCATAAATGTGTAATTCCATTAGAAAACCTAGTTATGAAGACACTTGTATTGAAAGTGACACTATCACGACAATGAAAGTGTGAATTAGAAACAGAGATTGCTACACAACATTTCTAGATGTTGGGGTCCGGATCTCACTTTTCCTGAAGATCCCTCTTTTTACAGGATTTCATGTATTCAAATCGTATACATGTGTATATGTGTGCCCTCTCACTGCAGATGGACAATACAATGAAAAGATAAATAAAGCTTGAATTAATCAAGATCATGTATGCAAATACATCTCAAAAATGTAATTTCAGAGACTCTTGCACATGTGCAACATAATAGAATGATTCCAAATTGTCTTGGAATACTTGCAAAGATGTCACAAAGGCCATTTTGGAGCTTTATTTAGTGCCTTCAGGTGTCAGATTCGCTAGGTGTAAAATGGTCTTGAAAACCTGTTGAAAAGTAAAAGGACAATGCATCCATGATTTCTGCTTCATGTTAAAAATAGGGCTTTTATCTGTCAGCTGAAAATGTGCTTGAAATAATAAAAAAAAAACATTATTGTGCCTGCAGTGAACAAATCAGTTGATAGTGATCAACCCGTCAATGTATTATTAAGATGTATCCTTTATGTTATTAAAGTTTCACATTGATAGGTACAGTAAATGAAATCCAAATTAAATACATATACACCACATGTTCTTCTTTACAGTAAACCCAACTCTGAAATCATCTATTTAACATGTTTAAAACAATAGTATTTACTAATTCCCCTAACACCCATCTTCTTCTGCTTTTTTTTGGTTGGGGATTTATTTTACAAATGTACAATACATTAATTAACTGACATATATATATATATATATATATATATATATATATATATATATATATATATATATATATATATGTGTGTGTGTGTGTGTGTGATATTGTGTAGCACTACCTAATTATCATATTATTTTTATTACACTTTGTTGGTCTTGATTGCAAATTAAACCTTAGCATATATTAGCATTAATGAGGTACAATCATTCACTCACACTTGTGATGAAATTGTCAGTGATAAGATTTATCTTATAGATTGTTTAATCTATCTGATTGTGGAGTGAAACGCGTAAGCAACAATGCCAGAATACTATCAAGTCTTATACGTGATAGTAAAAGTTGTTGAAGAATCTTCAAGGACAAGCTTGCTGCCTGTTTCCTTTTCTACAATTTACACACAGATAAACTGTTAACCTAATGAATTCAAGACTTAAAGAGATACTAAATCTATAGTGCAAATGAAGAGCACTATACAAACATGTTAAAATATATTTTGTGTGATAAAAAGTTACATTTTGGAATTTAAAAAAAGTACATGTTTGTGCAGTACTGGTCTGAGGGATGGAAACTCATTGGCAGATTAGACTCCTGGAACTCTGCTGGTAGACATTGGACAATGTATTTTTATTATTATTATTTAAATGTAAAAATGTCCTTTTTTCTCTGCAACAAAAACTTTCATATCCTGGTGGGAACTTTTTTTTTTTTTAAAACACAATCCATGCTATATTTTATTCTGTATTTTTGCCTGCTATCTCTTATTCATGAATGACTCTCTTGCTTTACATCCTTCCAATCTTGATTGCTTTTGCATTAAATTAATTGGATTGTTCCTTTCAAGCTGAATAAAGCAACTGATTGTTACCAGCAAGTGAGATATCACTGCCTTGTTACAATGTACACTGTGCAGATGTAAACACAAATTTGAGTGTAAAGCAATTCTTCAATTGGTTTAAAAATGCTAGTATATTCAAGGCAATAGTACAGGTGTATCTGAAAAGTATTTAATATGTCAGGCATTAATTTGTATAGATTTAAAAAAAAAAAAAATCAAAAGGGTATATGGCAAGATTCATAAATAAAATCTAAAAAATATAAATAAAGGGCTAGATTCCAAGTGGAGTGATATTAAGTGCTACCATTTGAGTGTAAACTTTGCCAGAAGTAAGCTTTTTGCGCACATCAGGAAGCACAAGTATTACCAGTTGAAAGTAAAATGTTTGCGCATGAGGGAAACCCGACATGCGCAAAAAAGCTTAATTCTAGCGAACTATAACTTTTCCTCCCCATAGACTTCAATGGAAAGAGCAAAAAAATTAACACTTATTGCTTGCGCGCTAACCCGACTGGAGATATTAATATTTCACATTCCAATGTTCTTCACATACAGGACAATGGTATTTTTATTGTAAATATATACAGTATATATATATATATAGTAAATAAAAAATATAAAAAATAATAATTATTACAAATTATTATAGATACTGTAATATATATATATATATATATATATATATATATATATATATATATTGTTGATTATTTAGTATTTTTACAGTATCTATAATAGTTTTAATAAAATAAGGTTTTAGACTTTATGAACATTATTTCTTCTTTTTATCTTATGGCACCTTAGCATTTAAGAGAAAGCCAAGTTTTGCAGCACGCCCCATAGAAATCTATTAGGTGAGGGATTTAGTGCAGTTGCACTATCCAGCCTCCTGATGTTAGGGTGCCCTAGGCTTTCACGCGAGCGGTAACATTTTACTTTCCACTTATAATATGGAAATAAAAGTTGGAGCAATACAGATTGAGCTCTTGCCATGTTAGTGCACCATAGCGCTACCATTTTTACGTTCCATTTTTCATTTATGCCTATGTAATTTGTGTGTCTTTTCCACAAAAAAATAGTTGTGAAAATGAATCAGCGTTTAAAGTATTAACAAATAACAATCATGGCATAATAAATCAGAGTCAAAGCTCTTCAATTTAGGAGCTGATGGGCTCGTTAAATGTTGGGGGTATTGTAATGGAAGTTTATCAAAGGGAGATCCTTTACAAGATGGATGATATCGACATGGGAAAATTGTTTAAAGGTTTAGCTAACGTTTTGGAGTCAAATTGATATGTATACAGGTTCCTTACGTGTTAGCGATAATTGTTGGGAAAGCAAATCTAATAGGTGGGCTTCCATATTTTTTGTTTGTGTATTGCTGTAAGTAGAGTTGTTGGTAGGGGGTATTATGGTGAGGGTGGAGGTTGCATAGTGAGGCCACTGAAGGATAGTGGACCTAAGTCAATAGCATTTTTTTTTGCTAGGGGTGAGATTGGGTAAGGTTAACTGGATTAGGGGGAGCTTACATGGATAATTAAATTAAACATTACTGGCTTTTGTGTAAAATTATGTTTGCTCTGTGTTCACTAGAGGGGCCAAAAAGCACATTTCTGTAACCTGTAAACATTGAAAATGAAATATTTAGATTAGGTCATTTGCATTAATATGAAAACCAAGGTAACAGATGTAGGGATAGATAACAAGTGGAGCACAAAAATATTAGCTCTATTGAGCACTATAACACAGCTCAAGTTAAATTAATAGCGTTAAAAGTAAAACGTTTCTGCTTGTGCAAAAGCCTCAGGTGTGCTAACATCTGGAAGTCGGAAACTGCAGCCACACTGACTCCCTCTCCCCATAGATTTCTATGGTGCACCCTTCAAAACCCTTTTTCTGGCTTTTGCTTACACACTAACACTAAAGCCAAATGTGCCTGAATAAATACTTGAAATAGCTTTGTTCTTCATTTAGAATAAAATTTTATTTTTATTTTTTAATACATTTTACTAAATTTTTTATAAATACGATTTTCTTCTGAGTGAAGAGCAATGCTATTTTAAGTATTTCTATTTTAAAAAAACAAAAAAAGGTGTTCACATTGTTTTAAAGGCATATGTCAAAGTGTTTGACAAGGAAGTTCTTAAAGGTATATATATAAATAATTGTGATAGTAAAGGACAAATGGCTAATATAGTTGAGAGAAATCTGGCTGTAGCCAGCTAATGTTAGCTACTTATACAGTATATTACATCAATAATGGTGCAGACCCTATAAATAGTATTTTACCATATACTATCAGAAGAATATCGGTGCATCAAAATAAATGTACCAAGAGAAAAAGATAGGGAATACAGCACTCTTTTTTGTTAAATGAAGCCAGTATTTATTGCTTTCTTGTACTAGAGCTAAATATCACATCCTATATATTCGAATACTTGGCAGTTAAATCAGTATTGCACAGCAATAAGATTTCACTTAAAACACACTGTATCTATATAAAGTCACGTGAGTACAACAATACTACATTGCATGGAAAACCACAGCACACATCTAAATCAATGGGCATAACTTGCATAAAGTGCTTAGTGCAACAGAACAGCATAAATTGTAAAACATATAAACACCATAGAGCGCTCACACTACACCCAGCTGCGATCAGTACCTTTGGAAACCACAAAGGCAATTCCTGTGTAATAAAGGGATCTAAGTGTGGCAATAATGTGTTAAAATCTTGCTATTTATACACAATATTGTACCAAAACCGGCAAACCACTCTATCCACAAAACATATTCGGCTAGATTTGGAGTTTGGCGGTAAAAGGGCTGTTAACGCTCCGCGGGTTTTTTTCTGGCCGCACCATAAATTTAACTCTGGTATCGAGAGTTCAAACAAATGCTGCGTTAGGCTCCAAAAAAGGAGCGTAGAGCATTTTTACCGCAAATACAACTCTCGATACCAGAGTTGCTTACGGACGCGGCCGGCCTCAAAAACGTGCTCGTGCACGATTCCCCCATAGGAAACAATGGGGCTGTTTGAGCTGAAAAAAAACCTAACACCTGCAAAAAAGCAGCGTTCAGCTCCTAACGCAGCCCCATTGTTTCCTATGGGGAAACACTTCCTACGTCTGCACCTAACACTCTAACATGTACCCCGAGTCTAAACACCCCTAACCTTACACTTATTAACCCCTAATCTGCCGCCCCCGCTATCGCTGACCCCTGCATTACACTTTTAACCCCTAATCTGCCGCTCCGTAAACCGCCGCCACCTACGTTATCCTTATGTACCCCTAATCTGCTGCCCTAACATCGCCGACCCCTATGTTATATTTATTAACCCCTAATCTGCCCCCCACAACGTCGCCGACACCTACCTACACTTATTAACCCCTAATCTGCCGACCGGACCTGAGCGCTACTATAATAAAGTTATTAACCCCTAATCCGCCTCACTAACCCTATCATAAATAGTATTAACCCCTAATCTGCCCTCCCTAACATCGCCGACACCTACCTTCAATTATTAACCCCTAATCTGCCGACCGGAGCTCACCGCTATTCTAATAAATGTATTAACCCCTAAAGCTAAGTCTAACCCTAACACTAACACCCCCCTAAGTTAAATATAATTTTTATCTAACGAAATAAATTAACTCTTATTAAATAAATGATTCCTATTTAAAGCTAAATACTTACCTGTAAAATAAATCCTAATATAGCTACAATATAAATTATAATTATATTATAGCTATTTTAGGATTAATATTTATTTTACAGGTAACTTTGTATTTATTTTAACCAGGTACAATAGCTATTAAATAGTTAAGAACTATTTAATAGTTACCTAGTTAAAATAATTACAAATTTACCTGTAAAATAAATCCTAACCTAAGTTATAATTAAACCTAACACTACCCTATCAATAAAATAATTAAATAAACTACCTACAATTACCTACAATTAACCTAACACTACACTATCAATAAATTAATTAAACACAATTGCTACAAATAAATACAATTAAATAAACTATCTAAAGTACAAAAAATAAAAAAGAACTAAGTTACAGAAAATAAAAAAATATTTACAAACATAAGAAAAATATTACAACAATTTTAAACTAATTACACCTACTCTAAGCCCCCTAATAAAATAACAAAGACCCCCAAAATAAAAAATTCCCTACCCTATTCTAAAATACAAAAATTACAAGCTCTTTTACCTTACCAGCCCTGAACAGGGCCCTTTGCGGGCATGCCCCAAGAATTTCAGCTCTTTTGCCTGTAAAAAAAAACATACAATACCCCCCCCCCAACATTACAACCCACCACCCACATACCCCTAATCTAACCCAAACCCCCTTAAATAAACCTAACACTAATCCCCTGAAGATCTTCCTACCTTGTCTTCACCATGCCAGGTTCACCGATCCGTCCTGGCTCCAAGATCTTCATCCAACCCAAGCGGGGGCTAGACATCCACTGAAGAAGTCCAGAAGAGGGTCCAAAGTCTTCCTCCTATCCGGCAAGAAGAGGACATCCGGACCGGCAAACATCTTCTCCAAGCAGCATCTTCTATGTTCTTCCATCCGATGACGACCGGCTCCATCTTGAAGACCTCCAGCGCGGATCCATCCTCTTCTTCCGACGACTAGACGACGAATGACGGTTCCTTTAAGGGACGTCATCCAAGATGGCGTCCCTCGAATTCCGATTGGCTGATAGGATTCTATCAGCCAATCGGAATTAAGGTAGGAATTTTCTGATTGGCTGATGGAATCAGCCAATCAGAATCAAGTTCAATCCGATTGGCTGATCCAATCAGCCAATCAGATTGAGCTCGCATTGTATTGGCTGATCGGAACAGCCAATAGAATGCGAGCTCAATCTGATTGGCTGATTGGATCAGCCAATCGGATTGAACTTGATTCTGATTGGCTGATTCCATCAGCCAATCAGAAAATTCCTACCTTAATTCCGATTGGCTGATAGAATCCTATCAGCCAATCGGAATTCGAGGGACGCCATCTTGGATGACGTCCCTTAAAGGAACCGTCATTCGTCGTCTAGTCGTCGGAAGAAGAGGATGGATCCGCGCTGGAGGTCTTCAAGATGGAGCCGGTCGTCATCGGATGGAAGAACATAGAAGATGCCGCTTGGAGAAGATGTTTGCCGGTCCGGATGTCCTCTTCTTGCCGGATAGGAGGAAGACTTTGGACCCTCTTCTGGACTTCTTCAGTGGATGTCTAGCCCCCCGCTTGGGTTGGATGAAGATCTTGGAGCCAGGACGGATCGGTGAACCTGGCATGGTGAAGACAAGGTAGGAAGATCATCAGGGGCTTAGTGTTAGGTTTATTTAAGGGGGGTTTGGGTTAGATTAGGGGTATGTGGGTGGTGGGTTGTAATGTTGGGGGGGGGGTATTGTATGTTTTCTTTTACAGGCAAAAGAGCTGAACTTCTTGGGGCATGCCCCGCAAAGGGCCCTGTTCAGGGCTGGTAAGGTAAAAGAGCTTGTAACTTTTTAAATTTAGAATAGGGTAGGGAATTTTTTATTTTGGGGGTCTTTGTTATTTTATTAGGGGGCTTAGAGTAGGTGTAATTAGTTTAAAATTGTTGTAATATTTTTCTTATGTTTGTAAATATTTTTTTATTTTCTGTAACTTAGTTCTTTTTTATTTTTTGTACTTTAGATAGTTTATTTAATTGTATTTATTTGTAGCAATTGTGTTTAATTAATTTATTGATAGTGTAGTGTTAGGTTAATTGTAGGTAATTGTAGGTAGTTTATTTAATTATTTTATTGATAGGGTAGTGTTAGGTTTAATTATATCTTAGGTTAGGATTTATTTTACAGGTAAATTTGTAATTATTTTAACTAGGTAACTATTAAATAGTTCTTAACTATTTAATAGCTATTGTACCTGGTTAAAATAAATACAAAGTTACCTGTAAAATAAATATTAATCCTAAAATAGCTATAATATAAATGTAATTTATATTGTAGCTATATTAGGATTTATTTTACAGGTAAGTATTTAGCTTTAATAGGAATCATTTATTTAATAAGAGTTAATTTATTTCGTTAGATAAAAATTATATTTAACTTAGGGGGGTGTTAGTGTTAGGGTTAGACTTAGCTTTAGGGGTTAATACATTTATTAGAATAGCGGTGAGCTCCGGTCGGCAGATTAGGGGTTAATAATTGAAGGTAGCTGTCGGCGATGTTAGGGAGGGCAGATTAGGGGTTAATACTATTTATGATAGGGTTAGTGAGGCGGATTAGGGGTTAATAACTTTATTATAGTAGCGCTCAGGTCCGCTCGGCAGATTAGGGGTTAATAAGTGTAGGTAGGTGTCGGCGACGTTGTGGGGGGCAGATTAGGGGTTAATAAATATAACATAGGGGTCGGCGATGTTAGGGGCAGAAGATTAGGGGTACATAGGGATAACGTAGGTGGCGGCGATTTGCGGTCGGAAGATTAGGGGTTAATTATTTTAAGTAGCTTGCGGCGACGTTGTGTGGGGCAAGTTAGGGGTTAATAAATATAATATAGTGGTCGGCGGGGTTAGGGGCAGCAGATTAGGGGTACATAAGTATAACGTAGGTGGCGGTCGGCAGATTAGGGGTTAAAAATTTTAATCGAGTGGCGGCGATGTGGGGGGACCTCGGTTTAGGGGTACATAGGTAGTTTATGGGTGTTAGTGTAGTTTAGGGTACAGTAGTTAAGAGCTTTATGAACCGGCGTTAGCCAGAAAGCTCTTAACTCCTGCTTTTTTCAGGCGGCTGGAATCTTGTCGTTAGAGCTCTAACGCTCACTGCAGAAACGACTCTAAATACCGGCGTTAGAAAGATCCCATTGAAAAGATAGGCTACGCAAATGGCGTAGGGGGATCTGCGGTATGGAAAAGTCGCGGCTGTAAAGTGAGCGTTAGACCCTTTAATCACTGACTCCAAATACCAGCGGGCGGCCAAAACCAGCGTTAGGAGCCTCTAACGCTGGTTTTGACGGCTACCGCCGAACTCTAAATCTAGGCCATTATTTGCATAATAAAATCCAAGACGTTCTCAAGGTGCAGGATGGAAAATAAACAGTTCAATCATAAGGACAAACAATGTTCTCAGGCAATCAGGTCAGTAATTTACAACCCTCCACTTTGCGGATATGCCAGGCAATAAGTATCAAAATTGATATGTCACTTATCTGTGCTCTAATGTAACTGTAATCCAATCCTGCAATCTTTGAATGGAAGTATCCTTTATGCAAAAAGAGACTTAAGAGCGATATTGTATCCGTATAAGCCGGTATGGGCCCAAGCCAACGCCAACTTGTGTGCTGTGTGAACCAAGGTATTCCTTTAGCGTGCAAATGCATCACGTGACATGCAGAACCAATGCCGACGATCGTTTCACCCCTAACATCCAGTGCAAGACGGGGCTTCCTCAGGGCTATTGGACTAAGCCCTATCATTGGAGCTTATATTGCAATAGCTCCCCAATGAAAAATGTGCATTAATTTAAACAAGAAAAAATATATAAACTAACATACAGTGTGAAAATTAACAATAATATAGCAGCAACAAATTAATTTATTTAGGCATTTATTGCATAATGGGAACACTCTTATGTGCAAATTACTACTAATAATATACCTATAGCAAATTCATGTATCAAATTTACATGGGTCATAATCAATATGGATAAACATGAATAAGCATGCTACTTTAATAGAGAGCGAGAGTGAGAAGGCGAGAGTGAACATATCATTATGCAAGATTGAGGGGATTTTAACGTTGTCTCAAATTATAAGTTCATAGTTAAAGGATCAGCCTATCGCATTAATGAGCTAGATGAAACATGCCATATCAAGCTTTTCATTAAGACCGATAGGAGAAAGTGTATTTAAGGTATAAATCCAACAAATAAAGTACAATTTTGAGCGCCCCACTGAGATAACTGAAAAAAAGATAAATGGGGAGTAGGTGTCAATGCTGCACTAGAGCCTGGGTTGCTGGCTGCTGCCATACACATGTCATGGCTTTGAACACCGAATATAAAGTGTATAGAAAAGAAAAAAAGGAAAACAGGCGTAACACCTCTAAGTTCAATATGTATGTAAAACCAAAACATTTATTAACACATCTACAATAGAAAACTCACAAGGATAACCTCAACATAAATGAGGTATGAAAAAAGCGATTGGGAACCATCCAGGTCTCTCAGACGAAATCCCTTTGTGTCCGATCAGCTGCAAACAAAGTACATAGATAGCGTGTCCAGATATTACACACACCAAACAAATGTGCTAGCTGTTCCCAGGATCACCATACACTCTATCCAGTTCGTAAGGTATGGGCATTTGAAGTAATTTAAAGTTAAAAGAAACACACCACTAGACTCAGCCGCATAGAAGCAATAGAAGCCGGCAACTTGCATCAGCTGTTAGTGGTAGCGTGTGAATGGTGGGTGTGGCCTTACGCGTTTCGTAGGGGTACCCCCTACTTCGTCAGAGGCTGCCCACTTGTTCCACCATTTGATCTTTTATACATGTATTAACATGATGCTCATCCTCCACAGGTATGTTTAACCCAAACAGAGACTGGAAACGGATCCTTTGTAAAACTCCACTGCTCTGCACTTGCGATTAAGGAATACCAATTGTAACTGCACTGAGTTTACAGCACACATACAATTTATGCATGTTATGTGTACAAATAATTAAAACACAAATTAATACAAAAATAATAATAATAATAAGCAACCCTATCTATATTGTTTTAAAACTTTCTCGGCTTTAATATAAAAACCATACCTAAAATGTATGAACGTAACTATTTAAATACATACAATTAAACATTAAAAACAATTTGATTACCTATGCAATGTGCAGAATATGTATTTAAAAATCCAAAAAACGCTAAAACTATAAACTTAAAAATATATAGGGGGAATTATTCCGTGTCACCATACATTTTAATTCATATAGATATGTCCATAAAATCATTAACAAACAATATTTAATCTATAAATACATATATATATATATATATATATATAAATCAATCGATATTTCCTGTGTATACTTAACTCCTACTCAAAAAGTCTATTAGATTCAATTTAACACTTTGCAAAAAAATGTAATAATAATAATCATCCATAGAGACCAGAGATGACTAGTGCTCAATTCATCTTAAAAAATGGGTTTTAGTTGCAACCTTTATGTGTATACCTCATAGTAATTATTCACTATATAGAAATGTATACCAATTAGTGGCTAATGTCAACTAAGTGCACAATAATACCTCTGGTACTAACTAATATGAAAACATATGTATGTCCAGTGTATCTTTGTGTCAAAAATCAGATGGTTGCGTGTCAAATTCGTGAGTTAATTTCTTGTCAGATGTACCCCAAAAATTACAGCATAATCTCTTCAAACTGCCAACACTTAAGTTCTTAAGTTCTCAGAGGCCCATTTTATATCTCTTATATGAGGGTCCTATTCATCAACCAAGAAGGGGGCCAGATCGATCTCTCTGTTCATTCCATTTGGTTCAAGAGACCCCAGAGTTCTGATCCAGTAGGTCTCTGTCTGTCGTAGAGCTAGGAGTCTATTACCCCCTCTTATATCCAGTTTTACTCTCTCAATGGCCTTAGCCCTAAGGCTACTTGGATCCTTATTATGCACTTAACAGAAATGGGCTGAGACCCCATGGGTCAAGACTCCTTTTTCTATGTTGACCAGATGCTTTCTTAGGCGGGTCTTGAAACTCCTCTTGGTCCTACCTATGTAAATCTTCCCGCACGAACAAGAGAGATGGTACACAACATGTGTGCTTTTACAGTTTATACATTCCCTGATTGGATAAATTTTATTTTCTCTTAAGGATCTAAATCCTGAATGGTCTTTATCTATATGTAGGCAACTCAAACAGTTTTTTCTCCAACATTTATAAAAACCAGTTGATCTCATTTGTAACCAATCCTTCTGTTTCACATTATCTCTCAATTTGCTTGGTGCAAGAATATTATGCAAATTCTGGCTTTTTTTAAAAACTATTTGTGGTCTATCAGATAGTACCTCTCTGAGGACTGGATCCTGTAACAGAATGGGCCAATGTTTTTTGAAGCTATTCTCAATCTGTCTGGATGCTCTGTTAAATTTAGTTATAAACAGAGGTTGATTTCTAAGGGTTTTATTTTTATTTTTATTTTGAGATCCTTTGGTTTTGGGGGCAAGTAACGATTGTCCAAATTTTTTGCTCTCACATATGCTCTTTGTACTAGTGTTGGATCATAGCCCTTGCTAAGGAATCTCTTTTTTATTATTTCTGATTCTTTTTCAAATACTGCTAAATTCCTTCTGACCCTTTGGAATTGACCAAAGGAAATGTTCTGGATCCACTTATGATGGTGTCCACTGGAGGCATGCAAATATGCATTGGTGTCAGTATCCTTCCTAAATAGACCACTGATGATCTGATCCCCTCTATGGGTCAATGTGAGATCAAGAAATGTAATTTGATCCGCATGATGAGTCTCAGTGAAACTCAAATTAAGGAGGTTACAATTTGTATATGTAACAAATTCTTGAATCTCATTTAAACCTCCACTCCAAATTATGAGGATATTGTCGATAAAATGAAACCACCTCACAATTTTATTTGAAAATGGATTATCAGTGAAAATGTACATATCCTCCCACCACCCCATATATAAATTCACGAAACTCAGGGCGAATTTTGTCCCTATCGCCGTCCCGGTGGTTTGGAGGTAAAATTCATATTCAAATAAAAAATAATTCTTTTTTAAAATGAAATCAATGCTTTTTAAAACAAATTCTCTCTGTGTTATCTCTATATAGCCTGTTTTTCTAAAATAATATTCAACAGCTGTTTTGCCCAGATCATGCGGAATACATGTGTACAGAGATGAAACATCTAGTGTGACCCACATGTATTCCTCCTTCCATGTACACCTAGTGAGTTGATTAATGATATCCATAGAATCCCTGATGTAAGATCGGAGACAAGGGACCATAGGACCCAATATCATATCCACATACTGTGATAGTTTCGTGGTTAATGACCCAATCCCGGACACAATCGGGCGTCCGGGTGGGTCCACTAGGCTTTTGTAAATTTTAGGGAGGTGGTAGAATACCGCAATTTTCGGTTCGACCACCTTCAAAAATTCAAATTCAGACTTGTTGAGTATACCTTGTTCCTTTAATAAATCAAATTGTCATACTGATCTTTAAATCCCTTAGTGGGGTTAGATTTAAGTTTGACATACGTGCTGGTATCCCTTAATAGATGATAAGCCTCTCTGAGATAATTATCCTTATCTTGCAGGACTACTCCTCCTCCCTTATTGGCACCACGGATCACTGAGTGATCATTTTTTAGATCAGCTAGAGCCTTTCTCTCAATCTGACTTAAATTAAGTCTCACATTTGTGTCTTTGTTACTACTGCAAATTTGTTCAGTCTTTCAAGACTAGTTTATTAAAAACTTGTATAAAGTTTCCCTGAGCAAAGATTGGAAAGAAAGTAAAATTTGGTTTGAGACCTGTATGATTTACTTTTAGGTCTCTTGCTTCCACCTCTAATTCCTCCAAAATTTGTACAATATTTTGGTTAAGCTCTTCTGGATTATTACCTTCATTTTCAATTTCAGGGATAAGATAAGGATCTAATGTGAGGGATTCATCACAATTAACTGATGTTATATTCTCAACATCAGGCAACACTTCACTTGGATTTTTATTTCTATTCACATGGAACCTTTTTAACGTAAGTTTCCTTGTAAATTTCTCTAGATCTATGAATAGATCAAAATCACTAGGTCTAGCCGTGGGTGCAAATGAAAGTCCTTTCTCTAGGACTCATTTCCGCCTTGTTTAGAGTTTTATTACTTATATTAAAAATCTTTTGGCCATGTTTTTCAATCATTGCCAATCTCTCTCTTTTAATCTTTTTGAGTTGGAGTCCCACTCCTCCTCTGCATCCTCTTCTCTTGCTCCTTTTTTGGGATTTCTCCCCATAGGGGAGTTGCACACCCCTAAAAAAGACGGTGAGGGGGGACAATGGTGTATTCCTCAATTGGGTTTAAAATAGTTTCCTGTATTTCTGTGCTGATTTTCCTCACCCAAGTTCTGCCAATTTGAAACTTTGGGTCTAGCACCCATATTCCCATACGATGCTTCCTCGTACATATTTTATTTTTATTCCTATTCTTATTAGGGTGTTGGTATACCCTCATCTGTCCTGTACATCTTGTCTATTATTCACCCTATTGTGTTCATGGTCTCTATATGAATTTCTCCTTGTCCCCGCCTCATATTGAGGGGTACCTTGGTTTGTAGCATGAAAGTTTTGTGGATGATAATTACTATTGTTAATGTTCTTACTTTTATTTTTATGTTTATTTATGTGTGTATGGTCATTAGTTGTACCAGTTAGATTAGAATTTCCTTTCTTAGTTTGTTTGTTTAAACTCTTGTTTTTATTACAGTTAAACCTAGGTTGACCATTAATGTAAAATTTATTCAACTTACTTCGTCATCAATTTGAATGACTTCTGGTTTTTGAATAGATTCTTCTGGAGTTGTGTTGGCCAGTAGGAATGCATTATTAAGTTTCTTTTTCTTTATTTTAATAATTTCTGCCTCAAATGCTGCAATGGATTGTCTATTCCTCTCATCTAGATCTTTTAGATGTTCATTGATACCACATTTATCTAATTCCGCTTCAATCTCATTCCTTAACCGCAAGTGCAGAGCAGTGGAGTTTTACAAAGGATCTGTTTCCAGTCTCTGTTTGGGTTAAACATACCTGTGGAGGAGGAGCATCATGTTAATACACGTATAAAAGATCAAATGGTGGAACAAGTGGGCAGTCCAGTGGCGTGTTTCTTTTATCTTTAAATTATTTCAATTGCCCATACCTTACGAACTGGATAGAGTGTATGGTGATCCTGGGAACAGCTAGCACATTTGTTTGGTGTGTGTAATATCTGGACACGCTATCTATGTACTTTGTTTGCAGCTGATCGGACACAAAGGGATTTCGTCTGAGAGACCTGGATGGTTCCCAATCGCTTTTTTCATACCTCATTATTGTTGAGGTTATCCTTGTGAGTTTTTCTATTGTAGATGTGTTTAATAAATGTTTTGGTTTTTTACATACATATTGCACTTAAAGGTGTTGCGCGCTGTTTTTCCTTTTTTCTTTTCTATACAGTTTTAGTATCCGGTGTTCAGAGCCTTGACAGGTGTATGGCAGCAGCCAGCAACCCAGGCTCTAGTGCAGCATTGACACCTACTCCCCATATATCCTTTTTTTCAGTTATCTCATTGGGGCGCTCAAAATTGTACATTTATTTGTTGGATTTAATACCTTAAATACACTTTCTCCTATCGGTCTTAATGAAAAGCTTGATATGGCATTTTTCATCTAGCTCATTAATGCGATAGGCTGGTCCTTTAACTAGGTACTTATAATTGAGACAACGTTAAAATCCCCTCAATCTTGCATATGATATGTTCACTCTCGCCTTCTCACTCGCGCTCTCTATTAAAGTACATGCTTATTCATGTTTATCCATATTGATTATGACCCATGTAAATTTGATACATGAATTTGCTATAGGTATATTATTAGTATTAATTTGCACATAAGAGTTTTCCCATTAATGCCAATAAATGCCTAAATAAATTAATTTGTTGCTGCTATATTATTGTTAATTTCACAACTGTATGTTAGTTTATATATTTTTTTCTTGTTTAAATGAATGCACACTTTTCATTGGGGAGCTATTGCAATATAAGCTCCAATGATAGGGCTTAGTCCAATAGCCCTGAGGAAGCCCCGTCTTGCACTGGACGTTAGGGGTGAAATGATTGTCGGCATTGGTTCTGCATGTCATGTGACGCATTTGCACGCTAAAGGAATACCTTGGTTCACACAGCACACAAGTTGGCGTTGGCTTGGGCCCATACCGGCTTATACGGATACAATATCGCTCTTAAGTCTCTTTTTGCATAAAGGATACTTCCATTCAAAGATTGCAGGATTGGATTACAGTTACTTTGGAGCACAGATAAGTGACATATCAATTTTGATACTTATTGCCTGGCATATCCGCAAAGTGGAGGGTTGTAAATTACTGACCTGATTGCCTGAGAACATTGTTTGTCCTTATGATTGAACTGTTTATTTTCCATCCTGCACCTTGAGAACGTCTTGGATTTTATTATGCAAATAATATGTATTGTGGATAGAGTGGTTTGTCGGTTTTGATACAATATTGTGCATAAATAGCAACATTTTAACACATTATTGCCACACTTAGATCCCTTTATTACACAGGAATTGCCTTTGCGGTTTCCAAAGGTACTGATCACAGCTGGGTGTAGTGTGAGCGCTCTATGGTGTTTATATGTTTTACAATTTATGCTGTTCTGTTGCACTAAGCACTTTATGCAAGTTATGCCCATTGATTTAGATGTGTGCTGTGGTTTTCCATGCAATGTAGTATTGTTGTACTCACAGTACTTTATATAGATACAGTGTGTTTTAAGTGAAATCTTATTGCTGTGTAATACTGATTTAACTGCCAAGTATTCAAATATATTGGATTGATATTTAGCTCTAGTACAAGAGAGGCAATAAATACTGGCTTCATTTAACGAAAAAGAGTGCTATATTCCCTATCTTTTTCTTGGTACATTTATTTTGATGCACCGATATTCTTCTGATAGTATATGGTAAAATATATATATAGTATTTGTGCACACACACACACACACATATACAGTATATTACACATATATACATACACACATACAAAATATATATATAAAGATGTGCATTTGTTTAGTTGAGTAATGCACATTCGTAATAAAAATTGATATCCAAATGCATCAAGCATAATTAAAGCACTAATAAATGTTGACAAAGAAGGTCTTAAAGGTATGTATGTTTATGTATTTGTGTATATATATATATATATATATATATATATATATATATATGTGTGTATGTATGTGTGCACACATATATATATATATATACTGTACATACACACATACATTTAATTAATTAATTTTAATGAAAACGAATGTAAATGTTTGACTCAAATTTAGTATTTATTTTGTTTTAAACAAAATTAATACCGATTAGTGCACGAATAATCAGGGAAATTAAGTTTTTAAAGAAATTTCTTGTCTGCACAACTCTATATATATATATATATATATATATAAATATATATATATATATATATATATATATATATATATATATACAGTATATATATATATGTAAATATATTCATATCTATCTATCTATATATATACAGTATATATATATATATATATATATATATATATATACACACACACATAGATATATTTATTTATTTATTTACTTATTTATAAAATATTTTACCAGGAAAGATACATTGAGATTTCTTTTGTTTTCAAGTATGTCCTGGGTACACACAACATTGCATTGATACAATAGGGTACAATAAAATAAAAAAAACAATATTAATACATAATATATGCACAATTTTTAACATAGAACAGGTAGGAAATATATAATCAACCATCAACAGGTGCATTTTGTTTTGAGATATATAGAGAGGGGATCTCTTAAAGGATATTGAGCATGTGGAAGTTTTAAAGGTGAGGGAAGTCATTCCATAATTGTGGTGCTCTATAGGAAAAGGAGGATCGAACTGCTTTCTTTTTTGTATTGAGGCAAGCTAAATAATGTGCTGGTACTGGATCGGAGGTTGTAGGAGGTGGCATAGCCGGGGAGAGCATTTGCTCAGGTAGGGTGGGAGCTTCCCAGAAAGGGCTCTTAAACACAAGGCTGGAAAGATGGAGGGTGCGTCTGGATTCCAGCGACAGCCAGTTTATTTCTTTTAGCATGTCACAATGGTGGGTCCTGTAGTTACATTTGTAGCACAAAGCGGCAGAACGAGTTATAACAATGTATTAAGTTTTATTAAGGTAGTTTGCGGTGGCAGGTGCATATACTCACATCCCCATAATCCATGATTGGCATCAGCATTTGCTGTACAATCTATTCCTTTACAGTAGGGCTGAGGCAGGATTTGTTTCTGTACAGGGCATTTTGGATAAAGTTTTTTTCTATATGGAGGCCAAAAGATAGATTAGGGTCTAACAACATACCCAAGTATTTAAAAGAGTGGACTGCGGTCAGTGTGCAATTTGATCTTGTTTTGATGCATATATGGGAATTTTGTAGTTTTTGTAGTTTAGGTCCATTCCAAAGATCATTGTGACAGTTTTGTCAGTGTTTAGGAATAGTTTGTTTTTTGAGATCCACTTTTCTACCTCTGTGAGCTGGTCTTGGGAGCCCGCAGCAGATCAAAATTGTTTGCATAGATTACTGTGTCATCTGCATACATGTGTACAGTTGAGGATTTGCATACATTAGGCAGATCATTTTATAATAATGTATATAGTAGGGGGCCGAGAATGGAACCTTCAGGAACACCACCACTGTCGCTGGGGAGAGGGGAGGGAGTCGCTGTCAGAAAATAGAGACATATTGTGATCGATCTGATACATATGATCGAAACCAGGTTAGCGGATGATCACCATACCTGAGTTTTTTAGTTTGAGTAGTAGTATGTCATGGTCTACTGTGTCAAAGGCCTTTGCAAAATCAAGGAAAATATAGCTCCAGTTAGGTCTCCCTTGTCCATTCCAGTTGGATGTTGTTGCAAACTTTTAGGAGGGCAGTTGTAGTGGAATGATTTGTACGAAAACCTGATTGATCAGGAGTCAGATAGTTAGATTGTTGGTAATATTCACATAATTGCGTATGGAACGCATTTTTCTAAAGATTTTTTACAACACTGGGGAGCAATGATATTGGGCGATAGTTAGAAACCAAGGTTATCTCCCCACTTTTATGGATAGGCACTACTCTTGCAGTCTTTCCCAAAGTGTGGGTATGTATCAAGACACCAAGGATTCGTTAATTAGGGTTGTGACAGGTTTAGCAATTGCTGGCGCACTAAGCTTCAACAGCATTGCTGGGATTGATCAGGTCTAGACTGGTTTCTCATTTTTTAGGTTATTAAAGTGAAAGTTAATTTTCGATCAGTTAAAAGACAGTATCTAATAATACCCATGTATATAAACATAATCGCCATCTTATTTGAATAAAAAATATAAATATCTTCATATTTTTACTAACTTTTTATTCTGGCCGTTTTCGTCCTGGACTCCTCCCATCTTACTCTTCCTGCTTTCACAGTCTTTACGTATAGAGCGGGTCCCACCCGCTCTATACGTATCATCCTATGCGCGTTCACAACGAACAGCACGATTTGCGCATGCGCGATTTAACTATGCGAGCAGCAATGCGCATGCGCTCTCCCTCAACTCGCAACATAGTAATGAATGGATCACGATATTGTATTCATTCATTACTATGTTATTTGCCAACGAATCAAGAAGCAAAGAAGCAGCAGCATATAAACCAGCATTTAAACCTCTGCATTTAAACCAGCAGTGTGTGAAGGATGTGCGCATGTGCAAATCGGACACGAGCATTCTGAATCCGGATATGCCTATTACAGGGGAACGCATGCGCAGATAGGGCCAATAGTGAAATGACGTAGTGTCACGGCCGCCTAACGGCCAGGATTTTCAATTGGAAGACACAAATACGTCATAAGGGAAGTAGAAAAGAAGATAGAAAAACGGGGTTGATATTGCCGGATGCGATAATCAAGATTTTAAAAAGGTAAAACTTCGTTTTCAAATATAAGTAAGCAATTTGATGAATGAAACTCATAATTAAATTAAATCTTACATTGAATTCTGATGAGCCAACCTTTAAACTTTAACCTTCACTTAAGGTGTTTTCTTAATGACATTGATGGTACAGGTCCAAAATTGAACTTCTCAATATTGGGTCTTTGCTGATTTAGTGGGGCTTGATCCACATTTGTAGCTTCAGGATGCATGTAATTTATTAGGTTTGTCAATCAGGGGGTGGTGGAGCATCCGACAAAATAATTGTTAAAGGCATTTGCTACCTCTAAGGGGAGTTGCAGGTTTTGTTGTCCACATTGACAGTGGAGGGTTGGGAGTGGATTGGTGGAGTTTGTAAGTTATTTATGAGTTTCCAAAACTTTCTAAGGTTTGATTATGTTTATTGTTCAGATTTTCACAGAAATATTGGCCTGGACAATTTTTTTGTTTAGTGCATATATTTTGCCATTGTCTATATACACAGCGATCGTTCATAGAGCCAGTATGCTTGAACATTGACCACAATGAATCCTGAAACTGGTTAATTTGAATGAGTCAGCTGGTGATCCAGATTCAAGTGTGGCTCTTTTTACTCCTCACCTTATGCAGCGGGGGCATGTAAATTCCAAACTTGAAGGAGTTTCGGACTGAAAGAAGTCACTGTAGAGTCAAGATCTGGGGATTAGATTAATCTGTCCAGGGGAGGTTCTTGATGTCATTTAGAAATGATTGAAGAGGAAAATTTTTTGAAGGGACCCTGGTGGACTTTAACCTTGGGAGAGGTTTTAGGTTGCCTTTATTTTGTGCAGACAGTACACTAAGCGTAAGCAGTGGTCACTGAAATTGTTATGGGAGAACACGTGCCTCCTGATTCGGTTCGGGAGAGGTGGAGAGAATCCAATCGAGCAGAGTGTGATTATGGCTTTTGATGTTTATGGCGAGTTGGGGAGGAGATTATTGCGTTAGCGGCAGAGACTTAAACACAGAGCAACAACTATTAATTTTTGGATTCATCCAAATCAATATTAAAATCTCCAAAAACCAAAACTTTCACTTTTTGGGGTTTTTAGCTATGGTTTTCACTAAGGGAGATGTGCTATGTCAGAAAGGGAATGCCCAGTGGATTTAGGTGGGTGGTAGATTCCTGCAACAATGATTGATTTAACTGCAGTATATATATATGTTTTGTTATACTTTTCCTTCTAGCCCTAACACTTTAACTTCAGGTCTCATGTTGCACTATATTGTTTAGTGCTGTTATAAGTTGTACTAAAAGGGATGTTAGCCGCACAAAGCATTCTCTTGTACTTCTGTTTTAACCATGGACATACTAATCTTAGCGATATCCCGTAATCTTGATAGCAATATTTTAGACCCCACTAATATCTGCCCTTATTGTATTCCAAGTGTGAGAGAAAGAAAACTTACTAATAAATCAGTTACTTCATTTTCAGTGGTGACATATGTTTTGAGCATTGTCCAGATAGATCCTCTAGGCATAAGGGTCAAATCGCCATGACTTCACTCCCACCTTACCTCAATAAACACACAGACATAGAATTGGAGTAGAAGACCATGGAGCAAGGTCCGTTTATTTAAAACAACCAGGCAAAAACTCTAAACTTTTCTGTGAAGCTTAAGGCTTAACTCAAGGTGGAGGCATCTGAGGCCTAGTATATATATATATAAATATAATATATATATATATATATATATATATATAAATAACTTAATATCTATAACAAGCGTAGAGAGGTCAACCGGGCCCGTATTGCCCTTCAGGGGGCTGGCATCATCCTCAAGGGTTTCTCTAGGTCAGCAGGCCTGCGGGGGGAAGGTGTTACAAGCGGCAACTTGCAACTTCATACCCCTCCCATTAGCTTGACCACACCCTCGTGGAAACCATATAAATTATTCGTCCGGGACCCCGCCACGCCAGTTGGCGAAATCCTACCCTCATCTCCTATGCTTCAGACCATAAGGGCCATCATGACGTAAGACGAACAACAAACATCAATGAAGGGAAGCCAAATTCTACACTTAGGGCTTAAAATCAGCGAGCCTGATTAGACATGCTCCTGCCAAAGTCCTACAACCACCTAGAGTAGCCGTCCTCTTTGTGCCGCCCCCTTTCCTGAAACAAAAAACGGTTAAACATACAACAAAAGGGAGGGATGGGCGGGGGGAAAACCTTTCACCAGCAGTCGAGAGACAAGAAAGACGGAGTGTTCCAGCATCCATGCATTCTTATATCAAGTAGAGAATCCCCACCCCAACATTTGCAACAATTTTGCACACCCACACCACCTGCACTAGCTTCACGTCTCAGTCAGGCAGCATAACCCTTAAGACGTTACAGAGCAAAATTATGCTCTCCACTACTAATATGTAAATGCAAGCTGGAGGTTTATGTAGAAGATTTACTGAACAATTCTGGGGAGGATTTTTACCTACTCCAAGAAGAAAAAAGTCAACACACTCCACTAGTACCTTAAATATTTTGTGTAAAATATGTGGTGTGAAATTTTTTAATTATTTGAGAATTGTGACTTTTTTGCCATTTTTATTTAGAAAAAAGAACCAGCTGGCCCCATATTTAATTCGTGAGTGGCGGTATATTCATTTTTGTAAGTCCCACTTTACAATAACTTCAAAAACTTTTTTTTAACACAGATTAATTATACTTTAAGACCCACTTCTATACTAAAGAATTTTAACCAGATTGATTTTTTTTTAATTTGTTATTTTTGTGGTAAAATACTGTATTTGTGTTCACTTTCCATGCCTCATTTTTGGTTGACTGATACAGCTAAGAGGCTGTGTATGAAGACCAATCAGGAAATGTAATATATACTTTTTATATAACATTTTGCCAGAGCTTTCTTGCACACTAGATGTTTATTTATATTCATATAAATAGGAAATTATGGAAAAATATGTTTAGAGTAAATGATACTGCCTAAACAGAGAGTTTCCAGTTATTCCACAATTTGCAGAATTGGTCAATAGCCCTACAATTTGCAGGATTTGAAGTTCAACCCTATTGGCTGATCCAATCAGCCAATAGGATTGAGCTTGCCATTCTATTGGCTGATTGGATCAGTCAATATTATTGAACTTCAATCCTATTGGCTGAATGCATCAACCAATAGGATTTTTCCTACCTTAATACCGATTGGCTGAATTCTATCAGCCAATCGGAATTGAAGGGACGCCATCTTGGATGACGTCATTTAAAGGAACCTCATTCTACAGTCGACAACAATGGATGAGGATGCTCCACGTCGGATGTCTTGAAGATGGAGCCGCTCCACGCCGGATGGATTGAAGGACTTCTGCCCGATGGATGAAGATAGAAGATGCCATCTGGACTTCTGCCCATCTGGAGGACCTCTTCTGCCCGGCTTGGATGAAGACTTCTGCCCTTCTGGAGGACCCACTTCGCCCGGCTTCAATGAGGACTTCGGCCCGGTTGGGTGAAGACGTCTCAAGGTAGGGTGATCTTCAAGGGGTTAGTGTTAGGTTTTTTTAAGGAGGAATTGGGTGGGTTTTAGAGTAGGGTTGGGTGTGTGGGTGGTGGGTTTTAATGTTGGGGGCAGGTATTGTACTTTTTTTTCAGGTAAAAGAGCTGAATACTTTGGGGCAATGCCCCGCAAAAAGCCCTTTTAAGGGCTATTTGTAATTTAGTGTAGGGTAGGGCTTTTTTATTTTATTAGGGAGATAGATTAGGTGTAATTAGTTAAAAATCTTCTAATTATTTTATTATTTTCTGTAATTTAGTGGAGGGGGTTGTAATTATAGTTTTTTTAAATTTTATTTAATTGTAGTTAATTGTAGTTTAATGTAGGTAATTAATTTAACCCCTTAATGACCGCAGCACTTTTTCCATTTTCTGTCCGTTTGGGGACCAAGGCTATTTTTACATTTCTGCAGCGTTTGTGTTTAGCTGTAATTTTCCTCTTACTCATTTACTGTACTCCACACAATTATAGACCGTTTTTCCTCGCCATTAAGTGGACTTTTTAAAGATACCATTATTTTTCATCATATCTTATAATTACTAAAAAAAAATTATATAATATGAGGAAAAAATGGAAAAAAAACACACTTTTTCATACTTTGACCCCCAAAATCTGTTACACATCTACAACCACCAAAAAACACCCATGCTAAATAGTTTTCTAAATTTTGTCCTGAGTTTAGAAATACCCAATGTTTACATGTTCTTCACTTTTTTTGTAAGTTATATGGCAATAAATACAAGCAGCACTTTGCTATTTCCAAACCCCTTTTTTTCAAAATTAGCGCTAGTTACATTGGGACACTGATATCTTTCAGGAATCCCTGAAAATCCCTTAACATGTATATATTTTTTTTTAGAAGACACCCCAAAGTATTGATCTAGGCCAATTTTGGTATATTTCATGCCACCATTTTCACCGCCAAATGCAATCAAATAAAGATAATCGTTCACTTTTTCACAATTTTTTGACAAACTTTAGGTTTCTCACTGAAATTATTTACAAACAACTTGTGCAATTATGGCATAAATGGTTGTAAATTATTCTCTGAGATCCCCTTTGTTCAGAAATAGCAGACATGTATGGCTTTTGTTGTTGCTTTTTGGTAATTAGAAGACGCTAAATGCCACTGCGCACCACAAGTGTATTATGCCCAGCAGTGAAGGGGTTAATTAGGGAGCATGTAGGGAGCTTCTAGGGTTAATTTTAGCTTTAGGTGTAGTGTAGTAGACAACCCAAAGTATTGATCTAGGCCCATTTTGGTATATTTCATGCCACCATTTCACCGCCAGATGCGATCAAATTAAAAAAAATGTTAAATTTTTCACAATTTTAGGTTTCTCACTGAAATCATTTACAAGCAGCTTGAGCAATTATGTCACAAATGGTTGTAAATGCTTCTCTGGGATCCCCTTTGTTCAGAAATAGCAGACATATATGACTTTGGCGTTGCTTTTTTGGTAATTAGAAGGCCGCTAAATGCCGCTGCACATCACACGTGTATTATGTCTAGCAGTGAAGGGGGTTAATTAGGTAGCTTGTAGGGAGCTTGCAGGGTTAATTTTAGCTTTAGTGTAGAGATCAGCCTCCCACCTGACACATCACACCCCCTGATCCCTCCCAAACAGCTCCCTTCCCTCCCCCACCCCACAATTTTCCCCGCCATCTTAAGTACTGGCAGAATGTCTGCCAGTACAAAAATAAAGGGAATCTTGTTTTTTTTAAAAAAAAATTGTATAGCATATTTACATATGCTGCTGTTTAGGATCCCCCTTAGCCCCCAACCTCCCTGATCCCCCCCTCAAACATCTCTCTAACCATCCCCCTTTGCCTTTTTGGGGGCCATCTTGGGTACTGGCAGCTATCTGCCAGTACCCAATTTGCAGAAAAAAATGTTGTTTTTTTTTATTTTTCCCCATTTTTTTTTTCTGTAGTGTAGCTTCCTCCCACATACTAACCAAACACCCCCTGATTTCGCTTTTTATTTTTTTTAATTTTACATTTTAGAACCCTGATGAGCAAAACCTTTTTCTGTAGTGTAGCGGTTCCCACCCGCACCCACCCCTGCACGCGCCCCGCCCCCTCCCTATCGTGCACCTGCGCGCGCGCCCGTGCGCGCCCCCCGGTCACCCCCCACCCACGATCCCGCCCCCCCTCCACATCACTGGGCCCATCGATGGCCGCCACCCCCGCCTCCCACGTCGGCTCCCACCCACCAACGATACCGGCCATCGATGTCCGGTGCAGAGAGGGCCACAGAGTGGCTCTCTCTGCATCGGATGGCCATACATGGTTATTGCAGGATGCCTCCATATCGAGGCATCACTGCAATAACCGGAAAGCAGCTGGAAGCGAGCAGGATCGCTTCCAGCTGCTTTCCACACCGAGGACGTGCAGGGTACGTTCTCAGGCATTAACTGCCTTTTTTTTCGAGGACGTACCCTGCACGTCCTCGGTCATTAAGGGGTTAATTATAGTGTAGTGTTAGGTGTAATTGTAACTTAGGTTAGGTTTTATTTTACAGGTAAATTTGTCTTTATTTTAACTAGGTAGTTATTAAATTAGTTAATAACTATTTAATAACTATTGTAGCTAGTTAAAATAAATACAAAGTTGCCTGTAAAATAAAAATAAATCCTAAGATAGCTACAATGTAACTATTAGTTATATTGTAGCTATCTTAGGGTTTATTTTATAGATAAGTATTTAGTTTTAAATAGGAATAATTTATTTAGATTTATTTAAATTATATTTAAGTTAGGGGGTGTTAGGGTTAGGATTAGATTTAGTTTAGGGGTTAATACATTTTAATATAGTGGCTGCAGTGTGGGGGGGCAGAATAGGGGTTAATAAATATAATGTAGGGGGCAGAGGTGTAGGGGGGGGCAGATTAGGGGTTAATAAATATAATATAGGTGGCGGTGGGCTCCGAGAGTGGCGGTTTAGAGGTTAAACACTTTATTTAGTTGCGGCGGGGTCCGGGATCGGCAGGATAGGGGTTAATAACTTTATGTAGGTGCGGCAGTATAGGGCAGCAGATTAGGCTTAATATATATATAATGTAGGTGGCGGTGGGCTCTGGGAGCGGCGGTTTAGGGGGTTAATACATTTATTAGAGTTGCGGTGGGCTCCGGGAGCGGCAGTTTAGGGGTTAATAACTTTATTTAGTTGCGGCGAGGTCCGGGAGTGGCGGCTTACGGGTAAAACAGTTTAGTATAGTGTGGGTGCTTAGTGACAGGGTACCAATAAAGCTGTGAAAAAGACGAAAAGATTGATGACTGTTAGTTAAAGTACCAGTCAACACAGTAGATTTGCATAATCAACAAATGCAAGATAACAAGACAATGCAATAGCACTTAGTCTGAACTTCAAATGAGTAGTAGATTTTATTTCTGACAATTTTAAAAGTTATGTCTTTTTCCACTCCCCCTATACCATGTGACAGCCATCAGCCAATCACAAATGCATACACGTACCATGTGACAGCCATCAGCCATTCACAAGAGCATACACACTTATTCTTGCACATGCTCAGTAGGATCTAGTGACTCAAAAAGTTTAAATATAAAAAGACTGTGCACATTTAGTTAATGGAAGTAAATTGGAAAGTTGTTTAAAATGGCATGCTCTATCTGAATAATAAAAGTTTAATTTTGATTGAGTGTCCCTTTAACAACAGTCTGCTGCTCATTGCCCCGTCCTTGGTGCGCAGCTTTTTGACAGTTTTATTGGTAATTTTGGAGAACGTATTGAGGTCCGCGGCAGCGATGTTAGGCTATCTTAGGCAAGAGTATTGGTGCCGTTGAATGCAGGTAAGTTGACAGGTTGATAAATAGAGGCCATTGGGTCATCAAAAAAATGTGTGAGGTATACTAACATTTAACAAATACAAGGAAATAATACCATGTTCTTGAAACACTTTTTCAAATTATTCTGTAAATAAAATTGTGAGTTTTAGAATGTTGCATAAACTATTAGATTTAAAAAGCAAACGTGCTTATTACCGCAGTGTCATTTCTTTATATTCTTACATGTAATGTATGTACGTTTAGGATTTAGCTAGACTAGTTTTATTCAAGCTTCCCTTTAAGCACACAGACGCACAGTAATAGATTAGAATACCTATGCAAGTCATACAAGTAACAAGTCAGCATAACAAGTCATGCAATATATTCCAGCTAACACTGCAGACAAGTGAACAGAAATGAACATATTCTTTGACTCTTTTTACTACTTTCTATGAACTTTAGGGCGCTGTTGTGGACAGCATTTATGTAATCTGTTTTGACAGAACAAAAATAATTGAAAGCCTGACATACTTTTTCAGGGAAAATGGAATTTATATTTAGGACAACCATAAAGATGCACGATATGTAAGGGAAGGTTAAAAGTCAGATGATGGACTGAGGAGGCTTCTTTCTTTTCTAGGTCAAGTTGATGTGTGGTACTAAGACAGCTATGAAATGTGCCCTCTATGTGCCTTGCAAAGTGCCCAATTCATAAGCATTTCACTGCTTTTTCAACTATTATAGAAAGCTGTTTTTAGTAGCTAGTATACGATAATTAACTATAGCAGTTTAAGCCTTAAAGTACCATTAAATACCATAGAATTGCATAATTAACAAATTCATGATAAAAAGACAATGCAATAACATACTATGAATTGAAATACGCAGTAAATTTGTTCTAACATTTTTTTCCACATTTGCTGGCCCCCTGTATCAGGCAAAAAGGACGTTGGCCAGATAAAAAAAAAAACATTACAATGACATAAAACATTTTGCCAAAGCCAATTTTTCCAAAGAAAAGAATTCTGGCCATGCTACCGATAGTGGACCAGCATATATTGTGGACTTAACCGATTACGAACAGAAGCTGGTCCTGTGGCTAGGCCTGAAGTCCTGACTGGAATAACAGACAACTGTGATAGCGACATGAGAGGTGAAGTTGTTAGTCACAAATTGGCGCATTGTTTTTATTAGTACTTTATAGTTTTAGCTTAATCTAATGTATGTTTAATTGTACCCCTTATGTATAGTAATGTATTACAACCAATTTATATGAAAGTACTTTACGTGTCTTAAAATAAATTCCAGTTTTTTGGGCCCAAGGAGGGTACGTCTCAGATAATCCCCATGTACTTTGCAGGATTACAATAATGATGCACTTGTTTATGTTCTTATTGTTATTGTGATGCAACACATTTGTCAATTCAATTTATATTGAACATAACTTTTTCCAAAAATATTAAAAACATCTTAAATTGCTATTTCCCTTTTATATGAGAGGCTATTTTGAATTTAAAAAAAAAGTCAATTGTAGAGTACAATCTAATATTGGATGTTAGAATGAACGGAAATGAAGTTGTTCAACTCATCTTCCGTACCCTTCCATATAATATGATGATAATATATATATGACAATATACATAGATGACTTGCTTCTTATATGGAAGGGTACGGAAGATGAGTTGAACAACTTCATTTCCGTGACTGATAACAATGATATGGGTTTGAATTTTACCTCTGAACACAATAAAGAGAGCATTTGCTTCCTGGACTTGACTTTGACTGGTACTGGGAATGGGCGCATAATATGTGACACATATCGAAAGCCAATAACACGCAATACACTTTTGCATGCTAAGAGTTGCCATCCTCCACATGAACCCTTTTCAGTAGCAAAGGGACAATTTATAAGGTTAAGGAGGAACTGCACAGAGGATGGAGCTTTTAGCAAACAGAGTGAGGAGTTGAGAAAAGACTCAAAGAAAGAGGCTATTCAGATACTGTCCTAGATAAAGCACAGGGGCAGGTAGCTAGAATAGACAGGAAGACACTACTCGACCCCAGAAAGAGATAAGATAATATCAACCCAGTGAAAAAGAAAGAGTCTTACTTTGTCACTGAGTATAGTGCTCAATACAGAGATATCTGTAGAATAGTAAAGAAATATTTTAAGATGCTGGCAGCGGATGATGGTCTAGCAGAGTGTATGGACAGAGGCCTAAAATGTTCATATAGGAAGTGTAGGACTTTGGGAAATATTCTGTCCCCCTCTTGTTTGCCAAAACCAAATAAAAAGTCTGAAAGCTCATGGATACAACACAAAGAGTTATACAAGTGTGGCAAACGAAAATGCTGACCTTGGGGCCTAGTAAACAAGTCGTCAACCTCAAATACGCTGGAATTCCGCAGCGTATTTGTGGCGAGGCTGATTCGCCTTAGTTATCAAAGGCTTCAGACCGGCAAAAGTAGAATTTTGTGACGTAAGCTTCGATCCGCCAGACTCCGTCCGACACAGATCGATTCTTACGTCACTCCAGATGTTCCGCACACAAGTGCGGCACAATCTCACTACTTTTGCTAGTTATCAAAAAACTAGCAGGTACGCTCGGCACTTTTACGGCCCAGCGTACCTGGTTTTCAATCCGCCAGCCTGGAGGCGGCGGATCCCATAGGAATCAATGGGAGTCTGACCATAGCGAAAGTACAAGTTCGCTGCTGCCAGATATCCCATTGATTCCTATGGGAGCTGTCTGCACCTAACACCCTAACATGTACCCTGAGTCTAAACACCCCTAATCTGCCCCCCCTACACCGCCGCAACTAAATAAAGTTATTACCCCCTAAACCGCCGCTCCCGGAGCCCACCGCAACTATAATAAATGTTTTAACCCCGAAACCGCCGCTCCCGGAGCCCACCGCCACCTACATTATACCTATTAACCCCTATCCTGCCCCCCCTATACCGCAGCCCTCTGTAATAAAGTTATTAACCCCTATCCTGCCGATCCCGCACCTCGCCGCAAATAAATAAATGGTTTAACCCCTAAACCGCCGCTCCCTGAACCCGCCGCAACCTATCTTAAATTTATTAACCCCTATCCTGCCCCCCCTACACCGTCGCCACCTATAATAAATTTATTAACCCCTATCCTGCCCCCAACTACACCGCCGCCACTGTAATAAAATTATTAACCCCTAAACCTAAGTCTAACACTAACTCTAATGCACCCCTAACTTAAATATTAATTAAATACATCTAAATCATATTTATATTATTAACTAAGTTAATCCTATTTAAAACTAAATTCTTACCTATAAAATAAACCCTAATATAGCTACAATATAAATAATAATTATATTGTAGCTATTTTAGGATTTATTTTTATTTTACAGGTACCTTTCAATTTATTTTAACTAGGTACAATAGCTATTAAATAGTTATTAACTATTTAATAGCTTACCTAGCTAAAATAAAGAGAAATTAACCTGTAAAATAAAAACTAACCTAAGTTACAATTACACCTAACACTGCACTATACTTTAATAAATTATTCCTATTTAAAACTAAATACTTACCTGTAAAATAAAACCTACATTGCCGACATCAGCATTGGAGATCCCGGGGAGTGAAGAAATTTGAAAGATACTTCGCGCTTTGGCTCCAACTGATGAACCAAAAATCTATCTGAGACAACGCACAGGATCACAAGCTTGCTACCGGAGGATCAGCGCAGAAGCCTAGTACGTCCAAAACGCCTGTTCCTTACCTCATACGATTGAGGTCACCTAATGTGAGTAGCCTGTGAGGCCATTTGGGATTGTTGTCATTCTATGTCTGCATTACTGAACGTTCAATTGGAAGATAGAACACCCTTGCTTTTTTAAGACTTTACCAGCATATTTTGGAACTTTATATTCTCTACATAACAGTAACTGTAATATTGAAACAACAGCTGATAAATCATATGTGTTTAGTTACTTCTTAATAATTATATTGAAACATTGTAGCAACGCACTCTCTGTAGGAATCATTGCTTGAAACATTTATGCCATAATATTGTCACACTAGGTGTATTTAAACAGTACACTATATATTGTGAGATTAGCGCTGTGTAGTGAACTCTACTTTGTTTATATATATATATATATATATATATATATATATATATGTTTGTATACAGATATATATATATATATATATATATATATATATATATATATATAAGCAATAATAGAAAGAATGTTCAATCCTGCATTAGATATATACAAATTCGTCCAAAGATAGTCTTATCATTGATTAACCCCTCATGGCGATTGCCCTTAGAACTTCATGCATGAGGCAAACAATAGTAATATACACAGTCTCGTGAAAAACTGCCTTGTCAATTTCAAAGCGCAGTCACTGGTGTGAGTAAATGTCGGTGTGGGTCACAAACACAATCTTCATTTAAACGTGTCTTACTTATGCAAGAAACCGCTATGCGGCTATACCCACTTACCGACCTCACCGGATACTTCCTCTGTGTGTAATCACTCTTTTTATCCCGGGAGTTGTAATTCACAGCGGTGCTTGTAATCTTACACCCACATCGAAGCAGTCCTCTGTACTTCCGATATCAGAACGCTGGAAAAGCGTGAATGCGTGTATGACGTACCACGTGTACGTACTCATCCAATCAGATTGGAGAGATTCTGGGACAAATCCTTGATTGATGGTGAGCCTCAAAAGAGAAGCCTAGCTGTCCACGCCAAACAGGGGTATGAATGGAGCAGCTGAACACCGCTAATGCACATTTGCTGACCTGATAAATAAATGAATCCACATGCCCAAAGTTTTACAGCAAAAAGTGCAAAATAGCGGTAAAAATGAAAACTTATTCAAGTGTAATCACACTCATTAAAACATGGGGGTACCATCAAAAAACATAAAAAACAACAAAAATCAAACATGAGAACAGAAAGCTGACATGTTTCGGCACGCATCCGTAATCACCTGCATTAAACCTTTAGTACCCTTATCTAAATTCTCATTGGTTACAATAAAATCATGTTGAAATTGTCACTCCTCCCTATGATGTAATCATTACTTGCAAATCAATCTTGAATAAAGGGAATAGGGTAGAACTCCTAACTCACAATATCTATAAAATTATGTTTATTGTATTTAATTGGAATTCACTATGCCAGACTGTTATTAATCTAATAGATTCTAAATAGTAGTCTATGGAGATGGATAGGCAGCAGCAGTAGTATTTGAAAAACCTAACTACACCATGTACAAATCTAATAATGTCTCTATGTTGAATAAACCTTTAGTAAGAGTAATGCTGTAACCATACAACCTATCCAATATGTGTAGTGAGAAGGAAAACTAACTGCATCCAAATAGACTAATAAAGAATGTATGAATGGATATATGAATGAAAATATAGAATGTTTTTTAACGCCTAGTATAGCAACAAATATAAATATAAATGTTTGGCCAATGGGTTTAACCAAGTATAGTCAAATTCATTCATTCAAGATCTTTCTTATCTTTATTTTAAGGTATACTATTCCTAATTCACATTCATTACCACAGTATAAAATTAGAAAAATTGGAAGAATCTACTTCCAGTAATTAATTAAGTCGAACTCAGAGTTCAAACCTAAGGGGACTCTAGTACCCAATTTGAATATCCAGAACATCTCCCTCTTGCCCAGCAATTTGTCTCTATCCCCTCCCCTAGGGGGGTGGCCACCCTTTCAATAGCCTGCCAGCAAAAAGGTGGTTAAAGCTTAATTGTGCTTTTTTGCAAAGTGCTGGACAAGAGGGGTTGTCGCTGTACCTGAACTGATTGTGGACAAATGATTCCTAATTCTTGTGCTGGCATCATTCGAAGTTAATCCTACATACTGTACGGAACACTCTATACATGTTATTAAATAAATAACATATGTAGTGGTACAGTTAAGGCATGATTCGATCTTAAATGTTTCTCCTGTGCTAGTGGAGTGAAAACTATCAGAAAGTAGTGCATATTCACAAGGGGGGGTAGTTATCAAGCCGTCAACTTTTCTGCCTTCGCCTACCTTCGCCGCCGCGGACCTGAAAAAATACGCCTAAGTTATCAAAAAAAGCTGTCAAAAAGCCGCGGGGCGATGAGCAGCGGACTGTGAGAGTTATCACTCATCTGATCTCGCTGCTCTTCGGCTGTTTGACAGCTTTCTTGCTAGCCTGTCACTAAGCACCCACACTAAACTGCACTGTTCTACCCCCTATACCGGCGCCCCTGGAGCCCCCCGCAACTAAATAAAGTTACTAACCCCTAAACTGCCACTCCTATACCCCGCCGCAACTATTAAAAATGTATTAACCCCTAAACCGCCGCTCCTAGACCCTGCCGCAACTATTAAAAATGTATTAACCCCTAAACCGCTGCTCCTAGACCCCGCCGCAAGTCTTATAAATGTATTAACCCCTAAACCGCCGCTCCCGGACACCGCTGCCACCTACATTATACCTAGTAACCCCTATCCTGCCCCCCCTATACTGCCGCCCTCTGTAATAAAGTTATTAACCCCTATCCTGCTGATCCCGCACCTCGCCGCAAATAAAAAAATTGTTTAACCCCTAAACCACCCTCCCTGAACCCGCCGCAACCTATATTAAATTTATTAACCCCTATCCTGCCCCCCCCTACACCGTCGGCACAGCTGTCTGCAGAGGCTCAGATACAAGTTATTAAAGAGGAGCCAAAGATACTTCGCGCTTTGGCTCCAACTGATGAACCAAAAATCTATCTGAGACAACGCACAGGATCACAAGCTTGCTACCGGAGGATCAGCGCAGAAGCCTAGTACGTCCAAAACGCCTGTTCCTTACCTCATACGATTGAGGTCACCTAATGTGAGTAGCCTGTGAGGCCATTTGGGATCGTTGTCATTCTATGTCTGCATTACTGATCGTTCAATTGGAAGATAGAACACCCTTGCTTTTTAAGACTTTACCAGCATATTTTGGAACTTTATATTCTCTACATAACAGTAACTGTAATATTGAAACAACAGCTGATAAATCATATGTGTTTAGTTACTTCTTAATAATTATATTGAAACATTGTAGCAACGCGCTCTCTGTAGGAATCATTGCTTGAAACATTTATGCCATAATATTGTCACACTAGGTGTATTTAAACAGTACACTATATATTGTGAGATTAGCGCTGTGTAGTGAACTCTACTTTGTTTTTCTCTATACCAATACGGTGTGATCACCTGCAAGGGTAGTGTGACCACACTCTTTTGTTTACTCCAGCAGCTTATCTCGTACTGGTGTTAATATTTTTTGCGCCTCCAGTGTGGCCCACACCTAGGTGTGGCTCACATTACGAAAACCCTTTGCTTCTGATATATATATATATATATATATATATATATATATATATATATATATAGAGAGAGAGAGAGAGAGAGAGAGAGAGAGAGAGAGCTAATAGACAAAGCACTCTCTGGTCTTATTAAATGTATAACACAATTTTATTACAGTGAAGTTTCGGGGTATTCACCCCTTCATCAGACCAAACATGCAAACTTATAAACACAATTAGATGCCTTTCCCAAAAGAAATTGCGCCAAAGTGATACAAATGTTGATACAAAACTTCACCCACCAGAATACAAACAATCATTGTTGATATGTGAGAATACCAAAGTACTTGTTATCAGACATTGATTAATTGTAACAGAAGTCAAATGCAAGTTACAAAATAGTTACAAAACAGTTACAAAAAAGTGTTTATCAAAAAGTTGTATAAACTAACCTATATCAAACGATGTGTCTGTGTTGTTCAGTAAATCATAGATGTTCTAAATACAGACTTGCACATGGACATATTGTATCTGAGCATCCTCTATCAAAACCGTGGTGAAGGGCAATCATAATGTATATAATCTACAGCTACTGCTTACCATTAGTGATGTCACGAATAGTTTGCCGGCGAATAGTTCCCAGCGAACATAGCTTGTTCGGGTTCGCAACGGCGGGCGAACATATGCGATGTTGGATCCGCCCCTATTCGTCATCATTGAGTAAATTTTGACCCTGTATCTCACAGTCTGCAGACACATTCAGCCAATCAGCAGCAGACCCTCCCTCCCAGACCCTCCCAGCTCCTGGACAGCAGCCATTTTACATTCATTCGGAAGCAGCATTGTTAGTGAGAGGAGGAACAGTGTAGCTGCTGGTGATTTAATAGGGAAATTGATAGCTAGGCTAGTGTATTCGGTGTCCACTACAGTCCTGAAGGACTCATCTGATCTCTGCTGTAAGGACTGCACCCCAAAAAGCCCTTTTTAGGGCTAGAACATCATTTTTTTTCCCCTGTGTAATCTAATTGCAGTTGCCTGCCTGCCAAGCGACTTGCCCAGTGCCACCACTCATATCTGGTGTAACAGTAGTGTAAATTATAAAAAAAAAAACTTTTTTGACTGTGAAACATCAGTCTGCTTGTGTAATCTAATTGCAGTTGCCTGCCTGCCTGCCAGCATGTATGCCAGGCTCACAGCGTATACTGTGCTCACTTGCCCAGTGCCACCACTCATATCTGGTGTAACAGTAGTGTAAATTTAAAAAAAAAAACTTTTTTGACTGTGAAACATCAGTCTGCTTGTGTAATCTAATTGCAGTTGCCTGCCTGCCAGCGTGTGTGCCAGGCCCACTTGCCCAGTGCCACCACTCATATCTGGTGTAACAGTAGTGTAAATTTAAAAAAAAAAAAACTTTTTCGACTGTGAAACATCAGTCTGCTAGTGTAATCTAATTGCAGTTGCCTGCCTGCCAGCGTGTGTGCCAGGCCCACTTGCCCAGTGCCACCACTCATATCTGGTGTAACAGTAGTGTAAATTTAAAAAAACAAAACTTTTTCGACTGTGAAAAATAAGTCTGCTAGTGTAATCTAGTTGCAGTTGCCTGCCTGCCAGCATGTGTGCCAGGCTCACAGCGTATACTGTGCCCACTTGCCCAGTGCCCCACTCATATCTGGTGTAACAGTAGTGTAAATTTAAAAAAACAACTTTTTTGACTGTGAAACATCAGTCTGCTTGTGTAATCTAATTGCAGTTGCCTGCCTGCCAGCGTGTGTGCCAGGCTCACAGCGAATACTGTGCCCACTTGCCCAGTGCCACCACTTATATCTGGTATAACAGTAGTGTAAATTTAAAAACAAAAAATGTTTGGACTGTGAAACTGTCATATATTGACTCTCTCATGCCTGTACCTTTAATTGGTTACTCAGCTCCCTTTATAAGGAGCCTTTGTTCATTCTCTCATTGCTTGTAATTGAGATTCACCTATGCTAATTTGGGATTCTTACATGCCTCCTCCTTGTGGACGTTACTGTCTTTTGCAACCTGACAGCTGACGCTGACACCTGACCGCTCTGCCTCAGCACCGCCTCCTTCACTGAACGGACTTCGCGCTCAAACACACTAGTGCCGCAGCTGCAGCCTGAGGCTCCTCTCCCTCTCTCATTTTCGAGTAAGTACTTACCGCTAAGGATATTTGAACTTACCATCAGATCTTCATAAGACTTTCCTCGTATTCTGTATATATTTTTCTCTTATTGCAAATTGGAGTTTCATCATACCGGAACTTTACTCGTGACTCTATATTTTTTCCATTTATCTTGTAGCTAATCGTTTATACCATCTTACGATAATATTATCATATGGAAAGTTTCTATCATCCTGGAGTGTATTTAAAATCTGTTTTGTTGCATAAGCATACCCCTCTTAAATATACCATACATCCATTTGACATAACTAATATATCTATTCCGCTGTATTAGTAAACCACATAGTAGTTGTGTGATTGTTAAAGATAAACATCATACAACTACAAGGTGGTAAAATAAATCCTAGATGAATCATATGCCTAAACAGAATTTTAGTTCAATGATTTATTCAGGAACAAACACTATATTTTTCTGAAAAAGAATGGTACACATAATTACTAAACTGCATATTTGATCCTTTTATTAAGCAGATTCAGGTTGAACTGTGACAGAATTACAAGCCATAAAAATGGATCAAGCAGAACTACCTTCACATGTCTATAATTTATCCAGAGGGTTGAACAGCTTTCACAAGGGTTAAGACAACTTCAATTAGAGAATCAGACTTTAAAAGACATTCTTAAAGATACAGTAACTCATAAACAGCTTACTGTGGATTCTACCAATGAACCAAATGTATCACCACCAGAAAAAATTTTGGTGACAGAAGTCAATTTAGAGACTTTAAAAACTCATGCTTATTTACTCTTTACTTTAAAACCTAAAACTTATACCACAGACAAACAGAGAGTTCTAACAGTAATATCATATCTAAGAGGAGAACCCAGAACATGGGCAAACTCCTATTTTGAGCTACATGACCCCATACTGGAGAGTTTAGAGGATTTTTTTCAAGCTATGGCACTTCTCTATGATGACCCATGTAAACAGATAACATCCTGAAAATGCTATGAGAGCTCTTAGACAAGGGAAAAGGCCCGTAGAGGACTACATAGCAGAATTTAAGAGAGTGTCAAAGGACTCACAATGGAATAATATTTCATTGCGCAATCAATTCAGACTTGGGTTGTCAGATGCATTGAAGGATGAACTCTCACGAGTTGATATACCAGAAACTTTAGAAAATCTCATGTCCCTATCCATCAATATAGATAGAAGGTTAAGGGAGAGAAAAAGAGAAAGGTTTAGTCAGGAAACAGTATCAAAGAGAATAAGTAACCCTATTAGTACTCAACAGTACAAAACACCAGATGAACCAATGGAAATAGGTGTGATTAGGGGTCCTCTATCTATGGAAGAGAAAAGGAGAAGAAGGGACAATAATCTTTGCCTTTATTGTGCTGCCAAAGAACATGAGGTCAAGGAATGTCCTAACCTTTTGAAAACAAAGAAAGGTGAGATAAAGAAAAAACCCAGCTCTTTTGATATGAGAAGTGTAAACTCCACTTATTGTTTTTTATTTATCTCATTACAGTGGGGTTCAAAAAAGATTACTTTGAAGGCTCTCATTGACTCTGGTGCAACAAGCAACTTCATAGATTATCATGTGGTGTGTAAACATGAAATACCAATAAAAGACATAAATCATCCTTATGTTTTAAGAGTTTTTGATGGTAGCCAAGCTTTACATGGTTCAATTACACATCAAACACAGAGGTTAGTCATGTGTACACAAGATGGTCATATTGAGAATATTACTTTTGACATTACACCTTCTCCTTTATTCCCAATTATTTTGGGATTAAAGTGGTTACAACAACATCAACCAATTATAGACTGGTCCACAAATAAAATTCAATTTTCCTCTGACCTATTGCAGGAATAGTTGTCAGTCTAAGATCTGTTTTATACAAGCAGATTCTGAAAACACATGTAACCACATACCAAAAGAATATTCTTCCTTCCAAGATGTCTTTGACAAGAAGGAAGCAGAATCATTGCCCCCTCACAGGGATTTCGACTGTCCAATTGAATTGTTACCTGGTTCCCCAATTCCACATGGTCATATTTATCCCCTTTCTCAACCTGAACTCACACATCTTAAACAATACTTAGATGAAAATCTAAGAAAGGGGTTCATTAGACCATCCACCTCTCCAGCAGCAGCTGGAATGTTTTTCGTCCGTAACAAAGATGGTACTCTCAGGCCAATCATTGATTACAGACAATTAAATAAAGTTACAATTAAGAACCGGTACCCTTTACCTTTAATTACAGAATTAATAGAAAGGTTGGGTAATGCAACAATTTTTACTAAATTGGACCTAAGGGGAGCCTATAACTTGATTCGAATTAGAAAAGGAGACGAATGGCTCACAGCATTCCGTACTAGGTACGGACTGTACGAATATACTGTGATGCCATTCGGGCTCTGTAATGCCCCCGCGACATTCCAGTATTTTATAAATGAACTATTTAGAGATTTACTGGATGTCTGTATCATAATTTACCTGGATGATATCTTAATATATTCAGAATCTTTAGAACAGCATATAAAACATGTTACAACAGTTTTAACAAGACTTAGAGAGAATCAACTATACGCTAAACCTGAAAAATGTATCTTCCACACACAAGATATTTCCTTCTAGGTTATAAAATAACTGCTGAAGGTATCAATATGGAAGATACAAAAATAACAGCTATAACAGGTTGGCCAAGACCAACCACAGTCAAGGAATTGCAGAGTTTTTTGGGATTTTCAAACTTTTACCGAAAATTTATTAAAAATTTTTCACATATTGTCAAACCATTGACAAGACTTACAAGTAAACATATTCCTTTTAATTGGAGTACAGAAGCACAACAAGCATTCGATACCTTGAAACGTAGTTTTACTACGGCACCCATACTTCAATTTCCAGACCCCAATAAGCAGTTTATACTTGAGGTGGATGCCTCTGATTCTGCTCTAGGGGCTATTTTGTCTCAAAGGAAGAGTTTGTTAGATCCTATGCATCCTGTTGCATATTTTTCAAGATCTCTGTCTCCAGCAGAAATTAATTATCCTATTGGAGAAAAAGAGCTCCTATCCATAAAATCTGCTTTTGAAAACTGGAGACATTTGCTAGAAGGAACTGAGACACCAATTTTGGTTATTACTGACCATAAAAACTTGGAATATTTACAAACTAATCGGACTTTGTCGTCTAGACAGCTGAGATGGAGTTTGTTTTTCACCAGGTTTAATTTCCATATCCAATACCGACCTGGTTCAAGGAATGGAAAAGCAGACGCTTTATCAAGACAGAAGGTGCTAGATAACAAAAAATCTACACCAAGTACTATTCTACCACTAAGACATTTTATATCTTGTACTTTGACTTCTGAACAAGAGAAAGAATATTCCCAGGGAGGTAATTGCGACCCAGAAAGATTCAACCTTATGAAAGGTTCAGATGGGTTGTATTACTTCGGGAATTTATTATATATTCCTCCATCATTACAAGGAAGTATATTAAAACAGAACCATGATTCAATTCTAAATGGTCATCCGGGTATCCAAAATACCTATCATCTATTAAAAAGGAAATACTGGTGGCCCAAAATGTGGAAATCAGTTGAGGATTATGTTCACACCTGTACAACTTGTATTCAACATAAAAAGGAACATAAAAGGCCATATGGGTATTTGATGTCTTTACCCATTCCGGAACGACCATGGAAGGAGGTCACAATGGACTTCATAGTAGAATTGCCAACATCGAAAGGTTTCACTACAATCTTAGTTGTAATTGACCTTTTTACGAAAATGGCACATTTTCTACCTATACAAGCGTTACCTACTGCCTCACAAACAGCCGAGTTATTTCTGAACCATATTGTAAGACTACATGGTCTGCCAACAAGTGTCTTAACTGACCGTGGTAGTCAATTTACTTCAAAATTCTGGCATTCACTTTGTCAAAGGTTGAATATCACGAGGAAATTAACCACATCTTATCATCCACAAACTAATGGACAGTGCGAACGTACCAATCAGGCATTAGAACAATATTTAAGAATTCATTGTTCTCAACAACAAGAGAAGTGGGCAGATTTTCTAGCAACTGCTGAATTTGCCTATAATAATACTAAGAATACCTCCACTTAGTTAACTCCGTTCTACGCAAACTACGGATTTAATCCGGAATATGAATTTCATCAAAACATTCATGTGCCATGTCCTGTAGTAAACGACTTGGTTAACTCAATTGCACAATCTTTTAACCTTTTAAAAGAAAATATTCAAAAAGCTCAATCCCAACAACAACATTATTACAACTTGCGACGGCGACCAGCACCTAACTATAAAGTTGGTGACTTAGTATGGTTATCCACCCGTCATTTGAAAATTCCGACTACTAAGGCAAAGTTTAACCAATTATATGTTGGTCCATTTCCAATTACTAATATTATTAATTCAAATGCAGTAACTTTGCAGTTGCCTGAGAAGTTCCGTATCCATCCTTCATTTCACGTCTCACTGTTGAAAACCGTACACACCTGTTCGATCACAACCGGTCCCTTTGTCTGCACCACTTGATACTTCATCATCGGAGGTAGATTATGAAGTTTCTGACATACTGGACTCGAGAGTATATCGTGGGGATTTACAATATCTTATCCGCTGGTCGGGTTATTCACCAGATGAGGACTCTTGGGAATCTGCTTCACAGGTCTCTGCCCCCCGGTTGGTGAGGCTTTTCCATAGCCGATATCCGGATAGACCCTCTTTTTGAAAACCTGGAGGTTTTCCTTGGGTGGAGGACCTGTCATATATTGACTCTCTCATGCCTGTACCTTTAATTGGTTACTCAGCTCCCTTTATAAGGAGCCTTTGTTCATTCTCTCATTGCTTGTAATTGAGATTCACCTATGCTAATTTGGGATTCTTACATGCCTCCTCCTTGTGGACGTTACTGTCTTCTGCAACCTGACAGCTGACGCTGACACCTGACCGCTCTGCCTCAGCACCGCCTCCTTCACTGAACGGACTTCGCGCTCAAACACACTAGTGCCGCAGCTGCAGCCTGAGGCTCCTCTCCCTCTCTCATTTTCGAGTAAGTACTTACCGCTAAGGATATTTGAACTTACCATCAGATCTTCATAAGACTTTCCTCGTATTCTGTATATAATTTTCTCTTATTGCAAATTGGAGTTTCATCATACCGGAACTTTACTCGTGACTCTATATTTTTTCCATTTATCTTGTAGCTAAATCGTTTATACCATCTTACGATAATATTATCATATGGAAAGTTTCTATCATCCTGGAGTGTATTTAAAATCTGTTTTGTTGCATAAGCATACCCCTCTTAAATATACCATACATCCATTTGACATAACTAATATATCTATTCCGCTGTATTAGTAAACCACCTTGTAGTTGTGTGATTGTTAAAGATAAACATCATACAACTACAAGGTGGTAAAATAAATCCTAGATGAATCATATGCCTAAACAGAATTTTAGTTCAATGATTTATTCAGGAACAAACACTATATTTTTCTGAAAAAGAATGGTACACATAATTACTAAACTGCATATTTGATCCTTTTATTAAGCAGATTCAGGTTGAACTGTGACAGAAACATCAGTCTGCTCTTTTGTGTCAGGCTCACAGCTTATACTGGGCCCACTTGCCCAGTGCCACCACTCATATCTTGTTGAATAGTAGTGTAAGTGTACAATTAAAAAAAAAAAAAAAACTTTTTGGACTGTGAAACATCAGTCTGCTTTTTTGTGTCAGGCTCACAGCTATACTGTGCCCACTTGCCCAGTGCCACCAATCATATCTTGTTTAATAGTAGTGTAAGTGTACATTTAAAAAAACTAAAAACTTTTTGGACTGTGAAACATCAGTCTGCTTTTTTGTGTCAGGCACAAAGCTTATACTGTGCCCACTTGCCCAGTGCCACCACTCATATCTTGTTTAATAGTAGTGTAACTGTACATTTAAAAAAACTAAAAACTTTTTGGACTGTGAAACATCAGTCTGCTTTTTTGTGTCAGGCTCACAGCTTATACTGTGCCCACTTGCCCAGTGCCAACCACTCATATCTTCTTGAATAGTAGTGTAAGTGTACAATTAAAAAAAAAAAAACTTTTTGGACTGTGAAACATCAGTCTGCTTTTTTGTGTCAGGCTCACAGCGTATACTGTGCCCACTTGCCCAGTGCCACCACTCATATCTTGTATAATAGTATTGTAAGTGTACATTTAAAAAATAAAAACTTTTTGGACTGTGAAACATCAGTCTGCTTTTTTGTGTCAGGCTCACAGCGTATACTGTGCCCACTTGCCCAGTGCCACCACTCATATCTTGTTTAATAGTAGTGTAAGTGTACATTTAAAAAAAAAAAACTTTTTGGGACTGTGAAACATCAGTCTGCTTTTTGTGTCAGGCTCACAGCGTATACTGTGCCCACTTGCCCAGTGCCACCACTCATATCTTGTTTAATAGTAGTGTAAGTGTACATTTAAAAACAAAAAAAAACTTTTTGGACTGTGAAACATCAGTCTGCTTTTTTTTGTGTCAGGCTCACAGCTTATACTGGGCCCACTTGCCCAGTGCCACCACTCATATCTTGTTTAATAGTAATGTAAGTGTACATTTAAAAAAAAAAAAACTTTTTGGACTGTGAAACATCAGTCTGCTTTTTTGTTTCAGGCTCACAGCGTATACTGTGCCCACATGCCCAGTCTGCTTTTTTGTTTCAGGCTCACAGCTTATACTGGGCCCACTTGCCCAGTGCCACCACTCATATCTTGTTTAATAGTAGTGTAAGTGTACAATTAAAAAAAATAAAAACTTTTTGGACTGTGAAACATCAGTCTGCTTTTTTGTGTCAGGCTCACAGCGTTTACTGTGCCATGTGCCCAGTGCCACCACTTATATTTTGTTTAATAGTAGTGTAAATGGACATTTAAAAAATAAAAAACTTTTTGGACTGTGAAACATCAGTCTGCTTTTTTGTGTCAGGCTCACAGTTTATACTGGGCCCACCTGCCCAGTGCCACCACTCATATCTTGTTTAATAGTAGTGTAAGTGTACATTAAAAAAAAAAAAAAACTTTTTGGACTGTGAAACATCAGTCTGCTTTTTTGTGTCAGGCTCACAGCGTATACTGTTCCCACTTGCCCAGTGCCACCACTCATATCTTGTTTAATAGTAGTGTAAGTGTACATTTAAAAAATAAAAAAAATTTGGACTGTGAAACATCAGTCTGCTTTTTTGTTTCAGGCTCACAGCTTATACTGGGCCCCACTTGCCCAGTGCCACCACTCATATCTTGTTTAATAGTAGTGTAAGTGTACTTTAAAAAAAATAAAACTTTTTGGACTGTGAAACATCAGTCTGCTTTTTTGTGTCAGGCTCACAGCGTATACTGTGCCCACTTGCCCAGTGCCACCACTCATATCTTGTTTAATAGTAATGTAAGTGTACAATTAAAAAAATAAAAACTTTTTGGACTGTGAAACATCAGTCTGCTTTTTTTGTGTCAGGCTGACAGCGTATACTGTGCCCACTTGCCCAGTGCCACCACTCATATCTTGTATAATAGTATTGTAAGTGTACATTTAAAAAAATAAAAACTTTTTGGACTGTGAAACATCAGTCTGCTTTTTTTGTGTCAAGCTCACAGCTTATACTGGGCCCACTTGCCCAGTGCCACCACTCATATCTTGTTTAATAGTAATGTAAGTGTACAATTAAAAAAATAAAACTTTTTGGACTGTGAAACATCAGTCTGCTTTTTTGTGTCAGGCTCACAGCGTATACTGTGCCCACTTGCCCAGTGCCACCACTCATATCTTGTTTAATAGTAGTGTAAGTGTACATTTAAAAACACAAAAAAAACTTTTTGGACTGTGAAACATCAGTCTGTTTTTTTGTGTCAGGCTCACAGCTTATACTGGGCCCACTTGCCCAGTGCCACCACTCATATCTTGTTTAATAGTAATGTAAGTGTACATTTAAAAAAAAAAAAAACCTTTTGGACTGTGAAACATCAGTCTGCTTTTTTGTGTCAGGCTCACAGCGTATACTGTGCCCACGTGCCCAGTCTGCTTTTTTGTTTCAGGCTCACAGCTTATACTGGGCCCACTTGCCCAGTGCCACCACTCATATCTTGTTTAATAGCAGTGTAAGTGTACAATTAAAAAAATAAAAACTTTTTTGACTGTGAAACATCAGTCTGCTTTTTTGTGTCAGGCTCACAGCGTTTACTGTGCCCATGTGCCCAGTGCCACCACTTATATTTTGTTTCATAGTAGTGTAACTGTACATTTAAAAAAATAAAAACTTTTGGACTGTGAAACATCAGTCTGCTTTTTTGTGTCAGGCTCACAGCTTATACTGGGCCCACCTGCCCAGTGCCACCACTCATATCTTGTTTAATAGTAGTGTAAGTGTACATTAAAAAAAAAAAAAAACTTTTTGGACTGTGAAACATCAGTCTGCTTTTTTGTGTCAGGCTCACAGCGTATACTGTGCCCACTTGCCCAGTGCCACCACTCATATCTTGTTTAATAGTAGTGTAAGTGTACATTTAAAAAATAAAAAAAAATTTGGACTGTGAAACATCAGTCTGCTTTTTTTTGTGTCAGGCTCACAGCGTATACTGTGCCCACTTGCCCAGTGTCATCACTCATATCTTGTTTAATAGTAGTGTAAGTGTACATTTAAAAACAAAAAAAAACTTTTTGGACTGTGAAACATCAGTCTGCTTTTTTGTGTCAGGCTCACAGCGTATACTGTGCCCACTTGCCCAGTGCCACCACTCATATCTTGTTTAATAGTAATGTAAGTGTACAATTAAAAAAATAAAAACTTTTTGGACTGTGAAACATTAGTCTGCTTTTTTGTGTCAGGCTGACAGCGTATACTGTGCCCACTTGCCCAGTGCCACCACTCATATCTTGTATAATAGTATTGTAAGTGTACATTTAAAAAAATAAAACTTTTGGACTGTGAAACATCAGTCTGCTTTTTTTGTGTCAAGCTCACAGCTTATACTGGGCCCACTTGCCCAGTGCCACCACTCATATCTGGTGTAACAGTAGTGTAAATTTAAAAAAAAAAAAAATTTGACTGTGAAACATCAGTCTGCTTGTGTAATCTAATTGCAGTTGCCTGCCTGCCAGCGTGTGTGCCAGGACCACTTGCCCAGTGCCACCACTCATATCTGGTGTAACAGTAGTGTAAATTTAAAAAAAAAAAACTTTTTCGACTTTGAAACATCAGTCTGCTAGTGTAATATAATTGCAGTTGCCTGCCTGCCAGCGTGTGTGCCAGGCCCACTTGCCCAGTGCCACCACTCATATCTGGTGTAACAGTAGTGTAAATTTAAAAAAACAAAACTTTTTCGACTGTGAAACATAAGTCTGCTAGTGTAATCTAATTGCAGTTGCCTGCCTGCCAGCGTGTGTGCCAGGCTCACAGCGAATACTGTGCCCACTTGCCCAGTGACACCACTTATATCTGGTGTAACAGTAGTGTAAATTTAAAAACAAAAAAATTTTGGACTGTGAAACATCAGTCTGCTCTTTTGTGTCAGGCTCACAGCGTATACTGTGCCCACATTGCCAAGTGCCACCACTCATATCTTGTTTAATAGTAGTGTAAGTGTACATTTTAAAAAATAAAAACTTTTTGGACTGTGAAACATCAGTCTGCTTTTTTTGTGTCAGGCTCACAGCTTATACTGGGCCCACTTGCCCAGTGCCACCACTCATATCTTGTTTAATAGTAGTGTAAGTGTACATTTAAAAAAATAAAACTTTTTGGACTGTGAAACATCAGTCTGCTTTTTTGTGTCAGGCTCACAGCGTATACTGTGCCCACTTGCCAGTGCCACCACTCATATCTTGTTTAATAGTAATGTAAGTGTACAATTAAAAAAATAAAAACTTTTTGGACTGTGAAACATCAGTCTGCTTTTTTGTGTCAGGCTGACAGCGTATACTGTGCCCACTTGCCCAGTGCCACCACTCATATCTTGTATAATAGTATTGTAAATGTACATTTAAAAAAATAAAAACTTTTTGGACTGTGAAACATCAGTCTGCTTTTTTTGTGTCAAGCTCACAGCTTATACTGGGCCCACTTGCCCAGTGCCACCACTCATATCTTGTTTAATAGTAATGTAAGTGTACATTTAAAAATAAAACTTTTTGGACTGTGAAACATCAGTCTGCTTTTTTGTGTCAGGCTCACAGCGTATACTGTGCACACTTGCCCATTGCCACCACTCATATCTGGTGTAACAGTCGTGTAAATTAAAAAAAAAAAAAAATTGACTGTAAAACATCAGTCTGCTTGTGTAATCTAATTGCAGTTGCCCTGCCTGCCAGCGTGTGTGCCAGGACCACTTGCCCAGTGCCACCACTCATATCTGGTGTAACAGTAGTGTAAATTTAAAAAAAAAAACTTTTTCGACTGTGAAACATCAGTCTGCTAGTGTAATCTAATTGCAGTTGCCTGCCTGCCAGCGTGTGTGCCAGGCCCACTTGCCCAGTGCCACCACTCATATCTGGTGTAACAGTAGTGTAAATTTAAAAAAACAAAACTTTTTCGACTGTGAAACATAAGTCTGCTAGTGTAATCTAATTGCAGTTGCCCACCTGCCAGCGTGTGTGCCAGGCTCACAGCGAATACTGTGCCCACTTGCCCAGTGACACCACTTATATCTGGTGTAACAGTAGTGTAAATTTAAAAACAAAAAAATTTTGGACTGTGAAACATCAGTCTGCTCTTTTGTGTCAGGCTCACAGCGTATACTGTGCCCACTTGCCCAGTGCCACCACTCATATCTTGTTTAATAGTAGTGTAAGTGTACATTTAAAAAAATAAAAACTTTTTGGACTGTGAAACATCAGTCTGCTTTTTTTGTGTCAGGCTCACAGCGTTTACTGTGCCCATGTCCCGAGTGCCACCACTCATATCTTGTTTAATAGTAGTGTAAGTGTACATTAAAAAAAAAAAAACTTTTTGGACTGTGAAACATCAGTCTGCTTTTTTGTGTCAGGCTCACAGCGTATACTGTGCCCACTTGCCCAGTGCCACCACTCATATCTTGTTTAATAGTAGTGTAAGTGTACATTTAAAAAAAAGAAAAACTTTTTGGACTGTGAAACATCAGTCTGCTTTTTTGTGTCAGGCTCACAGCGTATACTGTGCCCACTTGCCCAGTGCCACCACTCATATCTTGTTTAATAGTAGTGTAAGTGTACATTTAAAAAAATAAAACTTTTTGGACTGTGAAACATCAGTCTGCTTTTTTGTGTCAGGCTCACAGCTTATACTGGGCCCACTTGCCCAGTGCCACCACTCATATCTTGTTTAATAGTAGTGTAAGTGTACATTTAAAAAAAAGAAAAACTTTTTGGACTGTGAAACATCAGTCTGCTTTTTTTGTGTCAGGCTCACAGCGTATACTGTGCCCACTTGCCCAGTGCCACCACTCATATCTTGTTTAATAGTAGTGTAAGTGTACATTTAAAAAAGAAAAATTTTTTGGACTGTGAAACATCAGTCTGCTTTTTATGTCAGGCTCACAGCGTATACTGTGCCCACTTGCCCAGTGCCACCACTCATATCTTGTTTAATAGTAATGTAAGTGTACAATTAAAAAATAAAACTTTTTGGACTGTGAAACATCAGTCTGCTTTTTTGTGTCAGGCTCACAGCATAAACTTTGCCCACTTGCCCAGTGCCACCACTCATATCTTGTTTAATAGTAGTGTAACTGTACATTTTAAAAAATAAAAACTTTTTGGACTGTGAAACATCAGTCTGCTTTTTTGTGTCAGGCTCACAGCTTATACTGGGCCCACTTGCCCAGTGCCACCACTCATATCTTGTTTAATAGTAGTGTAAGTGTACAATTAAAAAAATAAAAACTTTTTGGACTGTGAAACATCAGTCTGCTTTTTTGTGTCAGGCTCACAGCGTTTACTGTGCCCATGTGCCCAGTGCCACCACTAATATTTTGTTTAATAGTAGTGTTATTGTACATTTAAAAAAATAAAAACTTTTTGGACTGTGAAACATCAGTCTGCATTTTTGTGTCAGGCTCACAGCGTATACTGTGCCCACTTGCCCAGTGCCACCACTCATATCTTGTTTAATAGTAGTGTAAGTGTACATTAAAAAAAAAAAAACTTTTTGGACTGTGAAACATCAGTCTGCTTTTTTGTGTCAGGCTCACAGCGTATACTGTGCCCACTTGCCCAGTGCCACCACTCATATCTTGTTTAATAGTAGTGTAAGTGTACATTTAAAAAAAAGAAAAACTTTTTGGACTGTGAAACATCAGTCTGCTTTTTTGTGTCAGGCTCACAGCGTATACTGTGCCCACTTGCCCAGTGCCACCACTCATATCTTGTTTAATAGTAGTGTAAGTGTACATTTAAAAAAATAAAAACTTTTTGGACTGTGAAACATCAGTCTGCTTTTTTGTGTCAGGCTCACAGCTTATACTGGGCCCACTTGCCCAGTGCCACCACTCATATCTTGTTTAATAGTAGTGTAAGTGTACATTTAAAAAAAAGAAAAACTTTTTGGACTGTGAAACATCAGTCTGCTTTTTTGTGTCAGGCTCACAGCGTATACTGTGCCCACTTGCCCAGTGCCACCACTCATATCTTGTTTAATAGTAGTGTAAGTGTACATTTAAAAAAGAAAAACTTTTTGGACTGTGAAACATCAGTCTGCTTTTTATGTCAGGCTCACAGCGTATACTGTGCCCACTTGCCCAGTGCCACCACTCATATCTTGTTTAATAGTAATGTAAGTGTACAATTAAAAAATAAAAACTTTTTGGACTGTGAAACATCAGTCTGCTTTTTTGTGTCAGGCTCACAGCATACACTGTGCCCACTTGCCCAGTGCCACCACTCATATCTTGTTTAATAGTAGTGTAACTGTACATTTTAAAAAATAAAAACTTTTTGGACTGTGAAACATCAGTCTGCTTTTTTGTGTCAGGCTCACAGCTTATACTGGGCCCACTTGCCCAGTGCCACCACTCATATCTTGTATAATAGTATTGTAAGTGTACATTTAAAAAAATAAAAACTTTTTGGACTGTGAAACATCAGTCTGCTTTTTTGTATCAGGCTCACAGCGTTTACTGTGCCCATGTGCCCAGTGCCACCACTTATATTTTGTTTAATAGTAGTGTAACTGTACATTTAAAAAAATAAAAACTTTTTGGACTGTGAAACATCAGTCTGCTTTTTTGTGTCAGGCTCACAGTTTATACTGGGCCCACCTGCCCAGTGCCACCACTCATATCTTGTATAATAGTATTGTAAGTGTACATTTAAAAAAATAAAAACTTTTTGGACTGTAAAACATCAGTCTGCATTTTTGTGTCAGGCTCACAGCGTATACTGTGCCCACTTGCCCAGTGCCACCACTCATATCTTGTTTAATAGTAGTGTAAGTGTACATTTAAAAACAAAAAAAACTTTTTGGACTGTGAAACATCAGTCTGTTTTTTTGTGTCAGGCTCACAGCTTATACTGGGCCCACTTGCCCAGTGCCACCACTCATATCTTGTTTAATAGTAATGTAAGTGTACATTTAAAAAAAAAAACTTTTGGACTGTGAAAACATCAGTCTGCTTTTTTGTGTCAGGCTCACAGCGTATACTGTGCCCACATGCCCAGTCTGCTTTTTTGTTTCAGGCTCACAGCTTATACTGGGCCCACTTGCCCAGTGCCACCACTCATATCTTGTTTAATAGTAGTGTAAGTGTACAATTAAAAAAAAAAACTTTTTTGACTGTGAAACATCAGTCTGCTTTTTTGTGTCAGGCTCACAGCGTTTACTGTGCCCATGTGCCCAGTGCCACCACTTATATTTTGTTTAATAGTAGTGTAACTGTACATTAAAAAAAAAAAAACTTTTTGGACTGTGAAACATCAGACTGCTTTTTTGTGTCAGGCTCACAGCGTATACTGTGCCCACTTGCCCAGTGCCACCACTCATATCTTGTTTAATAGTAGTGTAAGTGTACATTTAAAAAATAAAAAAATTTTGGACTGTGAAACATCAGTCTGCTTTTTTGTGTCAGGCTCACAGCGTATACTGTGCCCACTTGCCCAGTGCCACCACTCATATCTTGTTTAATAGTAGTGTAAGTGTACATTTAAAAACAAAAAAAAAACTTTTTGGATTGTGAAACATCAGTCTGCTTTTTTGTTTCAGGCTCACAGCTTATACTGGGCCCACTTGCCCAGTGCCACCACTCATATCTTGTTTAATAGTAGTGTAAGTGTACATTTAAAAAAAAGAAAAACTTTTTGGACTGTGAAACATCAGTCTGCTTTTTTGTGTCAGGCTCACAGCGTATACTGTGCCCACTTGCCCAGTGCCACCACTCATATCTTGTTTAATAGTAGTGTAAGTGTACATTTAAAAAAATAAAAACTTTTTGGACTGTGAAACATCAGTCTGCTTTTTTTTGTCAGGCCCACAGCGTATACTGTGCCCACTTGCCCAGTGCCACCACTCATATCTTGTTTAATAGTAGTGTAAGTGTACATTTAAAAAAATAAAAACTTTTTGGGACTGTGAAACATCAGTCTGCTTTTTTGTTTCAGGCTCACAGCTTATACTGGGCCCACTTGCCCAGTGCCACCACTCATATCTTGTTTAATAGTAGTGTAAGTGTACATTTAAAAAAAAGAAAAACGTTTTGGACTGTGAAACATCAGTCTGCTTTTTTGTGTCAGGCTCACAGCGTATACTGTGCCCACTTGCCCAGTGCCACCACTCATATCTTGTTTAATAGTAGTGTAAGTGTACATTTAAAAAAATAAAAACTTTTTGGACTGTGAAACATCAGTCTGCTTTTTTGTGTCAGGCCCACAGCGTATACTGTGCCCACTTGCCCAGTGCCACCACTCATATCTTGTTTAATAGTAGTGTAAGTGTACATTTAAAAAAGAAAAACTTTTTGGACTGTGAAACATCAGTCTGCTTTTTATGTCAGGCTCACAGCGTATACTGTGCCCACTTGCCCAGTGCCACCACTCATATCTTGTTTAATAGTAATGTAAGTGTACATTTAAAAAATAAAAACTTTTTGGACTGTGAAACATCAGTCTGCTTTTTTGTGTCAGGCTCACAGCATACACTGTGCCCACTTGCCCAGTGCCACCACTCATATCTTGTTTAATAGTAGTGTAAGTGTACATTTAAAAAAATAAAAACTTTTTGGACTGTGAAACATCAGTCTGCTTTTTTGTGTCAGGCTCACAGCTTATACTGGGCCCACTTGCCCAGTGCCACCACTCATATCTTGTTTAATAGTAGTGTAAGTGTACATTTAAAAAAAAGAAAAACTTTTTGGACTGTGAAACATCAGTCTGCTTTTTTGTGTCAGGCTCACAGCGTATACTGTGCCCACTTGCCCAGTGCCACCACTCATATCTGGTGTAATAGTAGTGTAAGTGTACATTTAAAAAAATAAAAACTTTTTGGACTGTGAAACATCAGTCTGCTTTTTTGTGTCAGGCCCACAGCGTATACTGTGCCCACTTGCCCAGTGCCACCACTCATATCTTGTTTAATAGTAGTGTAAGTGTACATTTAAAAAAGGAAAACTTTTTGGACTGTGAAACATCAGTCTGCTTTTTATGTCAGGCTCACAGCTTATACTGTGCCCACTTGCCCAGTGCCACCACTCATATCTTGTTTAATAGTAATGTAAGTGTACAGTTAAAAAATAAAAACTTTTTGGACTGTGAAACATCAGTCTGCTTTTTTGTGTCAGGCTCACAGCATACACTGTGCCCACTTGCCCAGTGCCACCACTCTATCTTGTTTAATAGTAGTGTAACTGTACATTTTAAAAAATAAAAACTTTTTGGACTGTGAAACATCAGTCTGCTTTTTTGTGTCAGGCTCACAGCTTATACTGGGCCCACTTGCCCCAGTGCCACCACTCATATCTTGTTTAATAGTAGTGTAAGTGTACAATTAAAAAAATAAAAACTTTTTGGACTGTGAAACATCAGTCTGCTTTTTTGTGTCAGGCTCACAGCGTTTACTGTGCCCATGTGCCCCAGTGCCACCACTTATATTTTGTTTAATAGTAGTGTAACTGTACATTTAAAAAAATAAAAACTTTTTGGACTGTGAAACATCAGTCTGCTTTTTTGTGTCAGGCTCACAGTTTATACTGGGCCCACCTGCCCAGTGCCACCACTCATATCTTGTATAATAGTATTGTAAGTGTACATTTAAAAAAATAAAAACTTTTTGGACTGTAAAACATCAGTCTGCATTTTTGTGTCAGGCTCACAGCGTATACTGTGCCCACTTGCCCAGTGCCACCACTCATATCTTGTTTAATAGTAGTGTAAGTGTACATTTAAAAACAAAAAAAACTTTTTGGACTGTGAAACATCAGTCTGTTTTTTTGTGTCAGGCTCACAGCTTACACTGGGCCCACTTGCCCAGTGCCACCACTCATATCTTGTTTAATAGTAATGTAAGTGTACATTTAAAAAAAAAACTTTTGGACTGTGAAACATCAGTCTGCTTTTTTGTGTCAGGCTCACAGCGTATACTGTGCCCACATGCCCAGTCTGCTTTTTTGTTTCAGGCTCACAGCTTATACTGGGCCCACTTGCCCAGTGCCACCCACTCATATCTTGTTTAATAGTAGTGTAAGTGTACAATTAAAAAAATAAAAACTTTTTTGACTGTGAAACATCAGTCTGCTTTTTTGTGTCAGGCTCACAGCGTTTACTGTGTCCATGTGCCAGTGCCACCACTTATATTTTGTTTAATAGTAGTGTAACTGTACATTAAAAAAAAAAAAACTTTTTGGACTGTGAAACATCAGTCTGCTTTTTTGTGTCAGGCTCACAGCGTATACTGGGCCCACTTGCCCAGTGCCACCACTCATATCTTGTTTAATAGTAGTGTAAGTGTACATTTAAAAAATAAAAAAATTTTGGACTGTGAAACATCAGTCTGCTTTTTTGTGTCAGGCTTACAGCGTATACTGTGCCCACTTGCCCAGTGCCACCACTCATATCTTGTTTAATAGTAATGTAAGTGTACAATTAAAAAAATAAAAACATTTTGGACTGTGAAACATCAGTCTGCTTTTTTGTGTCAGGCTGACAGCGTATACTGTGCCCACTTGCCCAGTGCCACCACTCATATCTTGTTTAATAGTAGTGTAAGTGTACATTTAAAAAATAAAAAAAAATTTGGACTGTGAAACATCAGTCTGCTTTTTTGTGTCAGGCTTACAGCGTATACTGTGCCCACTTGCCCAGTGTCACCACTCATATCTTGTTTAATAGTAGTGTAAGTGTACATTTAAAAACAAAAAAAAACTTTTGGGATTGTGAAACATCAGTCTGCTTTTTTGTTTCAGGCTCACAGCTTATACTGGGCCCACTTGCCCAGTGCCACCACTCATATCTTGTTTAATAGTAGTGTAAGTGTACTTTAAAAAAAATAAAACTTTTTGGACTGTGAAACATCAGTCTGCTTTTTTGTGTCAGGCTCACAGCATATACTGTGCCCACTTGCCCAGTGCCACCACTCATATCTTGTTTAATAGTAATGTAAGTGTACAATTAAAAAAATAAAAACATTTTGGACTGTGAAACATCAGTCTGCTTTTTTGTGTCAGGCTGACAGCGTATACTGTGCCCACTTGCCCAGTGCCACCACTCATATCTTGTATAATAGTATTGTAAGTGTACATTTTAAAAAATAAAAACTTTTGGACTGTGAAACATCAGTCTGCTTTTTTTGTGTCAAGCTCACAGCTTATACTGGGCCCATGTGCCCAGTGCCACCACTCATATCTTGTTTAATAGTAGTGTAAGTGTACATTAAAAAAAAAAAAAACTTTTTTGACTGTGAAAAATCAGTCTGCTTTTTTGTGTCAGGCTCACAGCGTATACAGTGCCCACTTGCCCAGTGCCCACCACTCATATCTTGTTTAATAGTAGTGTAAGTGTACATTTAAAAAAATAGAAACTTTTTGTACTGTGAAACATCAGTCTGCTTTTTTGTGTCAGGCTCACAGCTTATACTGGGCCCACTTGCCCAGTGCCACCACTCATATCTTGTTTAATAGTAGTGTAAGTGTACATTTAAAAACAAAAAAAACTTTTTGGACTGTGAAACATCAGTCTGTTTTTTTGTGTCAGGCTCACAGCTTACACTGGGCCCACTTGCCCAGTGCCACCACTCATATCTTGTTTAATAGTAATGTAAGTGTACATTTAAAAAAAAACTTTTGGACTGTGAAACATCAGTCTGCTTTTTTGTGTCAGGCTCACAGCGTATACTGTGCCCACATGCCCAGTCTGCTTTTTTGTTTCAGGCTCACAGCTTATACTGGGCCCCACTTGCCCAGTGCCACCACTCATATCTTGTTTAATAGTAGTGTAAGTGTACAATTAAAAAAATAAAAACTTTTTTGACTGTGAAAACATCAGTCTGCTTTTTTTTGTGTCAGGCTCACAGCGTTTACTGTGCCCATGTGCCCAGTGCCACCACTTATATTTTGTTTAATAGTAGTGTAACTGTACATTAAAAAAAAAAAAAACTTTTTGGACTGTGAAACATCAGTCTGCTTTTTTGTGTCAGGCTCACAGCGTATACTGTGCCCACTTGCCCAGTGCCACCAATCATATCTTGTTTAATAGTAGTGTAAGTGTACATTTAAAAAAAAAAAAAATTTTGGACTGTGAAACATCAGTCCTGCTTTTTTGTGTCAGGCTCACAGCGTATACTGTGCCCACTTGCCCAGTGTCACCACTCATATCTTGTTTAATAGTAGTGTAAGTGTACATTTAAAAACAAAAAAAAACTTTTTGGATTGTGAAACATCAGTCTGCTTTTTTGTTTCAGGCTCACAGCTTATACTGGGCCCACTTGCCCAGTGCCACCACTCATATCTTGTTTAATAGTAGTGTAAGTGTACTTTAAAAAAAATAAAACTTTTTGGACTGTGAAACATCAGTCTGCTTTTTTGTGTCAGGCTCACAGCATATACTGTGCCCACTTGCCCAGTGCCACCACTCATATCTTGTTTAATAGTAATGTAAGTGTACAATTAAAAAAAATAAAAACATTTTGGACTGTGAAACATCAGTCTGCTTTTTTGTGTCAGGCTGACAGCGTATACTGTGCCCACTTGCCCAGTGCCACCACTCATATCTTGTATAATAGTATTGTAAGTGTACATTTAAAAAAATAAAAACTTTTGGACTGTGAAACATCAGTCTGCTTTTTTTGTGTCAAGCTCACAGCTTATACTGGGCCCATGTGCCCAGTGCCACCACTCATATCTTGTTTAATAGTAGTGTAAGTGTACTTTAAAAAAAATAAAACTTTTTGGACTGTGAAACATCAGTCTGCTTTTTTGTGTCAGGCTCACAGCATATACTGTGCCCACTTGCCCAGTGCCACCACTCATATCTTGTTTAATAGTAATGTAAGTGTACAATTAAAAAAATAAAAACTTTTTGGACTGTGAAACATCAGTCTGCTTTTTTGTGTCAGGCTGACAGCGTATACTGTGCCCACTTGCCCAGTGCCACCACTCATATCTTGTTTAATAGTAGTGTAAGTGTACATTTAAAAAAGAAAAACTTTTTGGACTGTGAAACATCAGTCTGCTTTTTATGTCAGGCTCACAGCGTATACTGTGCCCACTTGCCCAGTGCCACCACTCATATCTTGTTTAATAGTAATGTAAGTGTACAATTAAAAAATAAAACTTTTTGGACTGTGAAACATCAGTCTGCTTTTTTGTGTCAGGCTCACAGCATACACTGTGCCCACTTGCCCAGTGCCACCACTCATATCTTGTATAATAGTATTGTAAGTGTACATTTAAAAAAATAAAAACTTTTTGGACTGTAAAACATCAGTCTGCATTTTTGTGTCAGGCTCACAACGTATACTGTGCCCACTTGCCCAGTGCCACCACTCATATCTTGTTTAATAGTAGTGTAAGTGTAAATTTAAAAAAAAAAAATTTTTGGACTGTGAAACATCAGTCTGCTTTTTGTGTCAGGCTCACAGCGTATACTGTGCCCACTTGCCCAGTGCCGCCACTCATATCTTGTTTAATAGTAGTGTAAGTGTACATTAAAAAAAAAAAAAAAACGTTTTGGACTGTGAAACATCAGTCTGCTTTTTTTGTGTCAGGGCCCACAGCATATACTGTATCCACTTGCCCAGTGCCACCACTCATATCTTGTTTAATAGTAGTGTAAGTGTACATTTAAAAACAAAATAAAAAAATTTGGACTGTGAAACATCAGTCTGCTTTTTTGTTTCAGGCTCACAGCTTATACTGGGCCCACTTGCCCAATGCCACCACTCATATCTTGTTTAATAGTAGTGTAAGTGTACATTTAAAAAAAATAAAACTTTTTGGACTGTAAAACATCAGTCTGCTTTTTTGTGTCAGTCTCACAGCGTTTACTGTGCCCATGTGCCCAGTGCCACCACTTATATTTTGTTTAATAGTAGTGTAACTGTACATTAAAAAAAAAAAAACAACTTTTTGGACTGTGAAACATCAGTCTGCTTTTTTTGTGTCAGGCTCACAGCGTATACTGTGCCCACTTGCCCAGTGCCACCACTCATATCTTGTTTAATAGTAGTGTAAGTGTAGATTTAAAAATAAAAAATTTTTGGACTGTGAAACATCAGTCTGCTTTTTTGTGTCAGGCTCACAGCGTATACTGTGCCCACTTGCCCAGTGTCACCACTCATATCTTGTTTAATAGTAGTGTAAGTGTACATTTAAAAACAAAAAAAAACTTTTTGGACTGTGAAACATCAGTCTGCTTTTTTGTTTCAGGCTCACAGCTTATACTGGGCCCACTTGCCCAGTGCCACCACTCATATCTTGTTTAATAGTAGTGTAAGTGTACTTTAAAAAAAATAAAACTTTTTGGACTGTGAAACATCAGTCTGCTTTTTTGTGTCAGGCTCACAGCATATACTGTGCCCACTTGCCCAGTGCCACCACTCATATCTTGTTTAATAGTAATGTAAGTGTACAATTAAAAAAATAAAAACTTTTTGGACTGTGAAACATCAGTCTGCTTTTTTGTGTCAGGCTGACAGCGTATACTGTGCCCACTTGCCCAGTGCCACCACTCATATCTTGTATAATAGTATTGTAAGTGTACATTTTAAAAAAATAAAAACTTTTGGACTGTGAAACATCAGTCTGCTTTTTTTGTGTCAAGCTCACAGCTTATACTGGGCCCATGTGCCCAGTGCCACCACTCATATCTTGTTTAATAGTAGTGTAAGTGTACATTAAAAAAAAAAAAACTTTTTGGACTGTGAAACATCAGCCCTGCTTTTTTGTGTCAGGCTCACAGCGTATACTGTGCCCACTTGCCCAGTGCCACCACTCATATCTTGTTTAATAGTAGTGTAAGTGTACATTTAAAAAAAATAAAAACTTTTTGGACTGTGAAACATCAGTCTGCTTTTTTTGTGTCAGGCTCACAGCTTATACTGGGCCCACTTGCCCAGTGCCACCACTCATATCTTGTTTAATAGTAGTGTAAGTGTACATTTAAATAAATAAAAACTTTTTGGACTGTGAAACATCAGTCTGCTTTTTTGTGTCAGGCTCACAGCGTATACTGTGCCCACTTGCCCAGTGCCACCACTCATATCTTGTTTAATAGTAGTGTAAGTGTACATTTAAAAAAATAAAAACTTTTTGGACTGTGAAACATCAGTCTGCTTTTTTGTGTCAGGCTCACAGCTTATACTGGGCCCACTTGCCCAGTGCCACCACTCATATCTTGTTTAATAGTAGTGTAAGTGTACATTTAAAAAAAAGAAAAACTTTTTGGACTGTGAAACATCAGTCTGCTTTTTTGTGTCAGGCTCACAGCGTATACTGTGCCCACTTGCCCAGTGCCACCAACTCATATCTTGTTTAATAGTAGTGTAAGTGTACATTTAAAAAATAAAAACTTTTTGGACTGTGAAACATCAGTCTGCTTTTTTGTGTCAGGCCCACAGCGTATACTGTGCCCACTTGCCCAGTGCCACCACTCATATCTTGTTTAATAGTAGTGTAAGTGTACATTTAAAAAAGAAAAACTTTTTGGACTGTGAAACATCAGTCTGCTTTTTATGTCAGGCTCACAGCGTATACTGGCCCACTTGCCCAGTGCCACCACTCATATCTTGTTTAATAGTAATGTAAGTGTACAATTAAAAAATAAAAACTTTTTGGACTGTGAAACATCAGTCGGCTTTTTTGTGTCAGGCTCACAGCATACACTGTGCCCACTTGCACAGTGCCACCACTCATATCTTGTATAATAGTATTGTAAGTGTACATTTAAAAAAATAAAAACTTTTTGGACTGTAAAACATCAGTCTGCATTTTTGTGTCAGGCTCACAACGTATACTGTGCCCACTTGCCCCGTGCCACCACTCATATCTTGTTTAATAGTAGTGTAAGTGTAAATTTAAAAAAAAAAAAAACTTTTTGTACTGTGAAAAATCAGTCTGCTTTTTGTGTCAGGCTCACAGCGTATACTGTGCCCACTTGCCCAGTGCCACCACTCATATCTTGTTTAATAGTAGTGTAAGTGTACATTTAAAAAAAAAAAAAAACGTTTTGGACTGTGAACATCAGTCTGCTTTTTTGTGTCAGGGCCCACAGCATATACTGTATCCACTTGCCCAGTTCCACCACTCATATCTTGTTTAATAGTAGTGTAAGTGTACATTTAAAAACAAAAAAAAAATTTTGGACTGTGAAACATCAGTCTGCTTTTTTGTTTCAGGCTCACAGCTTATAATGGGCCCACTTGCCCAATGCCACCACTCATATCTTGTTTAATAGTTGTGTAAGTGTACATTAAAAAAAATAAAACTTTTGGACTGTGAAACATCAGTCTGCTTTTTTGTGTCAGTCTCACAGTGTATACTGTGCCCACTTGCCCAGTGCCACCACTCATATCTTGTTTAATAGTAGTGTAAGTGTACAATTAAAAAAATAAAAACTTTTTGGACTGTGAAACATCAGTCTGCTTTTTTGTGTCAGGCTCACAGCGTATACTGTGCCCACTTGCCCAGTGCCACCACTCATATCTAGTATAATAGTATTGTAAGTGTACATTTAAAAAAATAAAAACTTTTTGGACTGTAAAACATCAGTCTGCATTTTTGTGTCAGGCTCACAACGTATACTGTGCCCACTTGCCCAGTGCCACCACTCATATCTTGTTTAATAGTAGTGTAAGTGTACATTTAAAAAAATAAAAACTTTTTGGACTGTGAAACATCAGTCTGCTTTTTTGAGTCAGGCTCACAGCGTATACTGTGCCCACTTGCCCAGTGCCACCACTCATATCTTGTTTAATAGTAGTGTAAGTCTACATTTAAAAAAAAAAAAAAAAACTTATTGGACTGTGAAACATCAGTCTGCTTTTTTGTTTCAGGCTCACAGCTTATACTGGGCCCACTTGCCCAGTGCCACCACTCATATCTTGTTTAATAGTTGTGTAAGTGTACATTTAAAAAAAAAAAAAACTTTTTGGACTGTGAAACACCAGTCTGCTTTTTTGTGTCAGGCTCACATTGTATACTGTGCCCACGTGCCCAGTGCCACCACTCATATCTTGTTTAATAGTAGTGTAAGTGTACATTTAAAAAAATAAAAACTTTTTGGACTGTGAAACATCAGTCTGCTTTTTTGTGTCAGGCTCACTGCGTATACTGTATCCACTTGCCCAGTGCCACCACTTATATCTTGTTTAATAGAAGTGTAAGTGTACATTTAAAAAAAATGACAGGCAGAGGCAGGCCACCCCGCAGGTGCCGTTGTGGTCGTGGTGCTGTGATTCCCTTTGGCCCTAGAATTATGCCCAGTGTTCAGAGGCCACATCCCATGAACTCGAAAAGTTCTGAGGAAATAGTTGACTTTTTAACACAGGACACCCAATCTTCTATAGCTTCCTCTCTGAACCTTGACGCACCATCCTTCTCTAGCTTATCTTCGGGCACCTCTCAAGTTACCACTCGCCCGCCTGCCGCCACCACCAACACTAGCACCACAGCCGCTTCACTTGATCTGTCAGAGGAATTTTTTACACATCAGTTGGAAGAAATGAGTGATGCGCAACCATCATTGACAGAGGATGTAGATAACAGTGATATGTCTCAGTCAGGCAGCATTACAGACATGGACGTACGGTGTGATGATGATGATGTTGTACCCACTGATGCTTCCTTTGTTGATTTGTCAGATACAAGTGAAGCGATTGATGATGGCGATGCGTCCATGGATGTCACGTGGGTGCCCGCTAGAAGAGAAGAAGAAGAGGGGGAAAGTTCAGATAGGGAGACAGAAAGGAGGAGGAGGAGACGAGTTGGAAGCAGGGGGAGGTCGTTGCAAGGAGCTAGTGGCACAGTCAGACAACATGCATCGGCACCCGGGGTCAGCCAGACAGCACACCAATCAACGCATGCTGTTGCCACCACCAGAATGCCGTCATCGCAGAGCTTAGCAGTGTGGCATTTTTTTGTGTGTCTGCGTCTGACAACAGCGATACCATTTGCAACCTGTGCCAAAAGAAACTGAGTCGTGGGAAGTCCAACACACACCTAGGTACAACTGCTTTGCGAAGGCACATGATCGCACATCACAAACGCCTATGGGATCAACACATGAGTAGAAGCAGCACACAAACTCAAAGGCGCCATCCTCCTCCTGGTCCAGCATCTTCAGCCACGTCAACCACTGCTGTCCTCCTTGCCCCCTCTCAACCATCCGCCACTCCATCTCTCTTCCGGAGCAGTTCCTGCTCATCTGCCCACAGTTAGGTGTCTGTCAAGGACATGTTTGAGCGTAAGAAGCCAATGTCACAAAGTCACCCCCTTGGCCGGCGTCTGACAGCTGGCTTGTCTGAACTCTTAGCCTGCTAGCTTTTACCATACAAGCTGGTGGAGTCTGAGGCGTTCCAAAAATTTGTAGCTATTGGGACACCACAGTGGAAGGTACCCGGCCAAAATTTCTTTGCACAAAAGGCAATCCCCAACCTGTACTCGATTGTGCGAAAGGAAGTAATGGCATGTCTGGCACAAAGTGTTGGGGCAAGGGTCCATCTGCCCACTGATAGCTGGTCTGCAAAGCATGGTCAGGGCAGGTATATCACCTACACTGCGCATTGGGTAAACCTGCTGACAGCTGCCAAGCATGGAATGCGTGGCTCTACAGAGGAGTTTGTGACACCGCCACGACTTGCAGGCAGGCCTGCTGACACCTCCTTTTCTCCTCCTACTCCACCCTCTTCCATAACCTCCTCGGCTGAGTCCTCTTCTGCTGCTGCATCTTGCTCCACATCAACGGCACCCCCCCCAGCTCCCTATGTACTATTCCACATCCCGGATACGGCAGTGTCATGCCGTCTTGGGGTTGACTTGCCTGAAAGCAGAAAGTCACACCGGACCAGCACTAGTGTCCACCCTGAACGCACAGGTGGATCAGTGGTTGACTCCGCACCAACTGGAGATCGGCAAAGTGGTTTCTGACAACGGAAGTAATTTGGTGGCGGCATTGAAATTGGGCAAGTTGACACATGTGCCGTGCATGGCACATGTGTGTAATCTGATCGTACAACGTTTTGTGCATAGGTACCCAGGCTTACAGGATGTCCTGAAGCAGGCCAGGAAGGTGTGTAGCCATTTGAGGTGTTCCTACACGGCCATGGCGCACTTTTCCGATATCCAGCAGCAAAACAACATGCCAGTGAGGCGCTTGATTTGCGACAGCCCGACACGTTGGAATTCAACACTCCTAATGTTCGACCGCCTGCTCCAACAAGAAAAAGCCGTTAACGAGTATTTGTATGACCGGGGTGCTATGACAGTCTCTGCAAAGCTGGGAATTTTTTTGCCACATTACTGGACGCTCATGCGCAATGCTTGTAGGCTCATGCATCCTTTTGAGGAGGTAACAAACCTAGTCAGTCGCACCGAAGGCACCATCAGGGAAATCATACCATTTGTTTTCTTCCTGGAGCATGCCCTGCAAAGAGTGCTGGATCAGGCAGTAGATGAGCGTGAAGAGGAAGAGTTGTGGTCACCATCACCACCAGAAACAGCCTTATCAGCATCGCTTGCTGGACCAGCGGCAACGCTGGAAGAGGATTGTGAGGAAGAGGAGTCAGAGGAGGAATGTGGCTTTGAGGAGGAGGAGGAAGACCAACCACAACAGGCATCCCAGGGTGCTCGTTGTCGCCTATCTGGTTCCCGTGGTGTTGTACGTGGCTGGGGGGAAGAAGATACCTTCAGTGAGATTACTAAGGATGAGGAACGGGACATGAGTAGCTCGGCATTCAACCTTGTGCAAATGGGGTCTTTCATGCTGTCGTGCCTGTTGAGGGACCCTTGTATAAAAAAGCTGAAGGAGAACGACCTGTACTGGGTGTCCACACTACTAGACCTCCGGTATAAGCATAAAGTGCCTGAAATGTTACCGAATTACCGCAAGTCGGAAAGGATGCAGCAGTTCCAAAATAAATTAAAAAGTATGCTTTACACAGCGTATAAGGGTGATGTCACAGCACAACGGGAATCTAACAGGAGAAGATGTGAAAGTAATCCTCCTCCTCCCACAACCACGCCGGCAAGGACAGGATGCTTTACAGATGTGTTGTTGATGGAGGACATGCAGAGCTTTTTAAGTCCTATGCATCGCCACAGCCCTTCGGGGTCCACCCTGAGAGAATGACTCGACCAACAGGTAGCAGACTAACTCGCCTTAACTGCAGATCTCGACACTCTAGGGAGCGATGAAACCCTTGACTACTGGGTGTGCAGGCTTGACCTGTGGCCTGAGCTATCCCAATTTGCGATAGAACTTCTGGCCTGCCCCGCTTCAAGGGTCCTGTCAGAAAGGACCTTCAGTGCAGCAGGAGGTATTGTCACTGAGAAGAGAAGTCGCCTAGGTCAAAAAAGTCTCGATTACCTCACCTTTATTAAGATGAATGAGGGATGGATGCCGAAGGGACTGACATTGGGCGATACATTCGAGAAAAAAGGCCTGATGAGATGAGCTACCTTGGGCTAAAAATGGTCCACACACTGCTGTATTTTATCTTCAAATGCCGGATGACTTGCGTGACTTATCCGCCTCCAACTAGGGTTCAAGCCGCAATGTTTTAGGGCACTTTCTGCCTGGGAAACAAACATCAATTTTTCTGGCCGCTGCTACAGCAGCGGCTGCAACAATACCTAATTTTTCAGGCATGTGTACATGCCAAATTTTTATGGCCTCTGGTGCTGCACTGTGGCTTCAAAAACCAAACAAAAAAAAAGGCACGTAACAGGGATTAAACTGATAGGAATAGTACTACTTAACACACCACTCCTATCTGGTGGCACATTAGATTGCACGTGCAGTGCCCCAAATTTGAAGTAGGAGGACCGACCAAGCATCTTTTTCCATCTCCCGGTTCCTAAAATCGATGCCATATAAACATCCCCAGATAGGGGACGTAACAGGGATTAAACTGATAAAAATAGTACTACTTAACACACCACTCATATCTGGTGGCACAGTAGATTGCATGCGCAGTGCCCCAAATTTGAAGTAGGAGGACCGACCAAGCATCTTTTTCCATCTCCCGGTTCCTAAAATCCATGCCATATACACGTCTCCTGGCGCCGGCAACTGCCTCTGGGAACCTTACCATGGGTCCCAGACCGCACGTCTTGTAATTCTCTGTCTGGGAAATTATCTATCTATCAAATCTATCTATTTATCTATCAAATCTATTTATTTATCTATCTATCATATCTATCAAATGGATCTATTGCATCTATTGATCTATCTAATCTATGTATCTATCTATCAAATCTATCTATCTCGTGGCCGGACTGTTATCTGACAGCCACTTGTGTTTCGGCCAAATGTCCATCAGCCAAATGTCCGTCGGCCAAATGTCCGTCGGCTAAAAGTCCGGCCACGATTGCACGTGCAGTGCCCCAAATTTGAAGTAGGAGGACCGACCAAGCATCTTTTTCTATCTCCCAGTTCCTAAAATCCATGCCATATACACGTCCCCTGATAGGGGACGTAACAGGGATTAAACTGATAAGAATAGTACTATTTAACACACCATTCATATCTGGTGGCACAGTAGATTGCACACGCAGTGCCCCAAATTTGAAGTTGGAGGACCGACCAAGCATCTTTTTCCATCTCCCGGTTCCTAAAATCCATGCCATATACACGTCCCCTGATAGGGGACGTAACAGGGATTAAACTGATAAGAATAGTACTACTTAACACACCACTCATATCTGGTAGCACAGTAGATTGCACGCACAGTGCCCCAAATTTGAAGTAGGAGGACCGACCAAGCATCTTTTTCCATCTCCCGGTTCCTAAATTCCATGCCATATACACGTCCCCTAATAGGGGACGTAACAGGGATTAAACTGATAAGAATAGTACTACTTTACACACCACTCATATCTGGTGGCACAGTAGATTGCATGCGCAGTGCCCCAAATTTGAAGTAGGAGGACCGACCAAGCATCTTTTTCCATCTCCCGGTTCCTAAAATCCATGCCATATACACGTCCCCTGGCGCCGCAACTGCCTCTAGGAACCTTACCATGGGTCCCAGACCGCACGTCTTGTAATTCTCTGTCTGGGAAATTATCTATCTATCAAATCTATCTATTTATCTATCAAATGTATCTATCTATCTATCTATCTATCGTATCTATCAAATGTATCTATTGCATCTATTGATCTATCTATCTAATCTATGTATCTATCTATCAAATCTATCTATCTCGTGGTTGGACTGTTATCTGACAGACACTTGTGTTTCGGCCAAATGTCCGTCGGCCAAATGTCCATCTGCCAAATGTCCGTCGGCTAAAAGTCCGGCCACGATTGCACGCGCTGTGCCCCAAATTTGAAGTAGGAGGACCGACCAAGCATCTTTTTCCATCTCCCGGTTCCTAAAATCCATGCCATATACACCTCCCCTGATAAGGGACGTAACAGGGATTAAACTGAGAAAATCAGTACTACTTAATACACCACTCATATCTGATGGCACAGTAGATTGCACACACAGTGCCCCAAATTTGAAGTAGGAGGACCGACCAAGCATCTTTTTCCATCTCCCGGTTACTAAAATCCATGCCATATACATGTCCCCTGATAGGGGACGTAACAGGGATTAAACTGATAAGAATAGTACTACTTAACACACCACTCATATCTGGTGGCACAGTAGATTGCACGCACAGTGCCCCAAATTTGAAGTAGGAGGACCCACCAAGCATCTTTTTCCATCTCCCGGTTCCTAAAATCCATGCCATATACACGTCCCCTGATAGTAGACGGAACAGGGATTAAACTGATAGGAATAGTACTACTTAACACACCTTATAATAACACAGAGAGAGGCAACACAGGGAGAGGAGTCTGAAGAAGAGGAGTCAGAGGAGGAAGGTGGCTTTGAGAAGGTGGAAGACCAAACACAGCAGGCATCCCAGGGGGCTTGTTGTCACCTTTTGGGGACCCTTGGTGTTATACGTGGCTGGGTGGAGGAAGAGACCTTCAATGACATCAGTGAGGACAAGGAACGGGACATGGCTAGCTTGGTATCCAACCTTGTACAAATGGGGAGTTTGCGGTTGTGCAAATGGACTGTTTGCGGTTGTTTGCGGTGCGTTAAACGGGAGTTTGGTCTGTCACTGTGAAGCGGTTATAACCCTTACACTACCTGATCGATACAACATCATACCTGCAGGCCCATTTATCAAAGGGCTTGCGGACCTGATCCGACACTGCGGATCAGGTCCGCAAGACCTCGCTAAATGCGGAGAGCAATACGCTCTCCGCATTTAACATTGCACCAGCAGCTCACAAGAGCTGCTGGTGCAACGCCGCCCCCTGCTGACTCGCGGCCAATCGGCCGCCAGCAGGGAGCTGTCAATCAACCCGATCGTATTCGATCGGGTTGATGTCTGGCGATTCCTGTCCGCCTGTTCAGAGCAGGCGGACAGGGTTATGGAGCAGCGGTCTTTAGACCGCTGCTTCATAAGTTGTGTTTCTGGCGAGTCTGAAGACTCGCCAGAAACACGGCCCTTCAAGCTCCATACGGAGCTTGATAAATGGGCCTGCTGATGTTTTAAAGCACGTTATTCCAAACAATTTAGGAATGTTAGGTGATTTATGCCCTTTATGGATTAAAACCAGACTCTGCATCAACAATGTAATTTTACGTGGTAGTTTTGCCACGGATCCCCCTCCGGCATGCCACAGTCCAGGTGTTAGTACCCTTGAAACAACTTTTCCATCACTATTGTGGCCAGAAAGAGTCCCTGTGGGTTTTAAAGTTTGCCTGCCTATTGAAGTCAATGGCGGTTCGCCGGGTTCTCCCGTTCGCGAACAGTTGCAGAAGTTCGAGTTCGCCGTTCGCGAACGGAAATTTTTAAGTTTGCGACATCACTACTTACCATAATCGTAGTCAAAGATGCCAATAGTGTGTGGAACATATCTATCACCTCGAGTATGTCCTGATAAGAAGCAGTGACTGTGTGGACACCGGAACAAATTAGCCTCGCCCATATGGGGCATGTATTAGAGTGTCAGGGAAATTGCTATGTAGAAAACTCAAAGCATGTACTACAGTGTTTAAGGCACCATCAGGGGTGATTAATGAACAGGCATAAGATCTGATTGCATGAATGGGTAGCCTGTTTACAATTACTAAGGGAACGATGGGCCAATTAGTATACCGATCCATATGCTCTCATGCGAAACAAAAAGCTTAACATTAATATCGCCATTATTGCAAGATTAATCCTATAGCCATTTGTAAACCCACAATTTGCAACATAAATATGCCTAATGTGTACAATAGAGTATTAAAATATGTGGTAAAATAGTAGAGGTATGTTATAGACAACATAACAGTTATATGATCGAAAGACGTGATATAAATTTGCAACCTCATTTTTGCTATTTCATCATCACAAATAAATAACAGGATGAGAATAGCAGGCAGAAAAAAAATTGCCAAAAAATAACTGACACGATATAAACAGGCCAAGTTCTATATCAATCTCTACTGTATCAAAAAAGTGTGTATAGTAGGGACATTGACAACCCCATAAGATCAGTCCTATATCAATTCATAAGCCCATAATATACAACACAGATCTACCTAATACATATGATAATATATGAAGATATGCAGTGAAATGGTACAGGTATGTTATTAACATCATAACAGTTATACACAAAAAATGTGATATACACCTGCAACCTCATTTTTTGCTATTTCAACACCACAAATAAATAACCAGTGGAAATAATTGGCAGAAAATAACTGTCAAGAAAATATCTGGCATGAGGTATCCAGGCATAAGAGGCAAAACAAGACTGGGTAATCAAATATTGAAGTGGTTATGTCTTTAGAAGCCTATAGATAAAAATAATGTCCATATAAAACACCTGTTACTTATGAAAGATCAGGGACACAAAACCACATATGCGCAGACTAGCAGGCACCAAGGCATAATCTAAAAGGTAGAACAGACCAGAAGTAAAGGGGACTACATATTAGTATGTGCTATGTATATCTCAGAGGCAGAAACAAGGCAAAGATAAATAATGTAGGGACAAGGTGTTGAACCTATGTCTACACAGGTCCTACCGGCACTATTCCATACAGAGTTAGAGAATCCTACCTTAATTTAGCACCAATATACGACAATGGATCTGTCAACACCTGATCTAGCAATCTTTATACACATTCATAAAAAACAATGCCAATCGATACTTGCATTTAGTCCCCTTGGATGTACAGTGTCCAATTTATGTACCCAGCCAGACTCAACCTATAGCAGTCACTTATTCCTATCACCGCCTCGAGGCAGAGGTGGAACGTGATCGATCAATTGGATTTCTATGTCTGTGCAGATGGCACTCCGATGGTTCGCCATCCTCTTCTTTATGTAATCCGAGGTTTTACCCACGTAAAACAACCCACAAATACAGCTCAATAAATAGACCACATATGGAGTTGTGCAGGTTAGATAGTGATTGATAGGGTATCTTTTGTTGGTATGGGGATGTCTAAAACTATTTCCTTGAACCATGGAATGACAAGTGACACAACTAGGGCATCTATATGACCCCTTCTTAGTGAGTTTAAGCCATGTCTGTTTGTTATAACACTGTTGTTGGTCCGTCAGTACCAGGAGGTCACGTAAGCTTTTTCCTTATTTAAAGCCTACCATAGGTGGTGCAAAATCATGATATGGAATTGTTGTGTCACTCTGAAAGATGTGTCATTCTTGGCTCAGTATCTCACCCATTTTCCTTAGCTGTGGTGTGTGTATGTAGTAGTGGAGTTCATCCTCTTTGTATCTTTATGCACCTTTGTAGTCATCATGAGGTCCCTTTGTGTCAATCGTGTGGCTTCCACTTTGGCACTACGGAGGTCCTCATTCCTGTAGCATCTTTCAGCAAACTTTTTTTCCATCTTTTGTAGCTGTGTTGTTTTCTGCATGTCCGATGAGTTGTTACTAACTACCCTTAACATCTATACTCTCTGTATTTTACCAGTGACCTTGGGTGGCTGCTGCTAGCATGTAATATTGAATTTCTAGGGCTTATGAATTGGTGCCTGCTAGTCTGCGCATATGTGGTTTTGTGTCCCCGTTCTTTCATAAGTAACAGGTGTTTTATATGGACATTATTTTTATCTATGGGCTTCTAAAGACATAACCACTTCAATATTTGATTACCCAAACAGTCTTGTTTTGCCTCTTATGCCTGGATACCTCATGCCAGATATTTTCTTGACAGTTATTTTCTGCCAATTATTTTCACTGGTTATTTATTTGTGGTGTTGAAATAGCAAAAATGAGGTTGCAGGTGTATATTATCATATGTATTAGGTATATTGTGTTGGATATTATGGGCTTATGAATTGATATAGGACTGATTTTATGGGGATGTCAATATCCCTATTAGGCACACTATTTTGTACAGTAGAGATTGGTATAGAACTTGGCCTGTTTATATAGTGTCAGTTATTTTTTGCTGATTTTTTTCTGCCAACTATTCTCAACCGGTTATTTATTTGTGGTGAGGAAATAGCAAAAATGATGTTGCAATTTTATATCACATCTTTTGATCATATAACTGTCTATAACATACCTCTACTATTTTACAACATATTTTAATACTCTATAGTACGCATTAGGCATATTTATGTTGCAAATTGTGGGTTTACAAATGGCTATAGGATTGATCTTGCAATAATGCTGATATTAATACTATGCTCTTTGTTTTGCATGCGAGCATATGGATCGGTATACTAATTGGCCCATCGTTCCCTTAGTAATTATGCTTGTGAACAGGCTACCCATTCATGCGATCAGATCATATGTCTGTTCATTAATCACCCCCTGATGGTGCCTTAAACACTGTAGTACATGCTTTGAGTTTTCCACATAGCCATTTCCCTAACACTCTAATACATGCCCCATATGGGCGTGGCTAATTTGTTCCGGTGTCCACACAGTCACTGCCTCTTATCAGGACATACTCGAGGTGAAAGATATGTTCCACACACTATTGGCATCGTTGACAATGATTATGGTAAGCAGTAGCTGTAGATTATATACATTATAATTTGCCCTTCGCCTACGGTTTTGATAGAGGATACTCAGATACAATATGTCCATGTGCAAGTTCTGTATTTAGAACATCTATGATTTACTGAAACAACACAGACACATCGTTTGAATATAGGTTAGTTTATACAACTTTTGATAAACAGTTTTTGTAACTGTTTTGTAACTATTTTGTAACTTGCATTTGACTTCTGTTATGATTGATCAATGTCTAATAACACTTTGGTATTCTCACATATCAACAATGATTGTTTGTATTTAGGTGGGGGAAGTATTGTATCAACATTTGTATCACTATGGTAACCTCTTTTTTGGCGCAATTTCTGTTGGGGGAGGGATCAAATTGTGTTTATATTCTTGCATGTTTTTCCTCACTCTTGTTGGTCTGATGAAGGGGTGAATACCCCGAAACGTCACTGTAATAAAATTGTGTTATACACTTGATAAGACAGAGAGGGCTTTGTCTATTAGCTCTATTTACCACTCCTAGCCCCCTGGCTATAAAAGTATGTTAGTGGGAGTGCACCTATAGATAATAGTAGACATGTGCAATTCAGTTAGGATCAATTCGGAAATTCAGAAATTCGGCAAATTCGGAGAATTCAGATTCGATCCAAATTTCTGAATTTAAAAATACTGCAGAATTACCGACTAAATCCGAATTAGTTCGGATTTATTCGGTAAATTCGGATGCTATGGATTACACTAGTATTGTACAGTATAAATTAGGTTTATATCACTCTGCTATGGGTTACACCTAATACTACAGTACATAATACTAGTCTAATACACAGCACACATACCGAAATTCCGAATTTCCGAACGAACCGAATCCAGCCAAATTTTTTCGAATCCTAATGAATCCGAAACGAATCCGAAACAAATTCAATCAAAGTTTTCCGAATTCGAATCGAACTGAAACAAATTTTTCGATCATGCACATATCTAATAGATAGATGATAGATAGATAGATAGATAGATAGATAGATAGATAGATAGTAGAAAATAGTTCTGTGGCAGGTAACGGTTTAAAACAAATTATCTTTATTCCACAACTTAGGTTAAAATAATATCTGTGGGTCACAAAACAAGGCAATGAGCAGCAAGATCCTCTAACATGATTTGGCTAGGAAGCCGTAATCATAGCTAAGGATTTTTACACATGTTCAACTATTTAAAACGTCAAGAGTACAATGATAGGTTAAAACAAAATTGCTGCAATTGGATGCCATTATCCAGATTTAAAGAGATACTACCCTAAATCTGTTAACTTATGGGAACTAAGATGTGCAGAAATCTAATTTTCAGAGTATAAATACTATATGCCTATATACATATATTCTGACTATTAAGAAATGGAGAATATATTATACATCATTGTCATTTGCATGGTCATAACTGTTTGGGAGAATAGACATAGTTGAATCAAAAAATTGGAAACAGTTATTAGAAACAACATGAGTCAAAATGGAGAGAGTAAATTCTGTGGCCTGTTGTCTAACAAATTGCACATAAAGTTTGTGGTCTAAGATCATTAGCAATAGAGTCTGGCAAGTTAGTATATGCACATGTACAGATAGGAAGTGAACACATAGGAAAAGAACACAAAAAGCCCGTACTAAGAGCATTTAAGCACATAGACAAAATTTCATAACTTTTGATAAATTCAAGTAGTATTTCTAGGGTTATATTTTTCGGCTTATATAGCAAAAACTCAGAGGCTTTCTAGTATGCATAATACAAACATTTTCTGAAACACACATTTTATAAAACACATATATAAAGATACAGTATGTCCAAAATGTTAGGGGGAGCTGAATTTTTTCCTAATAGTATATATGTACACACAATACACATAATAAACACAATAAAGTAAACCATAAAAAGGGACTTAATCTTCTTTTGGCTACTCTTAAAGAAAGTGATAGATGTCTGGAAACTTAACTCTGTTAGAAAATGTCTCTAAAGGCTTTACCTTCAATGATATATGAGGTCTTATTCTGAATTAAGCTCATTGGGAACCTGGTCTGGAGTCTGAATATCCAATACATCTCTCTCTTTCTTAAAAGTTTATTGTGATTACCCCCTCTTGGGGGACACATGACACTCTTAATGGCTTGCCACCTTAGACTCGCTGTGTTCTTTTGATGGTGTCGAGAGAAATGTTGCACTAGGGGGGTAGTAGCATCCCCTATCTTAATAGGGGACAAGTGGTTCCTGATGCAAACCTTGACTTTAGTTGTTGTTAATCCTACATATTGCAGATGGCACTGTATGCATGTTAGGACATAAATTACATATGTAGATGTACATTTTAAACAGTTGTTTATTTGAAAAAAATTCCCCTGTAACTTCAGACCTGAAATTGTCCGAGACTATAATAAATTCATATACTCTGCATTTTTGTGTGCACCTCTAAAGCCCTTTATGTGTTAACCATGAGCTAATAGGTTTTTTCACATCTGGTAGGGTTGAAAGAGACAGAACATTACCTAAGGTCAAGTTCTTCTATATGAACAGCGGAGCCCACTATCTACACAGGAATTTAGAAGAGAATTCAGGGACTCAGGTCTATGACATGTTTACGTTCTTTTGACCTGCAATATGTTTCCATAGATGTGGCTTATTGTTTATGTGTGGGCTAAGCCTTTTAATGTTATAGATGACTGGGATGCATCATCTTAAAGGAACAGTGAACACTCTTTTGCTTATAAATATATATATATATATATATATATACACACATATATATATATATATATATATATATATATTATATATATATATATATTATTAATATAGATAGATATAGATAGATATAGATATAGATATATTGCTAAATAAAAATATAAATATATAATGATATAAAATCAATTCATTATAGTGATACAAACATGTACCTATTGATGAAAGTTCATACTTTGCAAAGGACTAAAAAAAAAAACAAATAGGGATAAAGAAAAAAAACATTGAAATATTGTTTTAACCTGCATGTTCTATCATTATTTGAGATATTTTGGTGCTGAAATAAAATATGTTATTAATCAATAATAAACGTTTTTATTATTTGTTCAAAACGCATTCATATTAAAGTTTTTTTTTTATTTCTACTCTTTCACAATAGATAACGAAAACACTTCTAAGAAAATTACTTTAAATTTGGTCCCTGTTGAGGTAGAAACCCCTGCTTTAGAGGAACATCTTAGCCGTGGGGCTGAATTTGGAGTTTGATATTCAATTGCCCCCATCTGAAGAAGCTCCTGTTGAGGCACCTGCAGAGCAGTATCAAGACATTCCACCAGAGCCTGGACAAGTGGGGGATATAGGCCTCATTGAGATGCTTGCCCTGACCTGACAATATAGGGTGGACCATAGAGAGCTGCAAACATTGATTAGTAATAACATAGACCATTGGACAGCCATTACAGAACAACAACTGGAGCTGGACAGAGAGTTCCAAAGAGAATTTTTTAATTGGCAGAGGCAAATGGATAAACATAAAAATTTGCAGATAAATAGATAATTAAGCCTGACAGAATGGACACTCAAATCACTTCTGTCAATTATAAGTGATAGAGAGGGACCTTCTGACCCCAAGAGACCCAGACATGAGTAAGAAAGTTAAATGTAGTATATACAGGGAGTGCAGAATTATTAGGCAAGTTGTATTTTTGAGGATTAATTTTATTATTGAACAACAACCATGTTCTCAATGAACCCAAAAAACTCATTAATATCAAAGCTGAATAGTTTTGGAAGTAGTTTTTAGTTTGTTTTTAGTTATAGCTATTTTAGGGGGATATCTGTGTGTGCAGGTGACTATTACTGTGCATAATTATTAGGCAACTTAACAAAAAACAAATATATACCAATTTCAATTATTTATTTTTACCAGTGAAACCAATATAACATCTCAACATTCACAAATATACATTTCTGACATTCAAAAACAAAACAAAAACAAATCAGTGACCAATATAGCCACCTTTCTTTGCAAGGACACTCAAAAGCCTGCCATCCATGGATTCTGTCAGTGTTTTGATCTGTTCACCATCAACATTGCGTGCAGCAGCAACCACAGCCTCCCAGACACTGTTCAGAGAGGTGTACTGCTTTCCCTCCTTGTAAATCTCACATTTGATGATGGACCACAGGTTCTCAATGGGGTTCAGATCAGGTGAACAAGGAGGCCATGTCATTAGATTTTCTTCTTTTATACACCTTCTTGCCAGCCACGCTGTGGAGTACTTGGACGCGTGTGATGGAGCATTGTCCTGCATGAAAATCATGTTTTTCTTGAAGGATGCAGACTTCTTCCTGTACCACTGCTTGAAGAAGGTGTCTTCCAGAAACTGGCAGTAGGACTGGGAGTTGAGCTTGACTCCATCCTCAACCCGAAAAGGCCCCACAAGCTCATCTTTGATGATACCAGCCCAAACCAGTACTCCACCTCCACCTTGCTGGCGTCTGAGTCGGACTGGAGCTCTCTGCCCTTTACCAATCCAGCCACGGGCCCATCCATCTGGCCCATCAAGACTCACTCTCATTTCATCAGTCCATAAAACCTTAGAAAAATCAGTCTTGAGATATTTCTTGGCCCAGTCTTGACGTTTCAGCTTGTGTGTCTTGTTCAGTGGTGGTCGTCTTTCAGCCTTTCTTACCTTGGCCATGTCTCTGAGTATTGCACACCTTGTGCTTTTGGGCACTCCAGTGATGTTGCAGCTCTGAAATATGGCCAAACTGGTGGCAAGTGGCATCTTGGCAGCTGCACGCTTGACTTTTCTCAGTTCATGGGCAGTTATTTTGCGCCTTGGTTTTTCCACACGCTTCTTGCGACCCGGTTGACTATTTTGAATGAAACGCTTGATTGTTCGATGATTACGCTTCAGAAGCTTTGCAATTTTAAGAGTGCTGCATCCCTCTGCAAGATATCTCACTATTTTTTACTTTTCTGAGCCTGTCAAGTCCTTCTTTTGACCCATTTTGCCAAAGGAAAGGAAGTTGCCTAATAATTATGCACACCTGATATAGGGTGTTGATGTCATTAGACCACACCCCTTCTCATTACAGAGATGCACATCACCTAATATGCTTAATTGGTAGTAGGCTTTCGAGCCTATACAGCTTGGAGTAAGACAACATGCATAAAGAGGATGATGTGGTCAAAATACTCATTTGCCTAATAATTCTGCACTCCCTGTATAATTAATATGACTCATGTTCTTGTTTTCTTACATTTCTACTGTTTTTACTGTTCAATTTTGTTCAAGTTTTTACAGTCCATTATTTAAAAACTTTCTTTATGATATTTAATCTTAATTAAGTATGTTGTGTTTAGTTTATATGTTACATCATTTATATTTTCATAATTTTTCAATATTATTACTATTTTTTGTTTTAAAATAAAAAATGAATAAATAAACTTTATTTATTTATAATTATTCATTTTCTATAACTAGAATACCATTTTTCTCCCAGTTGAAAATACATTCATCCAGTATGAAATGTTAAACATAAAAATGATAAACTCTCATTCACAATATTTAAATTAAGGTAATACATAGCAGTAAATCAAGTCACATATCTTCGGTAAAAAAGGTTCTACTTGTTCGGTTAACATGCCCAAGGTTGCTATTTTAGATTTGAAGTTATCATCTAGACAACTTTGCGTGCTTTTATCCTGGGTTTCTGGAATTGTGACAGAGGATACATCTGGAAAGTAATAGAAAACTATTATTTTAATTTTGAATATTTTCTTTCTTCATGGAAAAAAAATATATAACAATATGATAAAACAAATATTCACCTTCAGCAGGTAGATTACCGATATCCATTGATATATCTACTTGAACACTTTTGTCCAATCCTATGAATATTTAATTGGGACCAACAGCTAAAAAAAAAATGATAAACCCAAAATTTAAAATATATTGAATTAGCACTCAAAACAGCTGTCTATACTATATACCTTTATCTTCCATAACTTTAGTTTCATGGGTTATCGTGCCCTGCATATTATCAATCTGTGTCACCGGGCAGGTAACCACATCATCTGCTTGCACTTGCTCAGTAGGGTAATCCTCAATTGTTTTTAGATATTGGGGATTATCCATAACAACACCAGGTGGCATATATAAATAAAGTACCTAAAATAACAACCATAATTCATTTATTTCACTGGCCTAGTATATGATGGAATTGACAGGTTTTGGATTATAACTATATTGTCAATTACCTGTCCGTGTGCTTATAGTCAATCGTTTTAAACATTTAACTCTATTTGGAGAAATCTCAGTGTCTAGTAGTGTTAATGGCAGGGGTGGAGAGGAGGCCTCACTCCTTGGGTATCAGTCAGCATTGGTCTTAGGTAGCCTGGTGGCTGTTTACCCTTTACTTTTTCTCACATCATATCTATTCAAAGAACAAAACCAATACTTTAGTTATATTTAATTTTGAAAGTTTTAATTCAATAATCTTTATTTTTCTTATTTCACTTAAAGGTAAACTCAAGTCAAAATACGCTTTTATGATTTAAAAGAGTATTCCCTTTTAAGACACTTTCCCATTTACTTCCATTATCAAATTTGGCACAGTATTTTTATGTTCACAGTCTCTGGGGAACAAGATCCTACTGAGCATGTGCACAAGCTCACATGGTATATCTATACTAGTCTGTCATTGGCTGATGTCTGTCACATGATACAGGGGGCTGGAAAATTGGAGAAAAAAATACATTTGTCAGAATAAAATCTACTGCTTATTTGAAATTCAGAGTAGATTTAAATAACTGTCTTTTATTATGCAGTTGCTAATTATGCAATTCTACTGCATTGAGTGGTCCTTTAACACTCTATATTGCATGCTCTATTTCAAAATATTTAAACATTTCTTAATAGCTCAGACTTTTTAATTTTTTCATTGAATGAATACTAACCATTTTTCTATAGAGTCTATTACTAACATTTTTGTGCATGTTTTAATCCCTCCTAAAGCCCAAATTATTTTATTTCATTTCAATGTTTCTTGTTTCCATGTTTATCAGTTTTCATGTATACTAACCATTGTTAAATACTGTGTTAAAAAAGGGTTTAGATGTTTTCAAAGAAAAGCAAATACATTGATATATTGTGACAATGTAATATTACTGAATAAAGCACCCAAAAAATGAAATACTTTTAGCTATGCAATTATAATATCGAATATAGAGACACATTTGGTTATATTTTTAATGGCGTAATATATGACAGAGTTGTTATTTACCATTTTAAAAATGGTCAAAATATGTCAAATAATTATACTTACAAGTCCTTATAACTCTTCGAATAGACTTGTAGTACTTGGGTTCCCTCCACTTCAAATCACTGTATTTCCTAAGATATTGTTGTCTAGTTCTTTTAATTTTTGAAACTCTATACATTCTGCGTAAAATTTCGTATATTATTTTGTCATGGCACTCCTGTTGGACCCTTCTAACACCGCCCACACGTTTGGGGAAATACATACTATAAACTAAGATCACTAATTAACCTACAGAAAAAGGCTCGGGACGCAACATGTTTGACGCTGACATCAATAAGCTTTCTATCAATCAATTGGATGTGCAACCACGAATAAAGGCATTGCAAGGTGGATGTATTTAAATATGCTATATGTCAGTTTAAGTCTAACTAGTCTCTGAAAACGTTGGCTTACTTTTAACATATTTAGGTTTATGTAATAAAATATATTAACTTTCATATTATGACATTCAAAGCAATTTACTAATATACAATAATGTTATATTTATATTAAAATCTGTTTATTGTACATATGCATTTAAATTAACTCTTTAATTTCTATTAAAATAATTAATTGTATAAAATGATTACATTTTGCATGCATCTTTAAATCTCCTTCTTTCCATTTTTACTTTCCTAATTTAATATGTGAAGTATTTAACATTATGTTAGTAGCCTTTTGTTGTGGGAATTATAGTGTATAACTTATACAGTAAAATTAATAAAATATATAGTTGTGTTTTTATTCTATAACTCAATATTTCAGTACCACAAATATTGCAATGTTAATAGTTAAAAAATTTAAAAATAAAATAAAATTGAAAACAGCTTTCAAATATACTTCAATTATCAGTTGTGCTTACTTCTTTTGGTATCCTTTGTTAAAGGGTCATTAAACCCAAACATTTTCTTTCATGGTTCAGATAGAGCATATGTATGTAAACAACTTTCCAAATTACTTCTACTATAAAAAAACAAACCACAATAACATAAGTAAAAACAAACAAAATCACTATGCTTGATGTCCTTGATAAGTCCCGAAGTGGCCAGTGCCAAAAAAAGTCCCTTGTGAATCCTTTTCCAAAAGAGCTGTGAGAGACCAGAGGCTGCACCTTCTTCCACAAACTTGATGGTGATGTAAGTGTACTAAATCTGTAAAAAGGTAGAAAAGAAGAGGGCCCCACAATAGTGCACAATCAGTGGTATTTGGTCTTCAAGCATGCAATGCAGGTTATACTTACAACGAATAAAGCACTTGCTGCCACAAATGTGTGCTGGACCTTAATCAGCTGTCCAGCAAGCTATCCTCTCGCAGTTAGATATATAGAATCTCCAACGGAGCAGTATCCACATTCAGTCCGTAAACTGCCACTTGTAGCCGATCTCCCAGGTTCTATTGTTGCAAAAAAGAAACCTCCTGGAGAAACTGCAAACAGTGAGGGTAGTATGTGTTTGCTCACATGCAGATTATGAGATATAGTCCCATAAATTATATAACTAAGAGATCGTCATGATGCCAAATATCTAAAAACAATATAGGCTTTTGATAAAATGTGCAAGTAATACACAATGCATTTCCCGGTCGTACTGACCGCTTCATCAGGTGTGTCCAAATAACACACAACGCGTTTCCCAGCATACTAACCGCTTCATCAGGTGTGTGTTACTTGCACATTTTATTAAAACTAGACTAGAGTAGAAATTGTGTGCAAACAGCCTTTGTTTAATTACATGTTCCAATTGGATTATTTCTCTCTCTAATTGTATGAGACTGGTTGAAAGGGATTAGGTAAATCTTACTTGCGTTACAAATGGTAATTGGTTTATAAGTGTACACAGGTGTTACAAGTATAATGTAAGCTCATGTTAAACACCATTATAACTATTTTGTGACATAAAATTAATAATTTCTATCCCTTTCTGGGATATTGTAATACAAATCATACACCTCATATAGAGTTTGTTTAGCTTATCCCAGCATACTTCCACAATCACAGATAAAGCCGCTCCTCCCCTCCTCGATAGCCCAATATGTTGCTTTACTTTTGTACTGCTCATAGTCCATCATGTTGTTCAATGGACCCTCATATCACCTTCCCGGCTTCAGCTTGACCTGAATTCCAGGCAAAGTAAACAGAGTAATAGAAGACGTACCCAGGGAGCTGTATCTTAAAAACAATTCTTTATTCCAAAAGCTTTTACAGATTTGCGGCATCATAGTATCCACATTAAGCGCGCACACACAGGTGCTCCAGCAGCATCACTGGGTCAGCTGATGCGTTTCGGCTATTTGTCGTAGTCACAGCTGACTACAGTGATTAGCCAAAATGCATCAGCTGACCCAGTGATGCTGCCGGAGCACCTGTGTGTGGGCTGATAGGGATGGACATTTCTTCATCCAATTGGCATCCTCTCCTTATTTCAATATTATGCAATATGCAGCATACCAATATACTTTTGGCCACTTTTTCTGGTGCAGACTGCATGGTCCCCCAGAACGATCCAGACATCTAAATTTCATTTTTAGGATTCCAAATATTCTCTCTATTATCCCTCTAGTTGTTCACATAAATAAATAATTGAAAGAACACGACACCCAAAAAGATTGAATGTGAAAAAATTAGTATGTATTATTTATTTGAAAGAAATAAAAAATTATTATGAAAATACAAACGTGTAATAGTGTAATAAACTAAGCTGTAATGATATAAATTTATGATTCTAAGTGGTGAGAGACAGCACCTTTTCAAACAGGGGCACAGGAAAGGGTTAGCCAAACCCCAATGTCAATCTCAAAAAGGTAATTTTCCAGCCACAATCATGTTTATAGAATAGTGTACAGGTGTGTCTTTTATACCTGTCCATTTCCTATAAGATTACACAACAGTGCCATCATGTGGTCAAAATTTAAAATTACAAGTGATAAATAAAAATCTTCAGTTATTCAACTTCTTATACATCTCAAATTGAATTTTTAAGCTAGTTGCCATCTTCTTCTTGATTTTTATGTATGTTTATCACATGCAACATTAAAACCAAATACTAATACATCTACAAATAAAACCTATACACATAAAAAATTGGAATCAAATTTGCTACTACAGATAAATGCTACAATTATCAATTAAGAAAATAATGACCATTCAAATTCTTTATTCAGACCTTCAGGTATCATAGTATTTAATTTATTAATCCAAAACATCTCCCTTCTTTTAAGCAATTGGTCCCTGTCACCTCCCCTCCTGGGTCTGTCAACTTGCTCAATGACTTGAAATCTCAGTTGGCTGATGTTATGACCCATGGAGAGGAAGTGACAGGAAACAGGTGCCTCTGTATTTTTATTTCTGATATTGGATTTGTGTTCAGTGATTCTTGAGGAGCTCAGCAACTTTAAATAAACTTAAATATGAATTGGTGTGTAATTGCATATACACAACAATATCTTTAAAATTAAGATATTAATCAACTACCTATACTTTCACAAAAGGATGCATCATGGAACAAAACAGTAGACTTTCAAAATGATAACAGTATCAATACTGATACACATTTTATTAAATGTTAAGAAAAATATTCTTGCAACATATACATTAAACAATTTTAGTAAATACTAAGGACAAATTTGACACCATTAAAATTTACCTCCAGCATCTCTCCGTTCTCAAACTTTCTTTATAATCCATTCTGCCTTGTACAAGTCATGACAGGAGGCTGGATAGTTTGAACAGACACTGAAGATCTTTATATTAAGGTCACAGGCCATCTGCACATTCAAAGAATGGCAATGCTTTCTGTTGAGATACACCTCCTCAAGTGCTTGTGGCATTCTTACCCCAAACAATGTCCCCAAGGACATTTGGCATCCCTGCTACTTTATAGAAAAATGATTTGACTAATTGCCACTTTTCAGAGGTAGATGGTAAGCAAACAAAGTAAGGAAATATCATCATCATTGCTTCAATAACCTTGGATAAGTGACGCGAAAAAGCATATTGATTCCAATAATGACGCTGGACACCGACTGAATGGACCCTGTGGCAATGAAGTGCAATGCTGCCAACAGCTTTAAATGTCCTTTAATGGCTCTTGACCTCGCCATCATTGGCTCAAGATAATCTGATATTTCATGAAACAAATTTAATATTGCTTCACGATCAAGCCTGAATCTTTGAACGACCTCTCTGTCGAAAGGCCATGTAAACCAACCCATGGTAGAAATACATGGGTACTCACATTCTCTTTCTTCTTAATTGATCGTCAATATCTCTTTCTCGATTTTGCCTTCTACCCCTGATTTGTATCAGATGAAGAAAAAAACAAATAAAGAAGTGTCTCCATTGCTGACTCAATTAATAACAGATAGGTTTGACCTTTTATATAGCTAGTGATCGGTGTCTGTTTTGTACCTCCTATTGTTTTGTACTGTGCCCGTCACCTAAAAGGTGTAGAGGCAAAATCCACGAAAAAATTATCGAGCAGATAAATTCAATTTCTAGTAACTTTGGATTCCTGCGAGTCGAACAATGCCTTTTTTACCAAAAACAAGGGTCGGATTGAGGTGTGCCAGACAAGTTTGCTTGCAAGTTTAAATTTGCAGGCTTTTGCATAGTTGACTACTTTGTACATACAATTTTCTATCCTTGAGCGGATATTGACACGAAAAAACACACAGCTAGTTGATTGCTTAGTACATTGGGGCCTAAGTGTATTTTCATCTCAGTGATCAAACAATATCCATTCATACTGATAGTGGGCAAGATTACGAGGTGTGTTAACTGTTGCGCACGAGCAATGAGGGGTATATCACAGCTCTTTGCATGCATAGGAAGTAATGCATGTATTACAAGTTGAAAGTAAATGTGTTTGCTTGAGTGCAATTAAATTGAATGCACGTCAGGTTAACGTGACTTCATAGCTCTGGTAAACTTATGCAAGAAAAAAAGTCAAAAATACATTTACGGGGGGCGGAGGTAGACACTGAAATAGAGAGATGCATCTCTGAAGAGCTCCTGCTGTAGAAGCTATTAAAAACTTGTAAAAAGTGATATAACTCACAAAATCTCTACAAAACTGCACTCTAGAAGAGAACCTTTCCCCTTTCACATAACCTTACCCCACCAATAGGCAACCCTTCTCTTACATTTCTAACCCCGCCTATACCCTTAACTTTCGAGAGGAAGTGACACTCTGTGTTAAGCTTTGTATTTGAATGAATGGTTGCTGACTTACCATTCTGTTTACTTTAGTGCATTTAACTATGCTAAATCTTATTTTAATCACCTGTTTACAAGTTACCTTGTTGAAAGTTCTTATCTTTTTTGTTCAAGATGTTATTGAATTGATTACACAGATTCTTTATACAGAGACCCATGCAAGATTGTTGCATGGAAAGATCTTTTCTAGCATGCAACACTCTTCGTACTACAGTGGGAGTCCGGTCTACACTACAATGGTAAGCCCCCTATCTTTTCTTAAGCTCATGCACCACACTTTTAATCCAACTGAATAATGTCACTTAAAATCAAAATGTATGGGGTCTACACTCACACATTAAACGTATAAAAGCCCTCCTAGAATATAAAAGACTAGGAGCAAATTTAATTGTGCTGCAAGAAACTTATTTCACAAAAGCAACAATGCCAAAATATTGGGATCACGCCTATTCAACACAATATCACACAACCAGCACTAAAAAAAATTATCGGTATCCATCCTGCTACACTCTTCTTTAAACTTTCAAGAAGATACAGTTCATTTCGACCCTAAAGGTAGATATATCATTCTACAGGGCAAAATACAGAGAACACCAGTGATTATAGGGAACATAAATGCACCTATTGATTCCCAAAAATCCTTCTTAACAAAATTATCCAGAATGCTAATACAATGGAAGAAATTTAGGATCAAATTGGGAGGAGACTGTAATCTAGTAGTAGATCAAAATTGGGACAGAACAGAGAAAAAATGGAAGGCCAGAGAGGAACCAACACAGAAAATCCTATTAGACTTCATGCTAGATCACAACTTAATTGATAGTTGGAGGACTTTACACAGGGGGGAGAGAGAGTTTACATTCCACTCATCGGTACATGGCACCTCTTCACAACTCAATCACATCTTTCTCAGCCAAATTATGCAGCCGCTAATATCCAGATCCCAAATAATACGATTGTTTTGTCTAATCTTACGGGAATTCTTAACCCCAATCGTCCGTTGTCACCCCTGCTGTTTGCACTATGCATCGAACCATTAGCGGACAAGATACGAAACAACACAGATATTTCAGGGATTAAAGTGGGAAAATCAATATATAAAGTAGCATTATTTGTGGATGACGTAATACTGTACAACACTAAACCTGTAATGAACCAGTGCAGGATCAGACTGGATCGCAACTGCAGAGTTCTATATAAATTAAATCAAGTGTATCACTTTAGCAATTGGGCTATTGATCAGCATAGACCAGGCTGCTTACAGTGAAAAAGTTATTCTCAGAAAAATGAATTGCAGAACAGAAGTTTTGTCTAGCAATAAATAAAGGACATTAAAGTTGCTGTTAACCGTCACAGCAGCACAGGATCATGAAATACACAGGATGCAGAATAAGCTTAGGTTAACTCAGTTAGATAGAATGTTTGTATATATATATATATATATATATATCAGATGGTACAGAGTTAATTGAAAGTTAGCATGAAACTAATCTTCCAGTATGCTGTTAGTATAGTCTTTAGTAAGGTAGTAGTTATAGTAAATCAGAGTACTTGTAGCCTGTCAGCATAGCAGTTGGTATAGAGACAGTATGAAGAGCTTAGCATTCACATATGCTGTCAGAGTTGTGGTCAGTGAAAAGTCACAGTATAGAGTAGTATCGCTTTAGGTTCAGCAACAGGTTAGTTGAAGTATAACGCTTACCCCCAATGATTAGATTCAGCAAGACAGGAGCGGAGCTGTTAGCAAAGCGTCTTGATGCGTGTACAGTGTGAACGCTGCCTGTGGAGGAGATGCACTGTGTGGCGACGAAAGGGGGGAGGAGTCATGTAAGTGTGTATCGCTTCAGAGTCTTAGGCGTTGTAATCCTGCAGGGAGATGGCAAGAGAGGAGCTGCGATATAAGGTGGGTTAAAGATGAAGCGTGGACGCTTGGAAGTAGAATCCTCTTGCAGCGGTAATTTGTAATTTGGCTATGACCGTGAAGTCAGCAAAGCTTGTTATAAAGGTGCTCCCCAGGAACAGGCTGATATAGATTTAGGTAGAAATCCAGATATGCTTTTAAGCAGGAGCAGTGCTGGAAAAGGATTATAAACTTCAGACGTAGTCTAGGAACTTAATAATTAAGCACCTGTCTGCAGTCAGCTGATGCCTTAAGTACAGGTAAGGCTGAGGTCAGGTGATAGAGTCAGGAAAAAGGTGAAACATGGAGTGGAATCCTTACAAAACCAGTTGTCACCCCTGCTGTTTGTGTCCAGCATTAAACCATTGCTATCCCTAGCCCCCTTATACCACATCATAAACAATTTTGGGAAAAATATTAGGATACAAATTAAATGAAGATAAATGTGAGGGAATGAGTATTCATTTACCCCCCGAAACAAAACAAGCTGTTAGAAATAAACTTAGTTTTTAGTTGAGCCAAAAAAGGACTAAGATACCTAGGTGTTCTTATTTCACAGAATGTATATTCACTGTACTCCCTCAATCATAAACCCATGTTAACACAGATATGACAACTATCTACCAAATGGTTGAGAGAGAAATTTCCATTCTATGGCCGCATTATAGTAGCTAAGATGACAATCCTTCTCAAGTTATTGTATCTTTTCAGATCCCTACCAGTATCAGTCCCTATAGCTGAACTTAACCAAATCCAGAGGGAAATTCTTAAATTTATCTGTATTAATAAAAATATCCTTACCAAACATAAAACACAAGGTGGTTTGGGAGTACCACAACAAACGCCATATTACTATGCTGCTAGAACAGCTCAGACAGCATTATGGCACAATAACACAAGCAAGATTTGGTCAAAAAGGCAGTTCAGACCCCAGACATGGAAATCTATTTTCTTCATAGCACATACTATCTACCTGTGGGATAGACTAAAAACCAAATATACCTTAATTACTCAACATTCCCGAATCACTCCCCTAGACTCCCTAGCAAACCCCATTCCAGCAGTAGTGCTAAACAAATGGGCAAACAAAGGCCTATACAGAATTGTGTATGCCTTAATTAATAACTCAATTCTCACATACTCCCAATATACTGAGCTAGACTCTAAAAACAAACACAACTAGTTCCATTACTTACAACTCAGATCTACAGAGTACATATACGGTTGTACAATCACAACCTCCTAGTGCTGCTACTATCTTTGAAACACTTTGCCTCTCGAGAGACAGACCTAACGGGGCTATAGCTCGATTGTACTTTCAATGCACCTAATGAGGAAAAATGTATGCAAAGATGGGAAGAGGACAATAATTTTAACTGGTCCTCAGAAGAGTGGGTGGGTACACTACAGAGACGCTGTTCATTCTTAGTAAGTGCTAATTTGAAAGAAAATTTTATTTAAACAGCCTACAAATGGTACCTATATCCAACAAGATTACACACATGAGTAGGCATCAATAGTGAGCTCTGCTTTAGAGGCTGTTCAGAGAGGGGCACATATATACATATGTGGTGGCATTGTAGTTCCATAGCACAAACATGGATAACAAACATCAAAACTTTTAAGCACATTATTTCATAAATGAATTGAGCTTACTCCTATGCAAGCTCTACTATGTGACATAATTCCAAGTCTTACTTTGAACAATTGTAAGCTAGACATGAAAATTAGTACTGCTACTAGACTGTGCATAGCACGGTACTGGAAGAGAGAAATACCAGACTATAATATAATTATGTGTAAAATAGAATATGTATATCTAATGTCTAGCATATCAGTTGATTTATTAGCCTAAAAAGAACGCTTTTTGGAAATATGGGAACCATGGATACATGGATACATGGATACACATATATATAAGTGCAATTGGAGCCCTTTGCAGTCAAGAAGCTGAAAACAAGAAAAAACATATTTATGCTATATTCATAATTTAAAAAGTGTTTAACTATATAATTACTGTAAATATTTCCTATTCCAATGTTCTTCCCATAGGGGAATAGGTGCTAAGTATTTTCAAATATATATTCCTATATATATCTATATATATATCTGTCATTCAATGGGCTGATTGGAACAGCCGATAGGATGAAAGCTCAATCCTATTGGCTGATTGCAACAGCCAATAGGATTTTCCCCTTTAATTCCTATTGGCTGATAGAAGTCTTTCAGCCAAAAGGAATGTAAGGGACGCCATCTTGGATAACGTCACTTAAAGTGAACTTCATTTTCCAGCGACGATCGGAAGAAGAGGATGCTCATGCCAGATGTCTTGAAGATGGACCCACTCCTCTCTGGATGGATGAAGATAGAAGATGCTGTCCAGATGAAGACTTTTTGCCGCCTGGATGATGACTTCACCGGCTGGATGAGGATGAATGTCCGCACTTCGATAACTGTAAGTGGATCGTCGGGGGTTAGTGTTAGGTTTTTTTTAAGGGTTTTTTGGGGGGTTTTTTAGCTTAGGGTTTGGGCAATGTAAAAGAGCTAAATTCCCAGGTAAAAGAGACGATTTCTTTGGGGCAATGCCCCACAAAAAGGCCATTTTAAGGGCCATTGGCAGTTTAGTGTAGGCTAGGGTTTTTTTTTATTTTGGGGGACATTTTTATTTTGATAGGGCTATTAGATTAGGAGTAATTCGTTTTTATTTTTGATAATCTAGTGTTTATTTTTTTGTAATTTAGAAAATTGTATTTAAATAATTTAATTTATTTTATTTTATTGTAATGTTAGTTTTTAGTGTAAGGCAGGTTAGGTTTTATTTTACAGGTAAGTTTGTATTTATTTTAACTAGGTAGCTAGTAAATATTTAATAACTATTAGTTATATTGTAGCTATCTTAGGATTTATTTTACAGGTAAGTATGAATTTAGTTTTAAATAGGAATTATTTAGTTAATAATTGTAATGTTTATTTAGATTTATTTTAATTATATTTAAGTTAGGGGGTGTTAGGGTTAGGGTTTTGTTAGGGTTAGGGTTACTACGTTAGGGTTAGGTTTAAGGGTTAATATATTTATTTAGTGTTAGTGATGTTGGAGGCCAGAGCTTTAGGGGTTAATAACTTTAGTATAGTGTTGGCGATATTGGGGGTGGCAGATTAGGGGTTAATAACTGTAATGTAGGTGGTGGCGATATCGGGAGCGGCAGATTAGGGGTTAATAACATTATGTAGGTTGCGGCGATGTTGGGGGCAGCAGATTAGTGGTGTTAAGATGTGGTTTTTATGTTAGGGTGTTAGGTTTAAACGTACATTTTTCTTTCCCCATAGACATCAATGGGGCTGCGTTATGGAGCTTTTGTTTCCGCAATCGCAGGTGTTAGGCTTCTTTTTTGCCGGCTCTCCCCATTGATGTCTATGGGGAAATCGTGCACGAGCACGTCAAATCAGCGCTTGTATTTTGGTGCGGTATAGAGCTCAACGCCACCATATCGCCCGCACAAGCCTGCTTTTTGTAAACCTGTAATAGCAGCGCTATACAGAGGTTAAATAACGCCGCTTTTGTGGCGGTGGTTAATTTCCCTATAGCACTGAAAACTCGTAATCTAGCTGATTGTTAATAGTATAGTAATTGCTCTTTGACTCAGACAGTATTCAAGCTAGAAAAATTGGAAATTGAAGAATCTGAGGATTTTTTTCAAATAGTGAAACTATTTGAGCTAGTTTTAGAAAATTAATAAACAAGCACAAGTATAGAAAATCATTTTAAATAGAAAAATCAAATCAGATGGTTAAATAAGCCAGCTAATTTTACACACAGACCAATTAACACAATTATTCTGTGGTGCTGTTGCACTTTTTGACCTCTATGTATCAATCAAAATGCAAAAATGCTGTACGGTTTCAAATAAGCTTTTAGCATAAAAAGATTCACTTTTATTGTAGGATGTGACATACGCACGCAGAGACAACATGTGCAATGGGAGTTACTTAATATATATACACATATGTATATACATACACATATTTAGAAACATATATATGTTTGGTTGCTTTAGGGACCCAGGTTTTGGAAGGGACCTTGAAGTGGTACCTGGGCTTGTCCCATTTGGTCAGATGCTGTAACTAACCCTTCCATTTTTGCCTTTAATCTCAGCTGAGAGCTTGTAAGTGAGTGCTGTACTTTCTCTGTGTGTTGTATTAATTAGTTCTGTAATTTTCCCTATGAGTCTTGCATCCAGACCTGTCTGGGGGTTAACTGTCTGTGATCTGGGGACAGCACAGCTTCCTGTGAGTGCCATTGAGCACCCAGGGCTGAGCATGTTGCAGGGTCATGAGGATGTGTACCCAGTCCAGTCTGAGAGTGCTGTCCCCTTCCATGTTTTGTATATGTCTAGGGTGATTACATAAGCCTGAGCACCCTTCCCTTATTCCCAGTTTGTTTGATTGAGAGCTTGCATTATTTGGCCTACCATGCCATATGTGGCCAAAGCTTAATTAAATTTTAATTAAAAAAAAAAAAGTAAAAAAAAATATATTCCCCCCCCCCCATGTAATGCTATGGAGAGGCAGGTACAGGAACACTTCTCTCCATTGCAGTACATGGGTCAAAGGAAAAGCTGTGCTGCAGCACCACCTGTGTTCTGTCAATATATTAACAGCAAAAATTGGGACCAATAGGAGGCACCCCTCTTGATGCCTCCTAGCAAGTGAAGGATATATAGATTAATCAGAAGGAGGATGCAGTGAGCAGGGTCATGTGACACAACTGGAAGCTGAGGTAACATAAGAACAGATGACACCAAGCAGAAGAGTAAAGTAGTATTCTACATCTCTTGTGATTCACAAATTGTGTTCAGATACAGCTCATTAACAGGAGGGGACAGTAAGTGAGCATAACCCAATACTGACAGGAAGTCAAAGGGTCGATTCAAATTTAAATCCATAATTTAAAACCCAGAGTTTGAAGTTAAGTGTGCAGTGTCCACATTATTTAAATTAAAGTTTTTGACATTGAATTTTGCTAAGCCTCCCTTTTTCATGGTTATTTTATTTAATTAGGTACAAACTCCATATATGTTATGTCTGTTCAGTCAGAGGATGCAGTATCTATTTTTATTTTTCTCTGTGTCTCCATTTATTTAAAGACTGCTGTTAACTTGTAATCCACAAATCAATTTAAAGCTGTTGCATTGTGTTTTTAATATGTGCTGCTTTATACAAGTTTATATTAATAAAAAGAAGATAATGAGTGATTTAAAAAATATATTTAATTATTGCAGTTAAATGTTTTTAGAAATAATGTCACTGTAAAGTAACTGGTTAAACACATAGTCAAAGGGAGACATTTAAAATTAAACTTTCATGATTGAGGTAGAGCATGCTATTTTAATAGACTTTTCTAGTTATTTATGTTTTGAGAATTAGCATTAACTGTTACTGGCCCCATGTCAGCAAATCAAATTAGTTTTTGAAAGGAAAATGAAAGTCATAATTATATTTCCATGATTCAGATAGAAATTGCACAAAAAATAAAAATAAATAAACTTTCTATTTTACTTTTATTATGTACTTCATTCTTTTGGTGTCCTTTGTTGAAGAGCATAACTAAGTGGGATGTGCACGTGCGTTTCTTGAACACCATATTGCAGCAGCTGTGTTGGCAGTATTGATAACTTGTCCTTTGTGTAAAACTTGTATGGTAAATTATTTCTATTTTTACAATACAGTAGTGAGTAGAGAAGAGATTGTGTATAATTCTAATTGCTTAGTAACTGGCACTGTGTGTGGGTGTCAGTGAGCAGAGTATGTGTGCTTTATTCTCCAGGTAATCAATACATTTCCGATGAGCTGCTGCTTTAGTGCAGTGTTTCTCAACAATGGTCTTCATGTACCCCCAACAGGCCAGGAGTTCATTATAGCTTAATCAGTGCACAGGTGAAGTAATCAGCAGATCAGTAACTCAGTGGTTACTAACTTGCTCTCACCCATCACCTGATTATTTCACCTGTGCACTGGTTCAGTTATCATTTAAACCTGCCCTGTTGGGGGTACTTGCGGCCCTCTGTACATGTGTTTCTCCAGCGCATCATATCTAGAGCCTCACCAGCCTCTGACCTCACTGCACGTCACATATATATATATATATATATATATATATACAGGGAGTGCAGAATTATTAGGCAAGTTGTATTTTTGAGGATTAATTTTATTATTGAACAACAACCATGTTCTCAATGAACCCAAAAAACTCATTAATATCAAAGCTGAATATTTTTGGAAGTAGTTTTTAGTTTGTTTTTAGTTTTAGCTATTTTAGGGGGATATCTGTGTGTGCAGGTGACTATTACTGTGCATAATTATTAGGCAACTTAACAAAAAACAAATATATACCCATTTCAATTATTTATTTTTACCAGTGAAACCAATATAACATCTCAACATTCACAAATATACATTTCTGACATTCAAAAACAAAACAAAAACAAATCAGTGACCAATATAGCCACCTTTCTTTGCAAGGACACTCAAAAGCCTGCCATCCATGGATTCTGTCAGTGTTTTGATCTGTTCACCATCAACATTGCGTGCAGCAGCAACCACAGCCTCCCAGACACTGTTCAGAGAGGTGTACTGTTTTCCCTCCTTGTAAATCTCACATTTGATGATGGACCAAAGGTTCTCAATGGGGTTCAGATCAGGTGAACAAGGAGGCCATGTCATTAGATTTTCTTCTTTTATACCCTTTCTTGCCAGCCACGCTGTGGAGTACTTAGACTCGTGTGATGGAGCATTGTCCTGCATGAAAATCATGTTTTTCTTGAAGGATGCAGACTTCTTCCTGTACCACTGCTTGAAGAAGGTGTCTTCCAGAAACTGGCAGTAGGACTGGGAGTTGAGCTTGACTCCATCCTCAACCCGAAAAGGCCCCACAAGCTCATCTTTGATGATACCAGCCCGAACCAGTACTCCACCTCCACCTTGCTGGCGTCTGAGTCGGACTGGAGCTCTCTGCCCTTTACCAATCCAGCCACAGGCCCATCCATCTGGCCCATCAAGACTCACTATCATTTCATCAGTCCATAAAACCTTAGAAAAATCAGTCTTGAGATATTTCTTGGCCCAGTCTTGACGTTTCAGCTTGTGTGTCTTGTTCAGTGGTGGTCGTCTTTCAGCCTTTCTTACCTTGGCCATGTCTCTGAGTATTGCACACCTTGTGCTTTTGGGCACTCCAGTGATGTTGCAGCTCTGAAATATGGCCAAACTGGTGGCAAATGGCATCTTGGCAGCTGCACGCTTGACTTTTCTCAGTTCATGGGCAGTTATTTTGCGCCTTGGTTTTTCCACACGCTTCTTGCGACCCTGTTGACTATTTTGAATGAAACGCTTGATTGTTCGATAATCACGCTTCAGAAGCTTTGCAATTTTAAGAGTGCTGCATCCCTCTGCAAGATATCTCACTATTTTTTACTTTTCTGAGCCTGTCAAGTCCTTCTTTCGACCCATTTTGCCAAAGGAAAGGAAGTTGCCTAATAATTATGCACACCTGATATATTTTTATTTTTTGTAACTTAGCTTTTTTTATTTTTTGTACTTTAGTTAGTTTATGTAATTGTATTTAAGTGTAGTTATTTGTAGGTAGTTTATTTAATTTATTTAATGATAGTGTAGTGTTAGGTTTAATTGTAACTTAGGTTAGGATTTATTTTACAGGTAATTTTGTATTTCTTTTAGCTAGGTAGTTATTAAATAGTTAATAACTATTTAATAACTATTCTAACTAGCTAAAATAAATAAAAATTTACCTGTAAAATAAATATAAATCCTAAGATAGCTACAATGTAATTATTAATTATATTGTAGCTATCTTAGGGTTTATTTTACAGGTAAGTATTTAGTTTTAAATAGGAATAATTTATTAAAGTATAGTGTAGTGTTAGGTGTAATTGTAACTTAGGTTAGTTTTTAGTTTACAGGTACATTTCTCTTTATTTTAGCTAGGTAAGCTATTAAATAGTTAATAACTATTTAATATCTATTTTACCTAGTTAAAATAAATTGAAAGTTACCTGTAAAATAAAAATAAATCCTAAAATAGCTACAATATAATTATTATTTATATTGTAGCTATATTAGGGTTTATTTTAAAGGTAAGTATTTAGTTTTAAATAGGATTAACTTAGGCCTAGATTTAGAGTTTTGTCAGTAACGACCCGCGTAGCTAACGCCGGCTTTTTTCTGGCCGCACCATAAAAATAACTCTGGTATTGAGAGTCCACAGAAAGGCTGCGTTAGACTCCAAAAAAGGAGCGTAGAGCATATTTAACGCAGCTTCAACTCTCGATACCAGAGTTGCTTACGCAAGCGGCCAGCCTCAAAAACGTGCTCGTGCACGATTCCCCCATAGGAAACAATGGGGCTGTTTGAGCTGAAAAAAAAACCTAACACCTGCAAAAAAGCCGCGTTCAGCTCCTAACGCAGCCCCATTGTTTGCTATGGGGAAACACTTCCTACGTCTGCACCTAACACCCTAACATGAACCCCGAGTCTAAACACCCCTAACCTTACACTTATTAACCCCTAATCTGCCGCCCCCGCTATCGCTGACCCCTGCATATTATTTTTAACCCCTAATCTGCCGCTCCGTAAACCGCCGCTACTTACATTATCCTTATGTACCCCTAATCTGCTGCCCCTAACACCGCCGACCCCTATATTATATTTATTAACCCCTAATCTGCTCCCCACAATGTCGCCTCCACCTACCTACACTTATTAACCCCTAATCTGCCGATTAAAAAAGAACTAAGTTACAAAAATTAAAAAAATATTTACAAACATAAGAAAAATATTACAACAATTTTAAACTAATTACACCTACTCTAAGCCCCCTAATAAAATAACAAAGACCCCCAAAATAACAAAATGCCCTACCCTATTCTAAATTACTACATTTCAAAGCTCTTTTACCTTACCAGCCCTGAACAGGGCCCTTTGCGGGGCATGCCCCAAGAAGTTCAGCTCTTTTGCCTGTAAAAAAAAACATACAATACCCCCCCCCAACATTACAACCCACCACCCACATACCCCTAATCTAACCCAAACCCCCCTTAAATAAACCTAACACTAAGCCCCTGAAGATCTTCCTACCTTGTCTTCAACCTACCAGGTTCACCGATCCGTCCTGAAGAGCTCCTCCGATGTCCTGATCCAAGCCCAAGCGGGGGGCTGAAGAGGTCCATGATCCGGCTGAAGTCTTCATCCAAGCGGGAGCTGAAGAGGTCCATGATCTGGATGAAGTCTTCATCCAAGCGGGAGCTGAAGAGGTCCATCTTGCAGACCTCCGACGCGGAACATCCTCTTCTCCCGACGCCTACTAGCCGAATGACGGTTCCTTTAAAGGACGTCATCCAAGATTGTGTCCCTCGAATTCCGATTGGCTGATAGGATTCTATCAGCCAATCGGAATTAAGGTAGGAATATTCTGATTGGCTGATGGAATCAGCCAATCAGAATCAAGTTCAATCCGATTGGCTGATTCGATCAGCCAATCAGATTGAGCTTGCATTCTATTGGCTGTTCCGATCAGCCAATAGAATGCAAGCTCAATCTGATTGGCTGATTGGATCAGCCAATCGGATTGATCTTGATTCTGATTGGCTGATTCCATCAGCCAATCAGAATATTCCTACCTTAATTCCGATTGGCTGATAGAATCCTATCAGCCAATCGGAATTCGAGGGACGCCATCTTGGATGACGTCCCTTAAAGGAACCGTCATTCGGCTAGTAGGCGTCGGGAGAAGAGGATGTTCCGCGTCGGAGGTCTGCAAGATGGATCTGGAAGAAAGAAGATTGAAGATGCCGTTGATAGAAGACTTCATCCGGATCATGGACCTCTTCAGCTCCCGCTTGGATGAAGACTTCATCCGGATCATGGACCTCTTCAGCCCCCCGCTTGGGCTTGGATCAGGACATTGGAGGAGCTCTTCAGGACGGATCGGTGAACCTGGTAGGGTGAAGACAAGGTAGGAAGATCTTCAGGGGCTTAGTGTTAGGTTTATTTAAGGGGGGTTTGGGTTAGATTAGGGGTATGTGGGTGGTGGGTTGTAATGTTGGGGGGGTATTGTATGTTTTTTTTTACAGGCAAAAGAGCTGAACGTCTTGGGGCATGCCCCGCAAAGGGCCCTGTTCAGGGCTGGTAAGGTAAAAGAGCTTTGAAATGTAGTAATTTAGAATAGGGTAGGGCATTTTGTTATTTTGGGGGTCTTTGTTATTTTATTAGGGGGCTTAGAGTAGGTGTAATTAGTTTAAAATTGTTGTAATATTTTTCTTATGTTTGTAAATATTTTTTTTTTTTTTTTGTAACTTAGTTCTTTTTTATTTTTTGTACTTTAGATAGTTTATTTCATTGTAGTTATTTGTAGGTATTGTATTTAATTAATGTATTGAAAGTGTAGTGTTAGGTTTAATTGTAGGTAATTGTAGGTAGTTTATTTAATTAATTTAATGATAGTATAGTGTTAGGTTTAATTGTTACTTAGGTTAGGATTTATTTTACAGGTAAATTTGTAATTATTTTAACTATTTTAGCTATTAAATAGTTCTTAACTATTTAATAACTATTGTACCTGGTTAAAATAATTACAAAGTTGCCTGTAAAATAAATATTAATCCTAAAATAGCTACAATGTAATTATAATTTATATTGTAGCTATATTAGGATTTATTTTACAGGTAAGTATTTAGCTTTAAATAGGAATAATTTATTTAATAAGAATAAATTAATTTCGTTAGATTAAAATTATATTTAACTTAGGGGGGTGTTAGTGTTAGGGTTAGACTTAGCTTTAGGGGTTAATACATTTATTAGAATAGCGGTGAGCTCCGGTCGGCAGATTAGGGGTTAATAATTGAAGTTAGGTGTTGGCGATGTTAGGGAGGGCAGATTAGGGGTTAATACTATTTATTATAGGGTTAGTGAGGCGGATTAGGGGTTAATAACTTTATTATAGTAGCGGTGCGGTCCGCTCGGCAGATAAGGGGTTAATAAGTGTAGGCAGGTGGAGGCGACGTTGTGGGGGGCAGATTAGGGGTTAATAAATATAATATAGGGGTCGGCGGTGTTAGGGGCAGCAGATTAGGGGTACATAGCTATAATGTAGGTGGCGGCGCTTTGCGGTCGGCAGATTAGGGGTTAATTATTGTAGGTAGCTGGCGGCGACGTTGTGGGGGGCAGATTAGGGGTTAATAAATATAATATAGGGGTCGGCGGTGTTAGGGGCAGCAGATTAGGGGTACATAAGTATAACGTAGGTGGTGGTCGGCAGATTAGGGGTTAAAAAAATTTAATCGAGTGGCGGCGATGTGGGGGGGCCTCAGTTTAGGGGTACATATGTAGTTTATGGGTGTTAGTGTACTTTAGAGTACAGTAGTTAAGAGCTTTATGAACCGGCGTTAGCCCAGAAAGTTTTTAACTACTGACTTTTTTCCTGTGGCTGGAGTTTTGTCGTTAGAGTTCTAACGCTCACTTCAGCCACGACTCTAAATACCGGAGTTAGAAAGATCCCATTGAAAAGATAGGATACGCAATTGACGTAAGGGGATCTGCGGTATGGAAAAGTCGCGGCTGAAAAGTGAGCGTTAGACCCTATTTTGAGTGACTCCAAATACCGGAGTTAGCCTAAAACCAGCGTTAGGAGCCTCTAACGCTGGTTTTCACGGCTAACGCCAAACTCCAAATCTAGGCCTTAGTTAATAAGAGAAATATTATTTAGATTTATTTAATTAATATTTAAGTTAGGGGGGCGTTAGGGTTAGGGTTAGACTTAGGTTTAGGGGTTAATAATTTTATTACAGTGGCGGCGGTGTAGTGGGGGGCAGAATAGGGATTAATACATTTATTATAGGTGGCGACGGTGTAGGGGGGGCAGGATAGGGGTTAATAAATTTATTATAGGTGGCGACGGTGTAGGGGGGGCAGGATAGGGGTTAATAAATGTATTATAGGTGGCGACAGTGTAGGGGGGGCAGGATAGGGGTTAATAAATTTAATATAGGTTGCGGCGGGTTCAGGGAGCGGCGGTTTAGGGGTTAAACTATTTATTTAGTTGCGGCGAGGTGCGGGATCAGCAGGATAGGGGTTAATAATTTTATTATAGAGGGCGACGGTATGGGGGGGCAGGATAAGGGTTACTAGGTATGATGTAGGTGGCAGCGGTGTCCGGGAGCGGCGGTTTAGGGGTTAATACATTTATCACAGTTGCGGCAGGGTCTAGGAGCGGCGGTTTAGGGGTTAATACATTTATAAGCGATGCGGCAGGGACTAGGAGTGGCGGTTTAGGGGTTAGTAACTTTATTTAGTTGCGGGGGGCTCCGGGGGCGCCGGTATAGGGATAGAACAGTGCAGTTTAGTGTGAGTGCTTAGTGACAGGCTAGCAATAAAGCTGGGAAAAAGCCGAAGAGCAGCGAGATCGGATGAGTGATAACTCTCACAGTCCGCTGCTCATCGCCCCGTACTTGGTGCGCAGCTTTTTGACAGATTTATTTGATAACTTAGGCGAACGTATTCAGGTCCGCGGCGGCGAAGGTAGGCGAGCTTAGGCAGGCGTATTGGGCCGGCGAAGGCAGGAAAAGTAGACACGTTGATAACTACCCCCCTGTGTCTCCTCTTATGCTACCTGTCTTTCCTTCTCTCCATCTCCCTCTACCTCATCTTCTCACTTCTTTTATCACACTCTACTCACACTGTATTAAGATAAACATTCTATTTGTGTGTTTCAGTGCACATACTGTATGTGATTATGCAGTAATAATTGGGTACTGTTTGTTTGTTTTTATGCCCACGCAGAGTATGTAACATAAATAAACTTGTTAAAAAGCACTCACACATTGTAGCAAGCTGGCTTCTCTCTCTCCTCAAAGCCTAATGGACAGCTGAACTTAATGTAATTAATGTGAGCTCACATGGGTACAACTATACATCAGTGTTTTCATGATGCAGTTATTTGTTGTTAGCTGTTTAGAACCTCTTTCAGTGAACACTGAATTTCAATGTAAAACATGCACTGATTTTATTAATACAAGCATATTTGTGCTTCTACCTAATCTTAAGCAAAACCAGAAATTTGTTTTTTTATTAATTAAAACAGGTGCTGTTAAATGGATTTTAGTTGACTAGCGCCTAGATTTAGAGTTCTGCGGCCAAAGGGGTGCGTTAGCTACGCATGCTTTTTTCCCCCCGCACCTTTTAAATACCGCTGGTATTTAGAGTTCACAGAAGGGCTGCGTTAGGCTCCAAAAAGGGAGCGTAGAGCATATTTACCGCCACTGCAACTCTAGATACCAGCGTTGCTTACGGACGCAGCCAGCTTCAAAAACGTGCTCGTGCACGATTCCCCCATAGAAAACAATGGGGCTGTGTGAGCTGAAAAAAAACCTAACACCTGCAAAAAAGCAGCGTTCAGCTCCTAACGCAGCTACATTGTTTCCTATGAGGAAACACTTCCTAAGTCTGCACCTAACACTCTAACATGTACCCCGAGTCTAAACACCCCTAACCTTACACTTATTAACCCCTAATCTGCCGCCCCGCTATCGATGACCCCTGCATATTATTATTAACCCTTAATCTGCCGCTCCGTACACTGCCGCCAGCTACGTTATCCCTATGTACCCCTAATCTGCTGCCCCTAACATCGCTGACCACTATATTATATTTATTAACCCCTAATCTGCCGCCCCCGCTATCGATGACACCTGCATATTATTATTAACCCCTAATCTGCCGCTCCGTACACCGACGCAACCTACATTATCCCTATGTACCCCTAATCTACTGCCCCTAACACCGCCGACCCCTATATTATATTTATTAACCCCTAATCTGCCGCCCCCAACGTCGCCTCCACCTACCTACAATTATTAACCCCTAATCTGCCGACCGGATCTCACCGCTACTATAATAAATGTATTAACCCCTAAAGCTAAGTCTAACCCTAACCCCCCCCCCCCTAAGTTAAATATAATTTAAATCTAACGAAATAAATTAACTCTTATTAAATAACTTATTCCTATTTAAAGCTAAATACTTACCTGTAAAATAAACCCTAATATAACTACAATATAAATTATAATTATATTGTAGCTATTTTAGGATTAATATTTATTTTACAGGCAACTTTGTAATTATATTAACCAGGTACAATAGCTATTAAATAGTTAATAACTATTTAATAGTTACCTAGTTAAAATAATTACAAAATTACCTGTAAAATAAATCCTAACCTAAGTTACAATTAAACCTAACACTACACTATCATTAAATTAATTAAATACAATACCTAAAATTATCTACAATTAAACCTAACACTACACTATCAATAAATTAATTAAATACAATATCTACAAATAAATACAATGAAATAAACTAACTAAAGTACAAAAAATAAAAAAGAACTAAGTTACAAAAAATAAAAAAATATTTACAAACATTAGAAAATATTACAACAATTTTAAACTAATTACACCTACTCTAAGCCCCCTAATAAAATAACAAAGCCCCCCAAAATAAAAAAAATGCCCTACCCTATTCTAAATTAAAAAAAGTTCAAAGCTCTTTTACCTTACCAGCCCTGAAAAGGGCCCTTTGCAGGGCATGCCCCAAAGAATTCAGCTCTTTTGCCTGTAAAAAAAACACATACAATACCCCCCCACCAACATTACAACCCACCACCCACATACCCCTAATCTAACCCAAACCCCCCTTAAATAAACATAACACTAAGCCCCTGAAGATCTTCCTACCTTATCTTCACCTCGCCGGGTATCACACCGATCCGTCCTAGCTCCGATGTCTTGATCCAAGCCCAAGCAGGGGGCTGAAGATGTCCATGATCCGGCTGAAGTCTTCATCCAAGCGAGAGCTGAAGAGGTCCATGATCCGACTGAAGTCTTCTATCAACGGCATCTTCAATCTTCTTTCTTCCGGATCTATGTTCATCCCGCCGACACGGAACATCCATCTTCACCGACGACTTCCCGACAAATGACGGTTCCTTTAAGGGACGTCATCCAAGATGGCTTCCCTCGAATTCCGATTGGCTGATAGGATTCTATCAGCCAATCGGAATTAAGGTAGGAAAATTCTGATTGGCTGATGGAATCAGCCAATCAGAATCAAGTTCAATCCGATTGGCTGATCTGATCAGCCAATCAGATTGAGCTCGCATTCTATTGGCTGTTCCGATCAGACTCATCGCCGCCACTTTCATAAATATATTAACCCCTAAACCGCCGCACTCCCGCCTCGCAAACACTAGTTACATTTTATTAACCCCTAATCTGCCGTCCCTAAAATCGCCGACACGTACCTACAATTATTACCCCTATTCTGCCGCCCCCCCCAACGTCGCTGCCACTATAATAAAGTTATTTACCCCTAAATCTAAGTCTAACCCTAACACCCCCTAACTTAAATATAATTTAAATACATCTAAATAAATATTCCTATCATTAAATAAAGTATTCCTTTTTAAAACTAAATACTTACCTATAAAATAAACCCTAAGCTAGCTACAATATAACTAATAGTTACATTGTATCTAGCTTAGGGTTTATTTTTATTTTACAGGCAACTTTGTATTTATTTTAACTAGGTACAATAGTTATTAAATAGTTATTAACTATTTAATAACTTCCTAGTTAAAATAAATACAAATTTACCTGTAAAATAAAACCTAACCTAAGCTACAATTACACCTAACACTAGACTATAATTAAATAAATTACCTAAATTAACTACAATGAATTACAATTAAATAAAATAAACTAAATTACTAAAAAAAAAAAAACACTAAATTACAGAAAATAATAAAATAATTACAATTTGTTTAAACTAATTACACCTAATCTAATCCCCCTAATAAAATACATCCCTACCCTACACTAAATTACAAATAGCCCTTAACCCCTTAATGACCGGACCATTTTTCAATTTTCTTACCCTTAATGACAATGGCTATTTTTACATTTCTGCAGTGTTTGCGTTTAGCTGTAATTTTCCTCTTACTCGTTTACTGTACCCACACATATTATATACCGTTTTTCTCGCCATTAAATGGACTTTCTAAAGATACCATTATTTTCATCATATCTTATAATTTACTAAAAAAAAATGATAAAATATGAGGAAAAAATGGAAAAAAACACACTTTTTCTAACTTTGACCCCCAAAATCTCTTACACATCTACAATCACCAAAAAACACTGATGCTAAATAGTTTATAAATTTTGTTCTGAGTTTAGAAATACCCAATGTTTGCACGTTCTTTGCTTTTTTTGCAATTTATGGGGCAATAAATACAAGTAGCACTTTACTATTTCCAAACCACTTTTTTTCAAAATTAGCGCTAGTTACTTTGGAACCCTGATATCTGTCAGGAATACCTGAATATCCCTTGACATGTATATATATTTTGTTTTAGAAGACATCCCAAAGTATTGATCTAGGCCCATTTTGGTATATTTCATGCCACCATTTCACCGCCAAATGCGATAAAAAAAAAAAAAAGTTAACTTTTTCACAAATTTTGTCACAAACTTTAGGTTTCCCACTGAAATTATTTATAAACAGCTTCTGCAATTATGGCACAAATGGTTGTAAATTCTTCTCTGGGATCCCCTTTTTCAGAAATAACAGACTTATATGGCTTTGTGGTTGCGTTTTGGTAATTAGAAGGCCGCTAAATGCCGCTGCGCACCACACGTGTTTTATGTCCAGGAGTGAAGGGGTTAATTAGGGAGCTTGTAGGGAGCTTGTAGTGTTAATTTTAGCTTTAGTGTAGTGTAGTAGACAACCCCAAGTATTGATCTAGGCCCATTTTGGTATATTTTATGCCACCATTTCACCGCCAAATGCGAGCAAATAAAAAAAAAACTTTACATTTTTCACAATTTTAGGTTTCTCACTGAAATTATTTACAAACAGCTTGTGTTATTATGGCAGAAATTGTTGTAAAAGCTTCTCTGGGATCCCCTTTGTTCAGAAATAGCAGACTTATATGGCTTTGGCGTTGCTTTTTGGTAATTAGAAGGCCGCTAAATGCTGCTGCGCACCACACGTGAATTATGCCCAGCAGTGAAGGGGTTAAATTAGGTAGCTTGTAAGGAGCTTGCAGGGTTAATTTTAGAGATCAGCCTCCCACCTGACACATCCCACCCCCTGATCCCTCCCAAACAGCTCTCTTCCCTCCCCCACCCCACAATTGTTCCCGCCATCTTAAGTACTGGCAGAAAGTCTGCCAGTATTAAATAAAAGAGTTTTTTTTTTTTTTAAATAAAAATAATAAAATATTTTAGTTGTGATGAACCCCTTCCTTAGCACCAACCTCCCTGATCCCCCCCTCCAGCTCTCTAACCCTCTCCCCTACCTAATTACCGCCATCTTGGGTACTGGCAGCTGTCTGCCAGTACCCAGTTTGGCCCCACAAACCAAAGTATTTTAATTTTATTTTTAACTTTTATTTTTATTTTTAATTATTTCTGTAGTGTAGCAGCCCCCCCACAATACCCCCACCCCCTCCCCCTCCCAGATCCTTTTATATATTTTAACTTTTTTTCCCCCTTCCTAACTTCATTGGTGTCAGTGTGGCTAATGCGTGCACGTGCACGTGCACGTGCGTCCACGTGCACGCCCTCGTGCACGCGCGCACACGCTCCCTCCTCCCACCCGGTCAAAGGGCACCATTTGCACCATCGCTACCAGTGCAGAGAGGGCCACAGAGTGGCTCTCTCTGCATCGGAAGCTTGTAAAGGGGTATTGCAGGATGCCTCCATATCGAGGCATCACTGCAATACCCTCAGAGCTGCTGGAAGTGGTTGTGATCACTTCCAGCACTCTGTTAGACAACTGACGTACCAGGTACGTCTATTGTCATTAACTGCTTGTTAATGCATGACGTACCTGGTACGTCAGTTGTCATTAAGGGGTTAAAAGGGCTTTTTGCGGGGCATTGCCCCAACGTAATCAGCTCTTTTACCTGTAAAAAAAAAAATATACAATACCCCCCAACATTACAACCCACCACCCACACACCCAACCCTACTCTAAAACACACCCAATCCCCCCTTAATAAAACCTATCACTACCACCTTGAAGATCACCCTACCTTGAGACGTCTTCACCCAACCGGGCAGAAGTGGTCCTCCAGACGGTCCGAAGTCTTCATCCTATCCGGGCAGAAAAGGTCCTCCAGACGGCCAGAAGTCTTCCTCCAGGCGGCATCTTCTATCTTCATCCATCTGGAGCGGAGCGGGTCCATCTTCAAGACATCCAACGTGGAGCATCCTCTTCATTCGACGACGACTGGAGCAATGACAGGTCCTTTAAATGATGTCATCCAAGATGGCGTCCCTTCAATTCTATCAGCCAATCGGAATTGAAGGGACGCCATCTTGGATGACGTCATTTAAAGGACCCGTCATTGCTCCAGTCGCCGTCAAACGAAGAGGATGCTCCGCGTCGGATGTCTTGAAGATGGACCCGCTCTGCGCCGGATGGATAAGGATAGAAGATTCTGCCTGGATGAAGACTTCTGGCCGTCTGGAGGACCTCTTCTGCCCGGATAGGATGAAGACTTCGGACCGTTGGAGGACCACTTCTGCCCGGTTGGGTAAAGACGTCTGAAGGTAGGGTGATCTTCAATGGGGTAGTGTTAGGTTTTATTAAGGGAGGATTGGGTGGGTTTTAGAGTAGGGTTGGGTGTGTGGGTGGTGGGTTTTAATGTTGGGGGGGTATTGTACTTTTTTTACAGGTAAAAGAACTCATAACTTTGGGGCAATGTCCCGCAAAAAGCCCTTTTAAGGGCTATTTGTAATTTAGTATAGGGTAGGGATTTTTTTTATTTTGGGGGGCTTTTTTATTTTATTAGGGGGATTAGATTAGGTGTAATTAGTTTAAAAAAATTGTAATTATTAAATTATTTTCTGTAATTTAGTGTTTGTTTTTTTCGTAGTTTAGTTTATTTAATTTAATTGTAATTAATTGTAGTTAATATAGGTAATTTATTTAATTATAGTGTAGTGTTAGATCTAATTGTAGCTTAGGTTAGGTTTTATTTTACAGGTATATTTGTATTTATTTTAACTAGAAAGTTATTAAATAGTTAATAACTATTTAATAACTATTGTACCTATTTAAAATAAATACAAAGTTGCCTGTAAAATAAAAATAAATCCTAAACTAGCTACAATCTAACTATTAGTTTATTTTATAGGTAAGTATTTAATTTAAAAAAGGAATAATTTATTTAATGATAGTAATATTTATTTACATGTATTTAAATTATATTTAAGTTAGGGGGGTGTTAGGATTAGGGTTAGACTTAGATTTATGGGTTAATAACTTTATTATCTGGCAGCGACGTTGGGGGCGGCAGATTAGGGGTTAATAATTGTAGGTAGGTGTCGGCGACATTGGGGGCAGCAGATTAGGGGTTAATAAATATAATGCAGGGTTTGGCGATGTTGGGGGCAGCAGATTAGGGGTTCATAAGTATAATGTAGGTGGCGGCGATGTCCGGAGCGGCAGATTAGGGGTTAATAATATAAAGCAGGTGTCGTCGATGTCAGGGGCAGCGGTTTAGGGGTTAATAAGTGTAATATTAGGGGTTGTTTAGACTCGGGATTCATGTTAGGGTGTTAGGTGTAGACATAAATGTGTTTCCCCATAGGAATCAATGGGGCTGCGTTAGGAGCTGAACGCTGCATTTTTGCAGGTGTTAGGTTTTGTTCAGCCGGCTCTGCCCCATTAGCACTGCACACCATTACCGACAAAGACTTGTAGTCTAGCCGTAAATATTTGTGAAAGTTTTTTTTTTTTTTTATCTGGACATCTGGTTAACCCCTTGAGTGCTAACGATGGCTCAGAGCCGTCGCTAGCACTCAACTACCTTTTTGTTAATCTGGGGGCTCTCACCTCGGCTTCCTGTTACGTGTGGTGACGTCATGCATAATGACGTGATGACGTCACAGTGCAACTTTATTTAAAATTGACAATACAAAGTAAAGGGAAAGGGGGCATGCTGCTTAGAAACCTGTATCTCAGGGATCTGAGCAGCTACCGACCCTCAAGACCCACCATTGGAAAGGTAATCGCCTAACCTTTCCAATGGTATGAGTCTTGGGGATCTGGGGGGGGAAAGCAAAACTTTCTTTGTTAAAAATAGTAAAAATCTGAAAAATATTAAATCCAGCTTAGCACTCAAAGGGATAAATAATACCGATTCAGTATTGACTGGGAACATAGTATAGTTCCTTTATAGATTTCCAGCAGGTCGTTGTCAATAGGCTTGTATCTGTAGCTCTTATGATGTACCTGTTAATGCTGTGTTCTCATTTTTATAAAATATCATTTGTTAAAATATCTTTATACATTTCAGAACATGGTTACCCTCCTTTGTTTATATTATTTACCATGCCAACAAACACGTTAAACTTCTGTTTGTTTTCTTATTATATTACATTTTTACTCATTTTATTTTTTGCAAAGGCCTACATTATTTCTGCTAGCATAGTATTGTATAGTATACTACAACTGCAAACCATTAAATTATTTAAGAAATTATTATTTTAAGCGTATGCAGTGAAATTAAAGTTTTTATAAAAGCTAGCTGTAGACACAAACTATATTACACACTAAATTAAATCTGCCAGAAAGGATTTTGCTTCAACAGTTCCTGAGCTTTGTATTTTTTTTCTTTTCTGACATTTGGAATCCCAACAGTGAAGGCGATTTGCATTGATTATACGCTTACATAATCCATCATAATTTCAATAAACGAACTATAGAAAAGGTGCCAATGTACTTTCTGAGCTGTTTTTAAAGTTAAAATAATATTATGGAATTCATGGTCTATATTCGTCATTAGACTAGATCCAAATGAAAAATCCAATCTTATATTAGTGCATTTGAAATAAACTATTTGTGAAGAAATTATAAATGTTATAAAAATAAAAAATAAACACGTTACTTTAGTTGCTTACCATGTCTCTCTCATAAATCTAAGTTAGTATTTCTTGCTTATTTTTTCAAAAATGATGTTAAAAATAAGTACCTTCATTTTATATCCATAAGAGTAAGATTCAGTGATGTCCAACCTTCTAACACATGGGGAGCACAGATCAAAATTTTAGAATTATTAAGGGCCACATATTCATTTATGTATATCAGAACACGCAAATAATAGTTTCTAAAAATGGGGACAGATTAAGGTAATGTTGCAGGGTTCTCTCTGCCATTCTCCCCATCAGAGGGCTAATTTGAGTTTACCCACCAACCAAAAGTCCACAAAGCACATCTTTTTAGTTCAACGTTTTCCTAGGACTACAACAGCTATAGCATAATATCTCAGTTTTACTTTTTGCCTAGTGTCACAAAAATAAGTGACCCGTGGGCTGCCAATTGGCTATCCCCAGTATAATGAATGAAGAAAATAATCTTTGAACACAATGTAGTACTCAAGTAAAAACAAAAAACAGTAAAATAAAACTTATATAATCCTTATATCATGAAGATGCATCCCTATCGACATAAAAAATAATAAAATATGCACTAGTACTACAATTAATATTAGAATTAAAATATTTTTACCATTATTGTTTTCCAGTACATTGCTTAGTTGCTGAAATTTGCTTTGCGTTTAATGTCCCTTTAATGAAAATTTTACATTTAAACTCTGCTCTCCATCCCCCAAAAGTCTGAACTTTCAGTTGATAAAGACCCTATGTAAGGTGTTCATTTATTGATATAGTTGTGATTACATGGGCAGCGATGTTAAATGCATAATGATAATAGTAATATTTGAATAAGGGATCTGTCTGTGATCAAGATTGGCTGTGAAATCTTATAAAGGGCTGAAATCAGTGTTTGAAGGTTGTCTCGCCAAGAGGCATTTTACTCTACTTCTATGTGGGAGGCAAATCTTCTCTGACATTGGCAGAATTTTAAAACCAGCATCGCAACTTGCGGTAAAGGTGTAAAGTAAATGATAACTTAAGTGTATGCAGTATTGTATGGCAATACAATGTGTCAACAGAACTCAAACCCTTTTGTTACAATACAACATTGAAACTGGGACATCAGTAATACACATATAGAAGCTGGGGCATTTGGAGTATATTGAACATGTGTATATACTGTATTATATACAGAATATGTATTATATTGTAAAAGTTTATGATATGTATATAAAGTATTTACTTTTTAACTTTTGTGACCTTTCTGTATCAAAACATGTTCTATATTAATAGCACTTTTTTTTACAGTGCAGTCACAATATTAAAACACATTCAGAACAGTGTGAACTTTATCAGATATAAAAAATATTATATTAAAAAAAACACGTAAATTCTAAAAAACTGTTTTACACAGTGCAAAGTTCTAAAAACACACTTTGGTAAAAACAAAAAAGCAGTGCCTACTGTTTTCTATGAAATGTTAATATTCAGAGCACTAAATTGTATTTCTAAAAATAAAAAAAGAAGCCAAAAGTTTTTTTAAATCACAAAAAAGAAGTTACATACATAATACAGCATTTTACAATATAATACATATAAATTATACAGTGTATACATATGTATAATATACCCCCCAGCCCCTATAGGTTTATTATTAAGGTGTTTTCTTTTTACATTTTCTTTATTAACAATATTGATTGCATACAAAGCAAATATGTCTTCCATGGAATTTTATTGGTGTTCCATGGGAGTCTGGGATCTTAGATGCACCTTTTCATCAATATCAGTCTTGCCAGTTTTTTTTTTTTTTTTAAATATTTTTTATTGAATAGAAATGCGTAGTACAATAGTATCAAAGCATCGTTATAACAAAATATACCATGAACAAAAAGTATTCATAGATCACTTACAATAGAGACATACATTTCGCTTACCAGAATAGTTAACAAAAGAAAGGAACATTTAAACTTGCAAGTCAACTGTACGCCATCTCATATCATTGTGTATAAGGAAAACAAAAACAAGAAACCGGGCACTCATTAGCCCTAATAGGAAAACGAGTAGAATTGAGCCAACTTGGCACAAGGACTAGATTTCCAGAAAGCTTGATGCATAGAGGTATAAAGATTGAATTCGATTACACATCTCCCTCATGGGGAGAGTAAGGGAGAAAGAGGAAAGAGAATAGGGGAGGAGAAAAGGGGAAAAAAGGGAGAGACAACAAAAAAAAACAAAAAAAAAAAAAAAAAGGGGGGGGGGGAGTGGGTGAGTTCTGAATGATAGGGGGAGATCATCTAGACTCCCTCCTTAAGGTTCGACTATGAAACAGGATTCCAGACAGGTCCCAATTATCCGAGCTCAAGCCTGTCCAACCACGTCTCCCAATAAGAGTCAAGAGTATTGTTCTCCCCAGCGACAAATCTTTCCATGGAAAAAAGTGGAGTAAGGCCATCCTAGGTGTTAGATGCACATCTAGGTTTATAGAACTAAGCAGTAATTCAACCTCCCTCCATAAAAGAGCAACCTTCAGGCACTCCCACCATATGTGGAGATCAGAACCTTCCAGGTCACACTGTCTCCAACATTTTCTGGTGGAGGACAGGTATATCGCTGCTAGACGTGCCGGGACTCTATACCATTTCAACACACCTTTCATATATGTCTCAAAAACAGTGACACAATGAAGCGTCTTCTTAGAAAGAGTGATTGCATATGTAATATCAGCTTCCGAAATGGTTGTGTTTAATTCCCGGTCCCAGGCTCGTATTTGCCATGGCAAGCCTGGTGTGCAGTCATCAAGAAGCATGGCATAGTGAAATGATATAGGACAGAATTTCAGTCCCCCCTGGCACCATCTACTTTCCCACTTTGTTTTTTCTCTGAGAGAAGTCATGGGGAATCCCCTGGCCCTGACTATACTGAGCACTCTATAGCTCTCAAATCTGAACCATAGCGGGTTTTCCCCACTGGTGCCAGCAAATCGCGAAGCAGTTAAAAGAGTTCCTGATTGGTATAGATCAGAAATCTTGGTGATGTCTTTACTCTTCCAGAGATCAAAGTGGATCTCCGGTGAGCTCCACAACAAGCCCTTCAGGCTCTGAATCAGGGAAGGGTAGGGTGAAACACCCAACCGGTGGCTTAGCTCGTACCAGATGTGCAGTGAATGGCTGACAATAGGATTGTTGATCTGAGCAGAGAGGTTCACGTGTTTAGGAACCCAGACGGCATCATGGAGATCTAGATCCCTTGGTAGGGCTAATAGTTCCAGATGGTACCAACCTGGCCTATCTGACTTTTCTCCCCACGCAGAAATATGGCTGAGCCTTGTCGCTTCGTAGTATAGATAGATGTTTGGAAACGCAATACCACTCTTGGAGAAGGGTCTCTGAAGAGTTTTGTATGCTATTCTGGGGACCTTGTGTCTCCACACATAGCGGAGGAAAGAACCGTGGATCTGTTGAAGGATCCGATGGGGAACATTGAGAGGCAGGCATCGGAAGAGATATTATTAAGGATACTGGCATCATATAAATGCCTTCAAAATATTAATAAATAAATTAGTTAAAATTAGTAAGCACCCGAATATGGGTAGAAGGAGACCGCTTGTGGCGTTGGGCCCTTTTCGGTGTCAGATTTCTTCTTGTGGAAGAGGAAATCCAGATCTCAGTGTGTTGCAATTTCAAAAAAAGAAATCTAGCACTGAAAGAAGCCCAACACCGCAAGATGCTGTCTTCTTCCACATTTGTATACTAAGGAAGCATCCTAATTACTAGCAATTAACACAGCCCGTTTTGCAAACGAGTTTCCTAAGTGTTGTGGTTGTAATATTTTTTTGTTGGGGGGGTTGGCTGCTATTGGTTCCTGTATAATGTGTAAGATACCATATATTGGGACACTTTATATATATGTACAATAGGCTGAACACCAGGACCCTTTTGCAGCCTAACAAACTTTTATGAATTTAGCCCATTCTTTAAGTTTCAAATTTCCATTAAGCGACAGCTGACACTAAGGGGTTGATTTATGATTGCCCAAATGGGGCCATCTCACCCTGTTTCCATGCGAGCTTCAGGTTCGCCGGCAACTGCAGTTAAGAAGCAGCGGTCTTAACTTAACTAACTTAATTGTATCCACCACCTCTGAGTGGCGTACAGCAATCAATCCAATCCTATACGATCAGGTTGATTGTCACCCCTTGCTAGCGACGAATCTGCAGGGGGCAGCATTGCACAAGCAGATCACCAGAACTGCTTGTGCAATGCTGAATGCGGACAGCATATGCTCTCCGCATTCAGCGATGTCTGGCGGACATGATAGGCTACAGCGTATCATGTCCGCTAGTCATTTGATAATTCGGCCCCTAAAAATTCAATTTTCCTATTTGTTTATTTTTTTTTTTTTTTTTTAAAAAGACGTGTTTTGAAATTATTATTATGATGATGATTACTACTATTGATATTATTACAATATCAAAGTTTATTAAATGCATTTAATCTTCTGTTCTTTCTATATAATAGCATATAAGCAAGTCTAAACATTTTTTAAAAATTAGCCTCTTGTTTGCTGCAGTTGATTATCAATAGCTAAACACCACCCACCCCTCTCCTCATTTAGAGGAGCCAATCCGGCCTTGAGTCTAATGACAACAAGGCTAGCCACAGTTATAGGGCCCCATGTATTAAACGCTGTGTTGACAAGGATCTCAACTTAAGAACCTGTCTCTATATCTTTGCAGTGTACGGACAATGGACCCTGTTTGTCAGCTACCCATATGTACCATTACAGTGTTTGTGTAAAGCCACCCCTTCCGTTCTGCCACCAATTGCATGAGAGATGGGCCTGTCAATCACCCACAGTGAGGAGCAGATTGTCTGGGGACTGCTGGCTCTTACATTGCAGGAAGCAGGCTTTTATGTTCTTATCTGTTAAAGGCAATTAGGGAAATATATGAGGCCAGGTCAGCATTGAGAAGCTTGCAGTTTGCCTTTTTAGTTTAATTAATAAACGGCTAGATTTAGAGTTTTGCGTTAGCCGTCAAAACCAGCGTTAGAGGCTCCTAACGCTGGTTTTGGGCTACCGCTGGTATTTAGAGTCTTGTAGGTAAGGGTCTAACGCTCACTTTGCAGCCGCGACTTTTCCATACCACAGATCCCCCTACGCCATTTGCGTATCCTATCTTTTCAATGGGATCTTTCTAACGCTGGTATTTAGAGTCTTGGCTGAAGTGAGCGTTAGAAATCTAACGACAAAACTAACGCCGGTTTATAAAGCTCTTAACTACTGTGCTCTAAAGTACACTAACATCCATAAACTACCTATGCACCCCTAAACCGAGGTCCCCCCACATCGCCGCCACTCTAATAAATTGTTTTAACCCCTAATCTGCCGACCGCACACCGCCGCCACCTACGTTATCCCTATGTACCCCTAATCTGCTGCCCCTAACACCGCCGACCCCTATATTATATTTATTAACCCCTAATCTGCCGCCCACAACGTCGCTGCTACCTTACCTAAATTATTAACCCCTAATCTGCCGACCGGACCTCACCGCTACTATAATAAAGTTATTAACCCCTAATCCGCCTCACTCCCACCTCAATAACCCTATAATAAATAGTATTAACCCCTAATCTGCCCTCCCTAACATCGCTGACACCTAACCTCAAGTATTAACCCCTAATCTGCCGACCGGACCTCACCGCTACTATAATAAATTTATTAACCCCTAAAGCTAAATCTAACCATAACACTAATACCCCCCTAAGTTAAATATAATTTAAATCTAACAAAATAAATTAACTCTTATTAAATAAATGATTCCTATTTAAAGCTAAATACTTATCTGTAAAATAAACCCTAATATAGCTACAATATAACGAATAATTATATTGTAGCTATTTTAGGATTTATTTTTATTTTACAGGCAACTTTGTATTTATTTTAACCAGGTACAATAGCTATTAAATAGTTAATAACTATTTAATAGCTACCTAGTTAAAATAATTACAAAATTACCTGTAAAATAAATCCTAACCTAAGTTACAATTAAACCTAACACTACACTATCAATAAATTAATTAAATAAAATACCTACAATTAAATCTAACACTACACTATCAATAAATTAATTACATGAAATACCTACAAATAAATACAATTAAATAAACTAACTAAAGTACAAAAAATAAAAAAAGCTAAGTTACAAAAAATAAAAAAATTAATTACAAACATAATAAAAATATTACAATTTTAAGCTAATTACACCTACTCTAAGCCCCCTAATAAAATAACAAAGCCCCCCCAAAATAAAAAAATGCCCTACCCTATTCTAAAATTAAAATAGAAAAGCTCTTTTACCTTACCAGCCCTTAAAAGGGCCTTTTGCGGGGCATGCCCCAAAGAATTCAGCTCTTTTGCCTGTAATAATAACCACAATACCCCCCCCAACATTACAACCCACCACCCACATCCAGCCCCCTTAAATAAACCTAACACTAAGCCCCTGAAGATCTTCCTACCTTATCTTCACCACACCGGGTATCACCGATCCATCCAGGCTCCGAAATCTTCATCCAAGCCCAAGCGGGGGCTGGAGATCCATCATCCGGCTGAAGTCTTCTATCAAGCGGCAAGAAGAAGTCCAGAAGAGGCTCCAAAGTCTTCATCCTATCCGGGCAGAAGAGGAGATCCGGACTGGCAACCATCTTCATCCAAGCAGCATCTTCTATCTTCATCCGATGACGAGCGGCTCCATCTTCAAGACTTCCGGCGCGGATCCATCCTCTTCTTCCGACGTCCTAAGTCCGAATGAAGGTTCCTTTAAATGAAGTCATCCAAGATGGCTTCTATCAGCCAATCGGAATTAAGGTAGGGAAAATCTGATTGGCTGATTGAATCAGCCAATCAGATTGAGCTCGCATTCTATTGGCTGTTCCGATCAGCCAATAGAATGCAAGCTCAATCTGATTGGCTGATTGGATCAGCCAATCGGATTGAACTTGAATCTGATTGGCTGATTCCATCAGCCAATCAGATGTTTCCTACCTTAATTCCGATTGGCTGATAGAATCCTATCAGCCAATCGGAATTCGAGGGACGCCATCTTGGATGATGTCATTTAAAGGAACCTTCATTCGGACTTAGGACGTCGGAAGAAGAGGATGGATCCGCGCCGGAGGTCTTGAGGATGGAGCCGCTCGTCATCGGATGAAGATAGAAGATGTCGCTTGGATGAAGATGGTTGCCGGTCCGGATCTCCTCTTCTGCCCGGATAGGATGAAGACTTTGGAGCCTCTTCTGGACTTCTTCTTGCCGCTTGATAGAAGACTTCAGCCGGATGATGGATCTCCAGCCCCCGCTTGGGCTTGGATGAAGATTTCGGAGCCTGGACGAATCGGTGATACCCGGTGTGGTGAATATAAGGTAGGAAGATCTTCAGGGGCTTAGTGTTAGGTTTATTTAAGGGGGGTTTGGGTTAGAGTAGGGGTATGTGGGTGGTGGGTTGTAATGTTGGGGGGGTATTGTATGTTTTTTTTTTCAAGCAAAAGAGCTGAATTCTTTGGGGCATGCCCCACAAAAGGCCCTTTTAAGGGCTGGTAAGGTAAAAGAGCTTTTCTATTTTAATTTTAGAATAGGGTAGGGCATTTTTTAATTTTGGGGGGCTTTGTTATTTTATTAGGGGGCTTAGAGTAGGTGTAATTAGCTTAAAATTGTTGTAATATTTTTCTTATGTTTGTAATTAATTTTTTTATTTTTTGTAACTTAGCTTTTTTTATTTTTTGTACTTTAGTTAGTTTATTTAATTGTATTTATTTATAGGTATTTCATGTAATTAATTTATTGATAGTGTAGTGTTAGGTTTAATTGTAACTTAGGTTAGGATTTATTTTACAGGTAATTTTGTAATTATTTTATCTAGGTAGTCTATTTAATAGCTATTGTACCTGGTTAAAATAATTACAAAGTTGCCTGTAAAATAAATATTAGTCCTAAAATAGCTACAATATAATTATAATTTAGGCCGAAACGATTGTCTGGGGTTGTCATGTTCCTTGTTCAGAGGAGAATTGCCTGGTATTTCGGGGCTGGACTGACCTTACTTGGCAGGATCAGACTGATATACTTCAGGAAAGTTTTCTTCTGTGAAAAGCACACTGGTCTAAAAGAGGCTGCTTCCGTGTGGTAAATCGCCATAGAACAAGCCACTGAGCTGTTGTTCGTTCCTGGTAGAGCGCTTCTCTCTTCGTATGCAAATTATATTGTAGCTATTTTAGGGTTTATTTTACAGGTAAGTATTTAGCTTTAAATAGGAATAATTTATTTAATAAGAGTTCATTTATTTCGTTAGATTTAAATTATATTTAACTTAGGGGGGTGTTAGTGTTAGGGTTAGACTTAGCTTTAGGGGTTAATACATTTATTAGAGTAGCGGTGAGGTCCGGTCGGCAGATTAGGGGTTAATACTTGAAGTTAGGTGTCAGCGATGTTAGGGAGGGCAGATTAGGGGTTAATACTATTTATTATAGGGTTAGTGAGGCGGATTAGGGGTTAATACATTTATTATAGTAGCGGTGAGGTCCGATCGGCAGATTAGGGGCTAATTATTGTAGGTAGCTGGTGGCGACGTTGTGGGGGGCAGATTAGGGGTTAATAAATATAATATAGGGGTCGGCGGTGTTAGGGGCAGCAGATTAGGGGTACATAGGTATAATGTAGGTTGCGGCGGTGTACGGAGCGGCAGATTAGGGGTTAAAAAAATATGCAGGGGTCAGCGATGGCGGGGTCGGCAGATTAGGGGTTAATAAGTGTAAGGTTAGGGGTGTTTAGACTCAGGGTACATGTTTGGGTGTTAGGTGCAGACTTAGGAAGTGCTTCCCCATAGGAAACAATGGGGCTGCGTTAGGAGCTGAACGCTGCTTTTTTTCAGGTGTTAGGTTTTTTTTCACCTCAAACTGCCCCATTGTTTTCTATGGGGGAATCGTGCACGAGCACGTTTTTGAAGCTGGCCGCGTCCGTAAGCACCGCTGGTATTGAGAGTTGCAGTGGCGGTAAATATGCTCTACGCTCCCTTTTTGGAGCCTAACGCAGCCCTTCTGTGAACTCTAAATACCAGCGGTATTTAAAAGGTGCGGGGGGAAAAAAGCCAGCGTTAGCTACGCGGGTCGTTACCGACAAAACTCTAAATCTAGCCGTTAGAATGCCACAATATATTGCAAAGTTGTTTTATTATGCATAACTAAACATTTTATAATAAAGTCTCAGGGTGTTTACTGTTCGTTTAAGTGATGATCCTTCTGTGATATCACTGCATATGTAAATGAAATGTTACAACACATTTTTTTAAAGTTGTGAGATCTGGTTATCAATAGAAAGAAAAAAAAATACAACTTGATCAAAATCTATTTCTAGTTTGACAGAAGAGTCTGAAATTGCGCTGCTTTACATACAGAAACATATTCTAGTCTTAGCTAAAATGCAATCTCTCTCATACAAATCTGCTTTATGTGAAAAGCACCCATGAGTTCTCTCAAGCTCTATTGTCTCTGCTTGAAAGAAATCACAGAACGTGTTACTACCATAGATGTGCAGTACAGCTCTCTGGCTGGTAGTTTTCTGAGATTATTGAACTAATTGGTTTCTTAATTAATTAGTTTGAAGTCATTCATTCTTAATTTATTAAATTGTTTATTAATTTAAAACACATGAGAATATAATTAACTTTCCAAAAAATGTATATGTACACACACACAAAAACAAACACATATATATATTTACACATATGTATGCATATATGTAAATCACATAGAGCTTTCTAAACTGACCCAATTTCATTTTTTAATTATGGTTTATGAATCAGATTTTTTGTAATAAATGTATATTTTTTGGATATTTTATGTAATTTATAATGCACAAACTTAATTAGTTTTTATAGCTAATTTTACACATTTTTATTTTGGTCTCTTCAAAATATAATTTCGACCTTGAAAGTCTTAATGTCTGCTTCATATTGAAGCTTCAAAACAAAGGATATTATTTCTATTCCATTACTATGGTTACACATTTTTCATTCTTTAGCAACAGCACGGGATGTGTTGAATATATAGATTCCTCAAGAGAGTAAGGAGAAATTTGTATAGCATTTAGTTTTGATGAAACCGTTTCAGTGCTGGAGTGACCTGTATAGTGAAAGTATTAAGATAAACAATTGTAATAAATATTGTGTTACAATACACAAGGTGAGCTAGACACACCAAGGCCAATATTATAAGAAACATATTATTATAGCAGATAAAAAGTTAAGTTTCAAAAGCCTTTCTAGTATCAACTTCACTTGATGATCTATTTAAATTAAAAAGACAAACAAAAATACATTCACCTACATACCAACAGGTTTCACATTTTAAACACATATATATAAAAAAATATATAACTAAGAGCAGCCACATAAGGACACTTGAAAGTTGTTTGCAATATTTTCAATGTGAGCTGTAAAACTACTTTACCAACTATATAAAACATGTTTAAGTAAACCACAATTGTGTCCCTGCCACATTAACCATTTCTAGGACAAGGCGCTAGCGACACACTTGCAACATTATCTGATTGGTTGTGCTTCCTGTCCCTCATGGACACGTGGACCAATCAGATAATGCAATAATGGCTGAGGGCAGATACGATCTAGAGCGCTCTATTCTAATCAGAGCCTCGGGTGCCGCAACCGCCTCTGGGAACCTAACCATGGGTCCCATTCCCCACTACTGTGCTTTTGCAGGTTCTTGGACAGAAAGCGGGTAAAAGCACGTCGTGGGGGGATGGGACCCATGGTTAGGTTCCCAGAGGCGGTTACTGCGCCCAAGGCTCTGATTAGAACAGAACGCTCTGGAGCGTAGCTGCTCTCAGCCATTTTTGCATTAACTGATTGTTCCGCCTGTCCATGAGGGACAGGAAGCAGAACCAATCGGATAATGTTGCAAGTGTGTCGCTACCGCCTAGTTTACTAGGCCAACTCTTATACTGTATTAACCTTAACAATGCTGCCAGCCATTGTGCATTAATACTAAATGTAATGTTGCCATCTGTATTAACCTTTACCACACACTCCCTCTTAACTCTTTGCATACTGCTCATGCAGCCATTATCAAATACCTATCAGAATCCCTTAGCAACCAAATATGACACATGAACTCACAGCACTAAGGGGAATCTATCTATATGACCACACCACAATAATCCCCCATCATAACCCATAAAGCTGCCTTAATATATAAACAACACCGTCCAAACACAAGGCCCACTTGCTAAAAACTAACATATGCCCACAATAAAAAAAAACTAGCAGCCCTCCTAAATGTGTTGTGCTCTACCTTAATCCTTATTCCAGTTCAGTCTATATGTAATGTTTCATGGTCACAGCAAAAAAATAGTCTCTAAGACCTTTTCCAAGTCATATTCTAGGCTTGTTTCTACTTCCATCTTTGACATTTAGGCCATCCACCTCAATCTTTAGCCAGTTAAAAAAGTTGTATAAATTGTTGGGAAATGACCAGGCCCAGGACTATGAGAGACTCTTTTCTGCTGTGACCAGAAGAGTAAAAAAATGGACCTTAATGAAATATTAAAATGTTTGAATAGGACTAAATAGAAAGAAATAGGTAGTTTTGTTTTCCTATTATTTAGAATTTTAGATTAATTTAAGTTTATGCATAAATACTAGGAATAAAGCAATGATAACTATTATACAGGTTAGTAATACGGTTTAGTGCTGCAAAAGCAGGTAATGTGATTAGGGTTAAAGGTATAGTTGAAAAGCAGGGACATATACTTAGGAGCCTGCCCCTCTCTGGCAGGGTCAGATTCAGAGCCCAATATCGGGAGGGGAAATGTGGCAGATTATCTTGTTGCACCATGGTCAATAGAAAAGCAAAGTAGCCTATAATTTTTTTATTTAATAGATATTGCTTCATACTTCACCATCCTCCAGCAATACTAAAACCTCAAATGTTTATTTCATGCAATTGTAAATTGTTTTCCGTTTTACTTCTATAATCATATTCGCTTTGTTCTCTTGGTATTGTTATTGAAGGATCAGCAATGCAGTACTGGCAGTTAACTGAACACAAAAGGTGAGCCAACAGCTAGCTCCCAGTAGTGCATTCCTTCTCCTGAACCTACCTAGGTATTATTTTCATTTAGTATTCCAAGTGCCGGGGTTGGGTTCCAAAATTGTCATAAGTAACACCTAATACATTATTTTTAAAGCTTTGAAATTAAGACTTTAAATGCTAAACAGCATTATAAACCTAATAAAATAATCACACAATACAAAATATATAATTAAACTAAGTTAAAAGAACAACAACATTTGCTAAACAGCATTATAAACCTAATAAAATAATCACACAACACAGACTTCACTTGCATTTTTCTGCAAACAGTTCTTTCTATGCATTCCAATCTGGACTGATTTATAGACAGGAAGATCTTGTTCCTTTGAAATCTGCTTGATAGATAAGGTCTGGTTAAACTGATTAATTTCAGCTTGCTTGGCTTTGCTGCAACACAAGCGAACAGCTCCACCTACTGGCTATTTTAATAAATGCACTGCTTCTCAATGGTTTTCAATAGCAGTCACATGACTGGAAAAAAAGGTTGTTATTCTGAAACGGTGTAAATTGAACCGTTGTAAACCGAGGGCCACCTGTATATATATATATATATATATATATATATATATATACAGTATACATAGATATATATATACACACATACATACATATACAAACACTCATAAACATATACACACTCATCCGATAGTAGGGTTGCCAAATTTAGTTCAGGCCAAATCTGAACACTCCTGCGCTGCTCACAGTTCAGACAATTTATTTTTTATAAATTTGGACATAAACATTCACACTCTCACACACTCTCTCACATATGTACTCACTATCATACATATACAAGTCTCTTAAATAAATACACACACTCTCTCTCTCTCTCTCAAACATATGCATTCATACTCACACACATACAAAGTCTCTCAAATACACACACACTCTCTTACACACTCACGCAAAGACACTCACTCTCAAATACACACACAAAGACACTCACTGACAAACTCACACACAGATTCTACACATAAACCCTAGGATGAGGGCACACAGTCCACAAGGCCTAGGCATGCGGTCACAAATGACAATAGACAGCAAGGTGACAGGGCCCACATCAGGGTTGGCTCTAAGGGGGGGCATTTGGGTAATGCCCACCCAATTGGAATGCTGTGCCCCCTCAAAAATATTGATATGATCATACGCTTTAAAAATAATAAATAAAATAATGAATTGTTATGCTGCATGCTGGGGCGGAGTTAGCTACGGAACTGTGAGGTCGCATCACGCATCTGCAAGGAGCTCTGTGTCTTAACCTCTTATTTGGAATTGGAAGTTAATTAGAGACTTTTTGGACTTGTCTTTAACCCTATTAATTTTACCTAACTATCGTGAGTTACTCATTTTCTTAAACAATAGACCATGAAAAGAATATGATTGTAACAAAGGGGTTTTTTGGTTAAGCACACCACAAAAGGACTGTTTAATCTTAACACACATATTGTGGGAGTGCTACCAAAGTGACCAAAAAAATTACAAGACAACAAAAAGTATCAGTGCACATCCAACCACTTAAGTCCACTCTTTCATGGCATATTTGTATATGTTTCTGTCTGCTAAATATACTTACATAGCTTCTAATAAGATTGGGATAAACATCTCGCAATAATATGAGCTTATATTTGTGCTGCAAAAACAAATATACTTCTAAAAAAGTTCTAAAAAAAAAATACAAATTTTTTTGCAGCATAAATATAAGTCAATATTATTGCGAGATGTTAATCCCAATTTTATTTGAACTATGTAAGTATATTTAGCAGATAGAAGTATATTTGTTTTTGCAGCACAGATATAGGCTCATATTATTGTGAGATGTTTATCCCAATCTTATTAGAAGCTATGTAAGTATATTTGGCAGACAGAAGCATATACAAATATGCCATGAAAGAGTGGACTTAAGTGGTTGGATGTGCACTGATACTTTTTGTTGTTTTGTAATTATTTTGGTCACTTTGGTAGCACTCCCACAATATGTGTGTTAAGATTAAACAGTCCTTTTGTGGTGTGCTTAACCAAAAAACCCTTTTGTTGTATTTCTTAAATAGGGAGCTGACCAAATCCCTCCCCTTTGGTTACTGCACGCCACCCAGCCCAGGTGTGTTCCAGATAAATATACTTAATAAGTTAGAAAGCTTCACACTGTGTAGACATGACTTGCTGCATTATGGAAACTGGTTAGTGTAGGACCGGTCTGATGTGGGACACCTTGTAAGTGGTGACTGGCTTAGCAGAATATGATCATATTGTGTGACTAAGATCCCATTTCATTTAAAGGCATTTTTAAAGCAAAAAAAAAATGTTTGCAGCATAAATATGTCAATATCATTGCGAGATGTTAATCCCAATTTTATTTGAACTATGTAAATATATTTAGCAGATAGAAGTATATTTGTTTTTGCAGCACAGATATAGGATCATATTATTGCAAGATGTTTATCCCAATCTTAGAAGCTATGTAAGTATATTTGGCAGACAGAAGCATATACTAATATGCCATGAAAGAGTGGATTTAAGTGGTTGGATGTGCACCAATATTTTTTGTTGTTTTGTAAGAATATGATTGTATCATATAAGTATAAGTCTATAAATGGCTACCGGGCCTAAGATCACAGTGCAGAATAGAGAGGTGTATATCCTGCGCAAAAAACAGAGAGGGAAGGGGACGGGGGATATTCCTATTGCTCTCCTCAGCGGGTACCCTAGTGGACCCAGCAAATAAGACACATAAGAAGGAGGGTGGAGGTTATAGGTTCACAGTACATAGGTTGTATTAAGTAGCCCGATATCCGTTAGTTATTGCGAAACAGGTATAGCTAAATCTAATCTACAAAATTACCAGTGCATGAAAACCTAGTATCCTCACTGCTATAGCAAACAAAGGGGTTAATTGCATTGGGGGGTTTGGGGTGCATGGGACATGATTGAGATTTGAGAATGAGTGTAAGGGTTTTGGATCATGGTGATTTAGGTGTGAATTGTTTTTAAGGAGCTATTGCACTGGGGGTCTCAAGTTTAATGGCTCTATTTTAGTGCACTGCATAGGATTTAGACTTCATTCTTTTACCTAGTGATTTAGCACATATTCTCCAACTATTAAAGGGGCATTAAACTTACAAACTAATGTTATATAATTCTGAACATAGTGCAGAATTATATAACATTAGCTTACCGGCAGCTTTATACATTAAAGGTTTGCAGATAAATTGTATCTAAAACCTCCTTTTACCAGAACGCCGCTCCTTGCTCTACTGAGCAGGTCTGGTTTTACATAGTGCATTGTGGCAACACTGTCTAGTCACAGTGTGCCCGGTCGTGCCATTAAAATGAATGTAGCTCGCTCCCGCTACTAGACCAGAGCGGGAGCGAGCTACGATCATTTTAATGGCGCGACTATGTTCAGAATTATATAACATTAGTTTGTAAGTTTAATGCCCCTTTAATAGTGGGGGATAAGCCAGCCAGAAGCTACACTTTTCCTGCAGAATATATAGGTCTGCTCTTATTTTGACTCTCATACATGCTTTGTAAATGCGTGCCTCCTCGTTAAAAAAAAATGCCCCCCCCATTTCATTCATTCTGGAGCCGACCCTGGCCCACATACGATCAAAACCACGACCAAATATTTAATCTGCTAAGGAGCGCTAATTTATTGTGTGCAATAAATAACCAGCCGTAACAAGCACTCATTTATTCTAAATAACCCCAATTGCCCCCAAAATAAATAATATTTGTTTTTTAATTTGAAAAAATGTAGCATTTTTTTTAAATAAAAAATCAGCAAAAAGCAGTTATGATGGGCTAAAGTTGCTGGGGGCGCGGGTTGTTTGGAAAAAAAAAAAGGAATGAAAAGTGCCTTTACATTGCAGTCTATGGGAACTGTGTGTTTCTTGTAAATATTTATACATATGTTCATATACATATTTATTTATGTGTTAATATGTGTATATACACGCTCATATTACAAGTTGAAGGTAAATGTGATCGCTCAAACGCAATCGTATTTTATGCTCAAACATTTTAAGTGGCTTCAAAGCTTGCCTAAAGGGCTTAAAAAAAATTGTACTAAACGCAAAAAAAAACATGAAAATAAAGTATTCCGGCCTACACTATATAGCCCCTACACTGTTAAACCCCTAAACTGCCTCTACCTCCATTGCAAAACCCCTGCTATACTGGTTTAACCACTTTACCGCCACAACCCCTATTGCAAAAGTTCTGCTACACTACTTAACCCCTAAACTACCACAACCCTCATCGCAAAACCCCTGCTACACTACTTAACACATAAACTGCTACCACCCCATCATTATTAACTCCATACACTACTTAACCCCTAAACTACCACAACCCCCATCAGAATTACCCACCTACACTACTTAACCCTCTAACAGCTAACCCATCAAGACCCCTAACCTAAGACACAAAAAATAACATTAAACAAAAATAAAAAAGCCCTATACTAAAACTAAAGTAACCTAAAAAATTAAAAAAAAACTATCCTAAAACTTAAGTAATCCCCCCAAAACAAAAACATTTCCTACATAAAAAATATTTCTTTAAAAAATATACTATCCTAAAAAACCCTATTAAATAAATACATATGTGTGTGCTGCTGCTGGCTTATAGCAGTAGCATTAGTTGCTTCTTTAACTTTAAGCTGCTATTCAGATGCTCCTCTGCTGCCCTGAAAATATATCATAAAGGAAATAGCAGGCAAATTATTTTTGTGTTAAGAAACACATTTAAGACAACCTCCTTAACAATATTGAATTAATTCATGCTCATGTCTGATCTGTATACTTATTTAGAATAACCAAAAGCTCATCAGTTCACTGTAGATATGGGTTTCTAATTATGAAAATATCAAAAGCAAACAGAAGTATTTTCAAGAGAAATATCTTTAAACAAAAGGAACAATTTTCTACGGATTAAATAAACCACTATATCTTCCTAAAGAGAAAATAACTCAAACTTAATAAATTGTAGTTGTACTTTAATTATTTATGAGCAGTTATTTAAACTGAGTTTGATCACAGAAATGCTAAATGTTTTTTGCAAATAAAAGTTAAATAAATATTCAGTATGTCAGCATCACAAACATAAATGAGAAATTAAGATTAAAAATGGGAAAACTGAAAGGCATTGCAATATTATATAAAAAAAAAAAAGTATACATTTTTTTTATCTTCAAAAATCCCCATAAACTTTAATGGTGTTTTTTTTTTTCTTTTAATTTATTAGATAAGTTATTTCTAAAGGATCAACCCCTATATTATTAAACTAATGTGTGTCTGTATCTATGTATTTAACCCCTCCAAATTCTACTTAAGAGTGGCATATGGCACTCCTGCTTGGCTCACCAGTAGTGTCATGCCTAAGGATGACTATGTATTGTAAATTTTGGATTGGACTTGGTATGTTTGGCATTTTCATTCCCTTTACGTTAGAGCATTATATGATTGCATTAGTATGTTCCTTTAAGATAGTAAACTACTTTTAGGTGTTGGTCTTATGAAGCTTGCAATGGGTGTAATATAAAGGAGGACCTAGGAGTATGGAATGTTTTTGCAGTGGGTGGTTATGAGCTGCTTGGTGTAATAAGGATGAGATCATTCCGGTGATGTAGGGGTTAATTAGGTTAGGGGGTATTGTGAAGGGGGAAGGGATAAATACAGTGCCAGTATGATTCATATATGCATCATTATCCCTACCAGTGTTTAGAACGAGTGCGTTCCCTGCTCTAATATACGCTTAAATGTAAATAGTCTGAAAAATACCACAAACTTATAGCAAAAGCTATAAATAATTCAAGAACTCAAGTTGCAAATAGGTTCAGATTCTGTGGTAAGCGATGGACATCTTTAGCAAAGTGGGGAATTCAGTTTTCTTTCATGTAATTGGCAAGAGTCCAAGAGCTAGTGACGTATGGGATATACAATCCTACCAGGAGGGGCAAAGTTTGCCAAACCTCAAAATGCCTATAAATACACCCCTCACCACACCCACAATTCAGTTTTACAAAGCCTCCTATGGAGGTGGTGAAGTAAGTTTGTGCTAAGATTTCTACGTTGATATGCGCTTCTCAGCATTTTGAAGCCCGATTCCTCTCAGAGTACAGCGAATGTCAGAGGGACGTGAAGATATACTCTCATATTCCATTACCTCTACTGATACTGTACTGGTTTGGCTATCTGCTATATGTGGATGGGTGTCTTTTGGTAAGTATGTTTTCATTACTTAAGACACTCTCAGCTATGGTTTGGCACTTTATGTATTTATATAAAGTTCTAAATATATGTATTGTACTTATGTTTGCCATGATTCAGGTTTTCAGTATATTTCCTTTTGCAGACTGTCAGTTTCATATCTGGGAAATGCATTTTTTAGGAAAAATGTATTTCTTAACAGGGGTATAGTCTTTTTTTCAATTGACTGTCATTTTAAATTCGCGGGTAGAATTAGGCTCGCAAGGGCACAAAATGCCAAAGTATATTGCGTCATTTTTGGCGATAGATTTTTTGGCGCAAAGTTACGTTTGATGATGCAAATTTGTCACTTCTGGCGTCTTAGTTGACGCCAAGTCCTTTCACAAGGTTGCGTCTTCAATGACGTGAGTGTGTCATTTCCGGATGTTGTTAGCGCAAAAAAAATAATTTGTTGTTGGCGCCAAATATTTTCATTATTTAAAACCCCATTCTTATATGCCTCTTGCCTTTTTTGTCTATCAGAGGGCTATGCTGTTTGCATTTTTTTCCCATTCCTGAAACTGCCATATAAGTAAATTGATAATTTTGCTTTATATGTTGTTTTTAAAAATAAAGTTAGATGAAAGATTGCACTCTATCCTATGGTCTGATTGTTTGTAACAGTACATTTCCAGGGGTGGGTAACATTTACTCTCTCTTGGCCCTCTCCACATCCCCATGAATTATACAATTTATTTTTTTAACCTTCACTCTTGTCCCTTAATTACCTTTACAAAAGCTTTTAAAATAAAAGCTTATAAATCCTAACAGCAATTACATCCAAATGTTCATGTTACAGGAAACTACTAAACTGAATTGTCTCTGCATCCATGTACACCCTCTCTTCTGCGTTACACAGAACTAATAAACTGCATGCTCTCTGCTTGCAAGTACACCCTCTCTAATGTGTTACACAGAACTAATAAACTGCATACTCTCTGCTTGCAAGTACACCCTCTCTAATGTGTTGCACAGAACTAATAAACTGCATACTCTCCGTTTGCAATTACATACTTTCTTCTGTGTCACACAAAACTAATAAACTGCATACTCTCTGCTTGCAAGTACACCCTCTCTTCTGTGTTACACAAAACTAATAAACTACATACTCTCTACTTGCAATTACAGACGGCTAGATTATGAGTTGTGCGTTAGCCTTAAAAAGCAGAGTTGAGAGGTCCCAACGCTGCTTTTTAACGCCCGCTGGTATTACGAGTCTTGAAATGACAGGCTCACCGCTCACTTTTTTGGTCAGACTGGAAAATACCGCAAATCCACTTACGTCAATTGCGTATCCTATATTTTCAATGGGACTTGCATAACGCCGGTATTACGAGTCTTCCAAAAAGTGAGCGGTACAGCCTCTCCTGTCTAGACTGATACCCCATTTAAAAGTCAGTAGTTAAAAAACTACCTATTAACCCCTAAACCGAGGCCCCCCCACATTGCAAACACTAAAAAATATTTGTTAACCCCTAATCTGCTGAACCGGACATTGCCACCACTATAAAAAATATATTAACCCCTAAACCGCTGCCCTCCCGCATCGCAAACACTATTTAAATTTTATTAACCCCTAATCTGCCGCCCCTAACATCGCCGACACCTACCTACATTTATTAACCCCTAATCTGCCGCCCCCAATGTCGCCGCAACTATATTAAATGTATTAACCCCTAAATCTAAGTCTAACCCTAACACCCCCTAACTTAAATATAATTTAAATATATCTAAATAAAATTACTTTAATTCACTAAATTATTCCTATTTAAAACTAAATACTTACCTATAAAATAAACCATAAGATAGCTACAATATAACTAATAGTTACATTGTAGCTAGCTTAGGGTTTATTTTTATTTTACAGGCAACTTTGTATTTATTTTAACTAAGTAGAATAGCTATTAAATAGTTATTAACTATTTAATAGCTACCTAGTTAAAATAAATTCAAATTTACCTGTAAAATAAATCCTAACCTAAGTTGCAATTACACCTAACACTACACTATAATTAAGTTAATTACCTAAACTAAATAAAATTAAAAACAATTTTAAAAAAATTATCTAAAGTATGAAAAAACCCCACTAAATTACAGAAAATAATAAAATAATTACAAGTTTTTTAAACTAATTACACCTAATTTAATACCCCTAATAAAATAAAAAAAGCCCCCCAAAATAATAAAAAGCCCTACGCTATACTAAATTACAAATAGCCCTTAAAAGGGCCTTTTGCGGGGCATTGCCCCAAAGTAATCAGCTCTTTTACCTGTAAAAAAAAATACAATACCCCCCAACATTAAAACCCACACACCCAACCCTACTCTAAAGCCCACCCAATACCCCCTTAATAAAACCTAACACTAACCCCTTGAAGATCACCCTACCTTGAGAAGTCTTCACCCAACTGGGCCGAAGTCCTCAACGAAGCCGGGTGAAGTGGTCCTCCAGGCGGGCAGAAGTCTTCATCCAAGCCGGGAAGAAGAGGTCCTCCAGACGGGCAGAATTCTTCATCCAGGCGGCAACTTCTATCTTCATCCATCTGGCGCGGAGCGGCTGCATCTTCAAGACATCCGACGCGGAGCATCCTCTTCAAACGAAGTCCAACTGAAGAATGAATGTTCCTTTAAATGACGTCATCCAAGATGGCGTCCCTTGAATTCCGATTGGCTGATAGAATTCTATCAGCCAATTGGAATTAACGTAGAAAAAAATGTAACTATTAGTTATATTGTAGCTAGCTTAAGGTTTATTTTATAGGTAAGTATTTATTTTTAAATTGGAATTATTTAGTTAATGATAGGAATATTTATTTAGATATATTTAAATTATATTTAAGTTAGGGGGGGTTAGGTTTAGGGTTAGGCTTTGGTTTAGGGGTTAATACATTTAATATAGTGGCAGCGATGTTGGGGCGGCAGATTAGGGGTTAATAAATGTAGTTAGATTGCAGCGACATTGGGGACGGCAGATTAGGGGTTAATAAATATAATGTAGGGTTCGGCGATGTTGGGGGCATCAGATTAGGGGTTCATAAGTATAATGTAGGTGGCGGAGGTGTCCGGAGCGGCAGATTAGGGGTTAATAATATTATGCAGGTGTCGGCGATGTTGGGGCGGCAGATTAGGAGTTAATAAGTGTATGATTATGAGTGTTTAGACTCAGGGTTCATGTTAGGGTGTTAGGTGTAGATATAAAATGTGTTTCCCCATAGGCATCAATGGGGCTGCGTTAGGAGCTTTACGCTGCTTTTTTGCAGGTGTTAGGTTTTTTTTCAGCCGGCTCTCCCCCATTGATTCCTATGGGGAAATCGTGCACGAGCACGTTTTGCCAGCTCACCGCTACCATAAGCAGCTCTGGTATTGAGGTGAGATGTGGAGCTAAATTTTGCTCTCCGCTCACTTTTCTGCGGCTAATGCCGGGTTTCTAAAAACCGTAATACCAGCGTTGTCTGTAGGTGAGCGGTGAGGGAAAACTGCTCGTTAGCACCGCACCCCTGTTAAAGGGACACTGAACCCAAATTTTTTCTTTCATGATTCAGATAGAACATGCAATTTTAAGCCACTTTCTAATTTATTCCTATTATCAATTTTTCTTCATTCTCTTGCTATCTTTATTTTAAAAAGAAGACATCTAAGCTTTTTTTTAATTCAGAACTCTGGACAGCACTTTTTTATTGGTGGATGAGTTTATCCACCAATCAGCAAGAACAACCCAGGTTGATCACCAAAAATGGGCCGGCATCTAAACTTACTTTCTTGCATTTCAAATAAAGATACCAAGAGAATGAAGACAATTTGATAATAGGATTAAATTAGAAAGTTGCTTAAAATGTCATGCTCTATCTGAATCACAAAAGAAACATTTTGGGTACAGTGTCCCTTTATCGCAAAACTCGTAATCTAGGTGATACTTTCTTCTTTGTTACACAGAACTAATAGACTGCATACTCTCTACTTGCAATTACATACTTTTTTCTGTGTTACACAGAACTAATAAACTGCATACACTCTACTTGCAATTACATACTCTCTTCTGTGTTATACAGAACTAATAAAGTGCATACTCTCTACTTGCAATTACATACTCTCTTCTGTGTTACACAGAACTAATAAACTGCATACACTCTACTTGCAATTACATACTCTCTTCTGTGTTACACAGAACTAATAAACTGCATACTCTCTACTTGCAATTACATACTCTCTTCTGTGTTACACAAAACTAATAAACTGCATACTCTCTACTTGCAATTACATACTTTCTTCTGTGTTACACAAAACTAATAAACTGCATACTCTCTACTTGCAATTACATACTTTCTTCTGTGTTACACAAAACTAATAAACTGCATACTCTCTACTTGCAATTACATACTTTCTTCTGTGTTACACAAAACTAATAAACTGCATACTCTCTACTTGCAATTACATACTTTCGTCTGTGTTACACAGAACTAATAAACTGCATACTCTCTACTTGCAATTATATACCCTCTTCGGTGTTACACAGAACTACTAAACTGCATTTTCTCTGCTTGCAAGTACATCTACTCTTCTGCACTACACTAAGCTTCTGAAATGCATACTCTCTGCTTGCATTTAAATCCAATCTTTTGTATTAAACTGCATACGTTCTGCTTGAAATTACACACTCTCACCTAGATTACGAGTTTTGTGCTAAACAGGGTGCGAACGAATGCAACAAAAGTTGCGTTATTTCACTCTCCATAGCGCTGCCATTACGAGTTACTGAAAAGCCTCCTTGTGCCTGTGATATGCTGGCGTTTAGCTCCATACCGCACAAAATCCAAGGGCTGCTTTCACATGCTCGTGCATGCTTTTCCCCATAGACATAAATGGGGAGAGAGTGTTAGAAAAAACCTAACACCTGAAGTGCGGAATCAAAATCTCTGTAACGCAACCCCATTGTTGTCTATGGGAAAAAAAATGTTATGTTTAAACCTAAGACCCAAACATAAACCCCAAGTCTAAACACCCCTAATCTGCCGCACCCGACATCACCGACACCTAAATAAAGTTATTAACCCCTAATCTGCCGCCCCTGACATTGCCGACATTAATAAAAGCTATTAACCCCTAATCCACCGCTCCCTGACATCGCTGCCACTATAATAAAGTTATTAACCCCTAAACCTCCGGCCTCCCACATCTCCACCACTAATTAAACCTTTTAACCCCTAAACTGCCAGCCCCCCACATCGCAAAACTCTAAATTAAACTATTAACCCCTAAACCTAACACCCCCTAACTTTAAATTAAAATTGCAATATAACTATAGTTAGCCCCTTAAGGACAAGGCCATTTTTCACTTTCTTACCTTTAAGGACCTGGGCTATTTTTACATTTCTTCTGTGTTTGTGTTTAGCTGTAATTTTCCTCTTACTCATTTACTGTACCCACACCTATTATATACCGTTTTTCTAAAGATACCATTATTTTCATCATATCTTATAATTTACTATAAAAATGATGTGAAAATGGAAAAAACACACTTTTTCTAACTTTGATCCCCAAAATCTGTTACACATATACAACCACCAAAAAACACCCATGCTAAATAGTTTCTACATTTTGTCCTGAGTTTAGAAATACCCAATGTTTACATGTTCTTTGCTTTTTTTGCAAGTTCTAGGGCAATAAGTACAAGTAGCACTCTGCTATTTCCAAACCATTTTTTTTTTTTCAAAATTAGCAATAGTTACATTGTAACACTGATATCTATTAGGAATCCCTGAATATCACTTGACATGTATATATTTTGTTTACTAGACAACCCAAAAGACTGATCTAGGCCCATTTTGGTATATTTTATGCCACCATTTCACCGCCAAATGCGATCAAATAAAAAAAATTGTTAACTTTTTCACAAACTTTTTCACAAACTTTAGGTTTCTCACTGAAATTATTTAAAAACAATTATGGCACAAATGGTAGTAAATGCTTCTCTGGGATCCCCTTAGATCAGAAATAGCAGACATATAGGGCTTTGGTGTTGCTTTTTGGTAATTAGAAGGCCGCTAAATGCCGCTGCGCACTACACATCTATTATGCCCAGCAGTGAAGGGGTTAATTAGGGAGCTTTTAGGGAGCTTGTAGCTTTAAGTTTAGCTTTAGTTTAGTGTAGTAGAGAACCCAAAGTATTGATCTAGGCCCATTTTGGTATATTTCATGCCACCATTTCACCGCCAAATTCAATCAAATAAAAAAAATCATTGCATTTATCACAATTTTAGGTTTCTCACTGAAATTTTTTACAAACAGTTAGTGCAATCATGGCACAAATCATTGTAAATGCTTCTCTGGGATCCCCTTTGTTCAGAAATAGCAGACATATACGGCTTTGGCATTGCTTTTGAGTAATCAGAAGGCCGCTAAATGCCGCTGCGCACCACACGTGTATTATGCCCAGCAGTGAAGGGGTTAATTAGGTAGCTTGTAAGGTTAATTTTAGCTTTAGAGTAGAGATCAGCCTCCCACCTGACACATACCACACTCTGATCCCTCCCAAACAGATCTCTTCCCTCCCCCACCCCACAATTGTCCCTGCCATCTTGAGTACTGGCCGAAAGCCTGCCAGTACTAAAATAAAACGCTTTTTTTATTTATTTTTTATTATTTAAAAAAAAAAAAAATTCTGCCTTTTAGGATCCCCCTTAGCCCCCTACCTCCCTGATCCCCCCAAACAGCAAACTAAGCCTTCCCCCTCTAACTTATTGTCCGCCATCTTGGGTTCATGTTTTGCATGACTGGGACATAGTCATACCTGGATACAGGTTATTTAAAAAGAACAGAGTAGGAAAGAAAGGTGGAGGAGTTGCTTTGTATGTAAATGAAAATATAAAGGTTACTGAAATTGTAGGAACAAATGATGAGGTGGAAAGTATTTGGGTGACTTTGGAAATTGGAGATAAAAATGTTTTTAGAATAGGGGTTGTATATAGGCCTCCATTGCAGGATGAAAAACTGGACAATCTGTTATTAGAAGAAATAACCAAAATGACCATGAAGGGTAAGGTTGTAGTACTGGGGGACTTTAATTTGCCAGATATAGACTGGAAGATTCCTTCTGCTAGATCGGCTAGAAGCAGGTATATTCTTGAATCTCTGCTAGGGGAATCACTTGAGCAATTAGTCAAGGAACCAACTCGTAAGGAAGCTATATTAGATCTAATACTTACAAACAGTGATACAGTTTCAGATGTGTCTGTAGGTGAGAACTTAGGATCCAGTGATCATCAATCTGTTTGGTTTAGTATTCATGTGCAGGAACTGTCCACCCAGACTAAAACAAAAGTTTTAGACTTTAGGACGGCAGATTTTTCATTAATGGGAGAATACCTAAAAAACTATTTAAAGGGGAAAACTCTTATTACAGGGGTTCAAGAACAGTGGGAATTTGTGAAAGGTGCCATTTTAGATGCAACCGCACACTGTATTAGACATGTCTGTAAAAGTAAAAGAAAGCGAAAACCAATTTGGTTTCCAAAGAAGTAGCACATGCTGTAAAGACAAAAAAGATAGCTTATAAAAATTACAGACACACACAAGCAGAGGATGATATGAAAATATGGAGACTCCAACAAAAAAAGACTAAGCAGTTAATTAGGAAGGTTAAAGCTCATGCAGAAGAGAAGATAGCACAGTCAGTAAAACATGGGGACAAAACATTCTTTAGATATATCAGTGAAAGAAGAAAAAATAAGGTAGGAATAGTAAAATTGAAATCAGTTGATGGTAGAATAATAGAAGGAGATAAGCAGATTGCAGACTGTCTCAATGATTACTTCTGTTCTGTTTTCACAAAAGATTTTGAAGATACAATGTCCTGATAATATTCATCCAAGGGTTTTAAAAGAACTTCGATCAGTGCTAACTGTCCCATTAACTGATCTGTTTAATCAGTCACTATTAACAGGAGCTGTCCCAGATGATTGGAGAATAGAAAATGTAATACCTCTTCATAAAAAGGACAGTAGAGAAGAATCTGGCAACTACAGGCCAGTTAGTTTAACTTCAGTAGTAGGGAAATTAATGGAAAGCCTCTTAAAAGAAAGAATTATGACTTACATAAAGACAAACAATTTAGAGGACCAAAATCAGCATGGTTTTACTTCAGGGAGATCATGTCAGACTAATCTAATTGACTTCTTTGATTATGTAACAAAAGTATTAGACAAGGGTGGAGCAGTTGATGTAGCATATCTAGATTTCAGAAAAGCATTTGACACTGTCCCACACAATAAACTTATTCACAAACTATATCTCCTTGGTCTAGATTCAAAAATTGTGAACTGGGTAGAATGCTGGCTTAAGGACAGAAAACAAAGTGTCTTAGTAAATGGAGTTCATTCAGCAGAGGGGGCTGTTACTAGTGGTGTTCCTCAGGGGTCAGTTCTGGGGCCTGTTTTGTTTAACATATTTATCTGCGATATCAGCAAAGGGCTACAGGGGAAAGTATGTCTCTTTGCAGATGATACAAAAATTTGCAACAGAGTGGATGTTCCAGGGGGGGTTGACAAAATGAGAAGTGATATACAACAATTGGAGGATTGGACAAAAGACTGGGATCTAAAGTTTAACACAGCAAAGTGTAAAATAATGCATTTAGGGAAGAAAAATCCAAATGTTAATTACAGACTCAATGACACTTTACTGACTGTTACAGATGAGGAACAGGATTTTGGAATTATTATTTCAGATGATTTAAAACTTAGTAAACAATGTAGTAATGCAGCGAGTAAGGCTAGCAGAATGCTTGGATGTATTGGTAGAGGTATTTGCAGCAGAAATAGTAAGGTTCTTATGCCACTTTATAGATCATTAGTTAGGACTCATCTTGAGTATTGTGTGCAGTTCTGGAGGCCATATCTTAAGAAGGATTTTAACAAACTTGAATCTGTGCAAAGGAGGGCTACCAAAATGGTACATGGTCTAAAAAATAAAACTTACCAGGATAGGCTCAATGACCTAAATATGTATAGCTTAGAGGAGAGAAGGGAAAGAGGTGATATGATAGCAACTTTCAAGTACATTAAAGGGTTTAGTAAAACTGAGGCTGTGGGTATTTTACATAAAATGGAAAATTCAAGAACAAGGGGTCATGAGCTCAAGCTAAAGGGTAGTAGATTCAGGAGTAATTTGAGGAAGCACTTCTTTACAGAAAGAGTGTTTGATTTATGGAATAAACTTCCTCAAGAGGTAGTAGCAACAAACACTGTGGGGAACTTTAAAAATGCATGGGACAAGCATAAGGCTATCCTACGAACTAGATAAGTTTATACTGTTAGGTAAGGTCGGGCAGACTTGCTGGGCCTATGGCTCTTATCTGCCGTCAATATCTATGTTTCTATGTTTCTATGTTCTGACAGCTGTCTGCCAGTACCCAGTTGTCCATATAATTTGTTGTTTTTTAAAAAAAAAATTAAAAAAACCTATTTTTCTGTAGTGTAGCTTCCCCCCTCAATACCCTACCCCCCTACCGGATCCCTTTCCAAAAATGTTTTCCCTTCCCCTCTCCCTACTTCCGTTCCGTTTTATGGCCATGCACGCGCGCTCTCCTGAGCCCGCCCCCCACCTCCTTGCGTGCTAACGGACACTTTCATCACAGGATCCGGAGCACATACCAGTGATGGGCCGCCCACCCACCTCCCAGCATTGGCTCCCACCCACCAACGATCGGCACCATCACTTGCCGATGCAGAAAGTGCCACAGAGTGGCCCTCTCTGCATCGACAACTCTGCAATTCTATTTCTGGAGTGCCCCACTCGTGGAACAGGCAGAAATAGCGCAATCTCACTATTTTGAGTGAGATTGCGGCAGAGAAGAGGGCATAACGACCAACGTTGTACAGGGTACAACATTGGTCGTTAAGGGGTTAAATAAATAAAAACTTACCTGTGAAATAAAAATAAACCTAACATTAAACTATAAATTAACCAAACCTTCCTATTCTAATAAAATAAAAAATACTACCAATTAAAATATCTAAATTAAACATTTTAAAAAACCTAACACTAAGAAAAAAAATTAAGAATCTAAATTACAACTAAAAAAAAACCAATCCTACGAAAAATTTAAAAAATCTAGGTTTACCAAAAATAACACTAAAATCACGAAAAATAAAAACACTAACGCCTAGATTTAGAGTTTTGCGTTAGAAGGCGTGCGTCAGCTACGCGTGGTTTCCCCCCCCCCCCCCCGCACCTTTTAAACAACACTGGTATTTAGAGTTCTCAGAAGGGCTGCGTTAGGCTCCAAAAAGGGAGCGTACAGGCATATTTACCGCCACTGCAACTCTCAATACCAGCATTGCTTACGGACGCGGCCAGCTTCAAAAACGTGCTTGTGCAAGATTCCCCCATAGGAAACAATGGGGCAGTTTGAGCTTGAAAAAAACCTAACACCTGCAAAAAAGCAGTGTTCAGCTCCTAACGCAGCCCCATTGTTTCCTATGGGGAAACACTTCCTAAGTCTGCACCTAACACCCTAACATGTACCCCGAGTCTAAACACCCCTAACCTTACACTTATTAACCCCTAATCTGCCGCCCCCACTATCGCTGACCCCTTTATATTATTTTTAACCCCTAATCTGCCGCTCCGTACACCGCTGCAACCTACATTATCCCTATGTACCCCTAATCTGCTGCCCCTAACACCGCCGACCCCTATATTATATTTATAAACCCCTAATCTGCTGCCCCCAACATCGCCGCCACCTACCTACAATTATTAACCCCTAATCTGCCAACCGGACCTCGCCGCTACTCTAATAAATGTATTAACCCCTAAAGCTAAGTCTAACCCTAACACTAACACCCCCCTAAATTAAATATAATTTAAATCTAACAAAATAAAATAAATCTTATTAAATAAATTAATCCTATTTAAAGCTAAATACTTACCTGTAAAATAAACCCTAATATAGCTACAATATAAATAATAATTACATTGTAGCTATTTTAGGATTAATATTTATTTTACAGGCAACTTTGTATTTATTTTAACCAGGTACAATAGCTATTAAATAGTTAATAACTATTTAATAGTTACCTAGTTAAAATAATTACAAAATTACCTGTAAAATAAATCCTAACCTAAGTTACAATTAAAAATATATACAACATAAATGTCATTCTCTACAAATACGGACCATGTAGTACTATAAACATTAACGTGCTATTGGAGTAACCTATTGTCCATCAATTCAGTCAGAACCAATCACAGTAGCCCTGAGTATGACTCATGCAGGTCCGTATACATGACTTTGCGATTGGAGCAAATAGCTGTCTATCAATTCACTCAGAACCAATTAGAAATCCTATTAAAGTGGAGCGGGGGCGGGACTTCCGGTCCCACAGGGTATATATCCCCAAAAACACGGCGGCTCGCTGCCTTTGATAAAGCCCAATCGGGCGAAACGCGTCAGGGGAGAGTGTCGAACTCGTTCACGCTCTATTCTTTATGTCTTTTAAACTAGCCCAGTATTGCTAAAATCATGTGGAGCAAAGGGTTACCGCCATTATAGAGCTTTAACTTTGATATTTGACCTATCTGGTCAGGGTACCTAATAGGGACCGGTACATGGTGCTTATAGAAAAATCTTTCATACTATATATACAATAACGAGTTAACACCACACAGCCTGGGTTGTGCCAGACTTTATTCCATTAATAGCTAATTAAGTTTCTTTAAAAATTACTTGCCACATTGTGGATATTACTATAATAACTGGGTTGTGCCAGTTTTAACTTAAACTAACTAATTAGTGTGTGAATGTGCGTGTATTGTAAGACCTTATAAATGTATGAGTGCGGTTGAAACTACCTGATAGTGACAGTATTAGCTGTATCACACAGCGCCTAAACCGAAACATATAAATCAAACTGCAACTTAGTTGCGAATTAAACAAATGGACTGTTAACTCTATATTTAAAATCTGAGCTGTGCCAGACCGAGCTGTAACTTTGAACACAATTTTCAGAGCTTTCGAAATTAATTGATATCACAACACGGTGATTTAATTGAAACTAAATCATAAGAAACTTTTATTGAAAGTGGGTATGCCAAACTTAACTGTAGTTATAAAACCCAGTATATAAATGCCCTATGAGAAGTATGTCATAAACTGAAGATTGATAATTATAAGACTTGTGACCATAACAGTGGCTGCGCCAAAGGCAATTAATCTGAATTTCCATACATTGGATCAGCATAATAATAATTTGTGGCACTGCTAATAAACTTTGGGACACTTGTCAACTGATACAAATCTGGGAGTCGCTGGGATAGTAGATTTAGTTTTTCATGCAACATACGCCTAAAATTTATATAGGTGGATCAACCAAATCCATAATAACCTCTACAGCCATTGTTATATGGACGAATCAGGGTATAACTATTTAATAACTTTAGTGAACCATAGTGGCCAGATCGAAGGTCTGGGCTACACAGAACTAGGCTTATTGTGATTATAACTGTACTCCAATTTTTAGGAATATATACCTAATGAAATTTCGAAAACTACAGTAACACCAAGCACGCACACATTACTATTTATACCTATAAACAGGTTAAAATTATTACCCAGGTTAGAATTGATCAAACCCTTGTTTGTGTGATTATTTAATTCACCAGTACCCCTATTTGTGGATAATCATTATTAATAATTTTTACTCTGCTATCATTCATTTGAATGAGGATAGCAGGAGCCTATATAGCTGAAAGTACATAACCTTGACCAGAATTTATATATAAGCTCTACTATTCAGATGAACACTCTGTTGGTAACCATTAGCAAGTTAATTCATTGAACTATTTAGATCACTATAACTAGTGAATTTATTCAGGCCGAATTATCATGAATAGTGATCTAATGTGAAACTTATTATACTGATTCAAGCACTGGAGCAAATTTTAATCGTGTGTGTACCAACCAAACAAATTTTGGTTTTTTAACTTTAATACCAATAAAAGTTATATTTTAATATCCTGTTACGGAATCCCAATCTTTAGTTCAGACCTAGAGTGCTGTAAGTGCATACTTTAGGTAGTCTGGTATCCTTTATACCATTCTTCTTTTGTGTATATAACTATTTAATAGTTACCTAGTTAAAATAATTACAAAATTACCTGTAAAATAAATCATAACCTTAGTTACAATTAAACCTAACACTACACTATACAGTAATTAAATAAACTACCTACAATTATCTACAATTAAATCAACTAAACTAAATTACAAAAAAACCCACTAAATTACAAAAAAGCAAACACTAAATTACAAAAAATAAAAAAAGATTACATGAATTTTAAACTAATTACACCTACTCTAAGCCCCCTAAAAAAATAACAAAGCCCCCCAAAATAAAAAAATGCCCTACCCTATTCTAAAATAAAAATTTAACAGATCTTTTACCTTACCAGCCCTTAAAAGGGCCTTTTGCGGGGCATGCCCCAAAGAAAACAGCTCTTTTGCATTTAAATAAACATGCAATACCCCCCAACATTACAACCCACCACCCACATACCCCTAATCAGCAAATCAGATTGAGCTCACATTCTATTGGCTGTTCCGATCAGCCAATAGAATGCAAGCTCAATCTGATTGGCTGATTGGATCAGCCAATCTGATTGAACTTGAATCTGATTGGCTGATTCAATCAGCCAATCAGATTTTTCCTACCTTAATTCCGATTAGCTGATAGAATCCTATCAGCCAATCGGAATTTGAGGGACGCCATCTTGGATGACGTCACTTAAAGGAACCTTCATTCGTCGGGAGTCGCCGGAAGAAGAGGATGGATCTGCGTCGGCTGCTTCAAGATGGTCCCACTCTGTGCCGGATGGAAGAAGATAGAAGATGCCGCCTGGATGAAGATGTCTACCGGTCCAGATGCCCTCTTCTTGCCGGATAGGATGAAGACTTTGGACCCTCTTCTGGATGCATCGGTGATACCCGGCGTGGTGAAGATAAGGTAGGAAGATCTTCAGGGGCTTAGTGTTAGGTTTTTTAAGGGGGGTTTGGATTAGATTAGGGGTATGTGGGTGGTAGGTTGTAATGTTGGGGGGGTATTGTATGTTTATTTAAATGCAAAAGAGCTGTTTTCTTTGGGGCATGCCCCGCAAAAGGCCCTTTTAAGGGCTGGTAAGGTAAAAGAGCTGTTAAATTTTTATTTTAGCATAGGGTAGGGCATTTTTTTATTTTGGGGGGCTTTGTTATTTTTTTAGGGGGCTTAGAGTAGCTGTAATTAGTTTAAAATTCATGTAATCTTTTTTATTTTTTGTAATTTAGTGTTTTGTTTTTTTTGTAATTTAGTGTTTGTTTTGTTTGTAAATTAGTTTAGTTGATATAATTGTAGATAATTGTAGGTAGTTTATTTAATTTATTTATTGATAGTGTAGTGTTAGGTTTAATTGTAACTTCGGTTAGGATTTATTTTACAGGTAATATTTTAATTATTTTGACTAGGTAGCTATTAAATAGTTATTAACTATTTAATAGCTATTGTACCTGGTTAAAATAAATACAAAGTTGCCTGTAAAATAAATATTAATCCTAAAATAGCTACAATATAATTATTCAAAATTATATTGTAGCTATATTAGGGTTTATTTTACAGGTAAGTATTTAGTTTTAAATAGGATTAATTTATTTAAAAAGATTTATTTAATTTCGTTAGATTTAAATTATATTTAACTTAGGGGGGTGTTAGTGTTAGGGTTAGACTTAGCTTTAGGGGTTAATACATTTATTAGAGTAGCAACGAGGTCCGGTCGGCAGATTAGGGGTTAATACTTGAAGTTAGGTGTCGGCGATGTTAGGGAGGGCAGGTTAGGGGTTAATAAAATTTATTATAGGGTTTTTGAGGCAGGAGTGAGGCAGTTTAGGGGTTAATACATTTATTATAGTAGCGGCGAGGTCCGGTCGGCAGATTAGGTGTTAAAAAGTGTAGGTAGCGGCGACGTTGGGGGGGGGGCAGATTAGGGGGTAATAAATATTATGTAGGGGTCGGCGATGTTAGGGGCAGCAGATTAGGGGTACATAGGGATTATGTAGGTTGCGGCAGTGTGCGGTCGGCAGATTAGGGGTTAAAAAAATTTAATAGAGTGGCGGCGATGTGGGGGGCCTCGGTTTTGGGGTGCATAGGTAGTTTATGGGTGTTAGTGTACTTTATAGCACAGTAGTTAAGAGCTTTATGAACCGGCGTTAGCCCATAAAGCTCTTAACTCCTGACTTTTTTCTGCGGCTGGAGTTTTGTCGTTAGAGTTCTAACGCTCACTTCAGCCAAGACTCTAAATACCAGCGTTAGAAAGATCCCATTGAAAAGATAGGATACGCAATTGACGTAAGGGGATCTGGATATGGAAAAGTCACGGCTGGAAAGTGAGTGTTAGACCCTTACCTACAAGACTCTAAATACCAGCGGTAGGCCAAAACCGGTAGGTCAAAACCAGCGTTAGGTTCTTACGCAGAACTCTAAATCTAGGCGTAAGATTACAAAAAATTATCAAAAATATCAAAAATAAAAACAATTACACCTAATCTAATAGCCCTATAAAAATAAAAAAGCCCCCTCAAAATAAAAACACCCTTTAGCCTACAATAAACTACCAATAGCCCTTAAAAGGGCCTTTTGTAGGGCATTGCCCTAAAGAAATCAGCTTTTTTACCTGTAAAAAAATACAAAGTCCCCCCAACAGTAAAACCCACCACCCAACCAACCCCCAAAAAAAAAACTAACTCTAAAAAAAAACCTAAGCTACCCCTTGCCCCAAAAGGGGCATTTGTATGGGCATTGCCCTTAAAAGGGCATTTAGCTCTTTTGCATTGCCCTTAAAAGGGAATTTAGCTCTTTTTCAAAGCCTAAAGTCCAAATCTAAAAAAAAAACACCCAAAAAAAAACTAACACTAACCCCAGAAGATCTACTAATGGTTTCTGAAGTCCGGACATCTATCGCCATCCAGGCGGCGAGGTCTTCATCTAGGCGGCAAGGTCTTCATCCATGCCGGGGGCGTCTTCTATCTTCATCCCGGCGGCACAGAGTGGAGTCATCCTGAAAGTCGAAGACATCCTGCACGGAGCGTCCTCTTCATACAGTCACCGCTGTACACTGAAGTTGAATGCAAGGTAGCCGTTTCAAAATGGTGTACCTTGTATTCCTATTGACTGACTTGGTTCTTCAAATTCAAATCAGCCAATAGGATGAGAGCTTCTGAAATCCTATCGGCTGTTCAAAACAGCCAATAGGATGAGAGCTACAGAAATCCTATTGACTAATTTGAACAGACAAATAGTCATCTGAGCTGCAAGGTTTTGAATATCAGGCCCTTAAGAGACCTAAAGTATAGAGCTGTATACAGGTGGCCCTCGTTTTACAACGGTTCAATTTACACCGTTTCAGAATAACAACATTTCTTTCCAGTCATGTGACTGCTATTGAAAAGCATTGAGAAGCAGTGCATTTATTAAAATAGCCAGTAGGTGGTGCTGTCCGCTTGTGTTGCAGCAAAGTCACGCAAGCTGAAATTAATCAGTTAAACCAGACCTGAGCTATCGAGCAGATTTCAAAGGAACAAGATCTTCCTGTCTATAAATAAGTCCAGATTGGAATGCATAGAAAGAACTGTTTGCAGAAAAATGCAAGTGAAGTCTGTGTTGTGTGATTATTGTATTAGGTTTATAATGCTGTTTAGCAAATGTTTTTGTTCATTTAACTTAGTTTAATTATATATTCTGTGCTGCGTGATTATTTTATTAGGTTTATAATGCTGTTTAGCATTTAACGTCTTAATTTCAAAGCTTTAAAAATAATGTATTAGATGTTACTTATGACAATTTTGAGAGGGGCCTGGAACCTATCTCCCTCACTTCCCATTGACTTACATTATAAACTGGGTTTCAATTTACAACAGTTTCGATTTACAACCATTCCTTCTGGAACCTAACCTTGGCGTAAACTGAGGGCTACCTGTATTCACCATTAATTACACTTATCCCCTGAAACTCTCACTCTCTGGCACATTACACTCTGTCTGCAGTTATACTGTCTCACCTAAATTATACAGACCAAAAGAACTGCATAAATGAAAGAGATAAATCATAAGGAAACACATTATATTATGGTTGTATTTTTCTATGTTCTACTTTATGTACATTACTGTATTATTCACCCAGGACCTTATCCTGACTTTTGTGAGCCCTGGGTACTTATATCTACATATGCCACCATTTTTTTAAATTTGAAAAGAGATGCTGCTAGTGTGTAGAACTTACCTTTCTGACCATCAGAGCCATTTGTATTCAGCATTTGCTCATAATACATTATTTCTGGGACAGGATAATGTCACCTCTCTAGCCAAGTAAATCCAGGTATAGTGTCCAGCACTGCATACAGGTGCACCCTACAAGGGCTTTGCACTCATCCTAAAGAGCTGTAAAAGTCTGAAAGAGTAGCAGCACAGCTTCGTCAAATTCACAATATGTTTATTGGGACATCGTCATAAAAACATATCAGCACAATGTTTCGGTCAAAAGACCTTATACAACATGATTAAGGTCTTTTGACCGAAACATTGTACTGATATGTTTTTATGATGATGTCCCAATGAACATATTGCGAATTTGACGAAGCTGTGCTGCTACTCTTTTGGACTTTTACTTCGCTAACCAAATAAGAGCAGAATGCTCTCACAGAGGCAGGACCAAACATCATAAGAAGAGAAATCAGCTTTTTCATTTACACAACCCACAAGGAACTTTGCACATATTAATTTTTGGTTATTATATTTAAAATTATATAAAACATTTTCTTAAACTCTTATATTTTCTTCAAATGGGCTCCTAAACGTTTGTGGGCCCTTGCCACTGTGTCTACTGGTCAAGTCAGCCTTATATGTGCCTCCAGTATCTATATAATTTTCTATCTTATTTATGCAGCTAGAAGAACTCTCTTCCTGTGTCCATTCCTTCATGTAAAACATACTCTCCATACTTGTATACTGCAGACTCACCATTACATTACTTATCTGAGACTTTATTTCTCCTCCACATCACAGACTGATTTCCTGTAACTACACCTACTCTTATCAATTACACAAACCTACATACTTCCTTTCCCATCATGACATCCACTCACTATTTAATGGACATTTTATTGATCACCTGTAATTACAAAAATCTGCAGGTCCCACTGATTCTACATTTACAGAGCTAACTACACCCTCTTATCCCTCTCCATGCATTACACATGAATACATGTCCTCTCTTCTTTAAATGTTATACTATAACTAGGACCTTATTTAAGATGTCAGTCAACTATTTCCTTGTCTTTGCATTTGTTTACTTTTATCACCTTTATTTCAAATCTCTATATTGTAAGCTTGAGAACAACTATCTGTGGTACTCTTTAAAAAAATTATACTAAGTGTAAATTTGTATTGTTGTTCTTTGTAATACTCCCATTTAAAGTGATTAAGATAATAATTATGATGCTAAAAAATACTTTTCACACTAAAGCTGCTTACATGTTGAGTGGCTGAAGTACTGAGTACAAAGTATCAACAACAGTTATAACTTTGCTTGTTTTATACTGCTTTTAACTTGTTGCTCTGGAGAAAGGTTATCTAAGTAGCCGAAACGCATTGAGCTTGTAACAATACACTTTTAAAGCTGCATCCAAGAAGTCCTGTTGGTTTTTAATGCAGGCCTATTATTCATCAATAATAAAGACCTATTATTCATCAATATCTTGTGAGTATGTTCAAAACATGCGCCACCTAACCGTTTGGAAGTGGCTGCACTATTGTGAGCTTTTATTTTGGAGGTGGGAGAAGTTTGGAGACTCTGTAGACTCTGAGGACGTGGACAGCTTTGATCCCTGGAAGTTGTACAGCGCCTCCGCCAACTTGCTACATATCTGTTCTACATACACGGTTTGGGAGAACCGGGGCTGGCAGCAAACACCTAAAGGGAAGTGCCAACATTGAGTTAAAACAAAATTTGCTATACTTTATATATATACCACTAGATTCTAGAACCTAATAGCGACAGTATAAGCTGTAAAATTGTTGAACTGTTTTTAAGTAGACATAACTCAATGCAAAGAAACCTACATTAATGATCCTCATTATTGAGGTAACTCACAGAACAATAAACTAAAACAGCAATTGTCTGCTTTTATTAATCAGAACCACTTAAATACTCTATCACCATTGACCTGTCTAAGAGCAATTAATCATTACAACCTAATAAACCAACATTACACAGTCCACTGCATATCACAAATGTCTCCAGCTATCCCCAATACATATTCCCCCCCTTTTGTCATTGTAAACTCTCTGCAATCCATTTGCCTCCATCACATATTATCCTATTACCAAGCCCATTGACCCTGAACCAGATCATTGACCATTGAAATATTTGACATGTAGAAGGGATGTGGATCTTTTAGAGCCACTATCAAAGTATGGGACACTATTTAGGAAAGAGGGGCACCACATTTCCCTGTATTCACCCAGTGTATTAACTGTACATGCAATAGCATCTACCTTTAGTGATGTCTCGAATTGTTCGCCGGCGAATAGTTCCCGGCGAACATAGCTTGTTCGCGTTCGCAACGGCGGGTGAACATATGCGATGTTCGATCCGCCCCCTATTCATCATCATTGAGTAAACTTTGACCCTGTATCTCACAGTCTGCAGACACATTCCAGCCAATCAGCAGCAGACTCTCCCTCCCAGACCCTCCCAGCTCCTGGACAGCAGCCATTTTAGATTCATTCGGAAGCTGCTTTCTTAATGAGAGGAGGGACAGTGTAGCTGCTGTTGATTTAATAGGGAAACTGATAGCTAGGCTAGTGTATTCAGTGTCCACTACAGTCCTGAAGGACTCATCTGATCTCTTCTGTAAGGACAGCACCCCAAAAAGCCCTTTTTAGGGCAAGAACATCAGTCTGTTTTTTTTTTTTTTCCTGTGTAATCTAATTGCAGTTGCCTGCCTGCCAGCGGCGTGTGTGTCAGGCTCACAGCATATAATGTGCGCACTTGCCCAGTGCCACCACTCATATCTGGTGTAACAGTGGTGTAAATTTAAAAAAAAAAAACTTTTTTGACTGTGAAACATCAGTCTGCTTGTGTAATATAATTGCAGTTGCCTGCCTGCCAGCGTGTGTGCCAGGCTCACTTGCCCAGTGCCACCACTCATATCTGGTGTAACAGTAGTGTAAATTTAAAAAAAAAAACTTTTTTGACTGTGAAACATCAGTCTGCTAGTGTAATCTAATTGCAGTTGCCTGCCTGCCAGCGTGTGTGCCAGGCCCACTTGCCCAGTGCCACCACTCATATCTGATGTAACAGTAGTGTAAATTAAAAAAAAAAAACTTTTTTGACTGTGAAACATCAGTCTGCTAGTGTAATCTAATTGCAGTTGCCTGCCTGCCTGCCAGCATGTGTGCCAGGCTCACAGCGTATACTGTGCCCACTTGCCCAGTGCCACCACTCATATCTGGTGTAACAGTAGTGTAAATTTAAAAAAAAAAAACTTTTTGTACTGTGAAACATCAGTCTGCTTGTGTAATCTAATTGCAGTTGCCTGCCTGCCAGCGTGTGTGCCAGGCCCACTTGCCCAGTGCCACCACTCATATCTGTTGTAACAGTAGTGTAAATTTAAAAAAAATAACTTTTTTGACTGTGAAACATCAGTCTGCTAGTGTAATCTAATTGCAGTTGCCTGCCTGCCAGCGTGTGTGCCAGGCTCACAGCGTATACTGTGCCCACTTGCCCAGTGCTACCACTCATATCTGGTGTAACAGTAGTGTAAATTAAAAAAAACAACTTTTTTGACTGTGAAACATCAGTCTGCTTGTGTAATCTAATTGCAGTTGCCTGCCTGCCAGCATGTGTGCCAGGCCCACTTGCCCCGTGCCACCACTCATATCTGTTGTAACAGTAGTTTAAATTTAAAAAAAAAAAAACTTTTTTGACTGTGAAACATCAGTCTGCTAGTGTAATCTAATTGTAGTCGCCTGCCTGCCAGCGTGTGTGCCAGGCTCACAGCTTATACTGTGCCCACTTGCCCAGTGCCACCACTCATATCTGGTGTAACAGTAGTGTAAATAAAAAAAAAACTTTTTTGATTGTGAAACATCAGTCTGCTTGTGTAATCTAATTGCAGTTGCCTGCTTGCCAGCGTGTGTGCCAGGCCCACTTGCCCAGTGACACCACTCATATCTGTTGTAACAGTAGTGTAAATTTAAAAAAAAAAACTTTTTTGACTGTGAAACATCAGTCTGCTAGTGTAATCTAATTGCAGTTGCCTGCCTGCCAGCGTGTGTGCCAGGCTCACAGCGTATACTGTGTCCACTTGCCCAGTGCCACCACTCATATCTGTTGTAACAGTAGTGTCAATTTTTAAAAAAATAACTTTTTTAACTGAGAAACATCACTCTGCTAGTGTAATCTAATTGCAGTTGCCTGCCTGCCAGTGTGTGTGCCAGGCTCACAGTGTATACTGTGCCCACTTGCCCAGTGCCACCACTCATATCTGGTGTAACAGTAGTGTAAATTTAAAAAAAAAATTTGACTGTGAAACATCAGTCTGCTTGTGTAATCTAATTGCAGTAGCCTGCCTGCCAGTGTGTGTGCCAGGCCCACTTGCCCAGTGCCACCACTCATATCTGTTGTAACAGTAGTGTAAATTTAAAAAAAAAAAAAACTTTTTTGACTGTGAAACATCAGTCTGCTAGTGTAATCTAATTGCAGTTGCCTGCCTGCCAGCGTGTGTGCCAGGCTCACAGCGTATACTGTGTCCACTTGCCCAGTGCCACCACTCATATCTGTTGTAACAGTAGTGTAATTTTTTTAAAAAATAACTTTTTTAACTGTGAAACATCACTTTGCTAGTGTAATCTAATTGCAGTTGACTGCCTGCCAGCGTGTGTGCCAGGCTCACAGCGTATACTGTGCCCACTTGCCCAGTGCCACCACTCATATCTGGTGTAACAGTAGTGTAAATTTAAAAAAAAAACTTTTTTGACTGTGAAACATCAGTCTGCTAGTGTAATCTAATTGCAGTTGCCTGCCTGCCAGCGTGTGTGCCAGGCTCACAGCGTATACTGTGCCCACTTGCCCAGTGCCACCACTCATATCTGGTGTAACAGTAGTGTAAATTTAAAAAAAAACTTCTAGTATAATCTAATTGCAGTTGCCTGCCTGCCAGCGTGTGTGCCAGGCTCACAGCATATACTGTGCCCACTTGCCCAATGCCACCACTCATATCTGGTGTAACAGTAGTGTCAATTAAAAAAAAAAAATTTGACTGTGAAACATCTGTCTGCTTGTGTAATCTAATTGCAGTTGCCTGCCTGCCAGCGTTTGTGCCAGGCCCACTTACCCAGTGACACCACTCATATCTGTTTTAACAGTAGTGTAAATTTAAAAAAAAAACTTTTTGGACTGTGAAACATCAGTTTGCTAGTGTAATCTAATTGCAGTTGCCTGTCTGTCAGCATGTGTGCCAGGCTCACAGTGTATACTGTGCCCACTTGCCCAGTGCCACCACTCATATCTGGTGTAACAGTAGTATAAATTTAAAAAAAAAAAACTTTTTTGACTGTGAAACATCAGTCTGCTAGTGTTATCTAATTGCAGTTGCCTGCCTGCCAGCGTGTGTGCCAGGCTCACAGCGTATACTGTGCCCACTTGCCCAGTGCCACCACTCATATCTGGTGTAACAGTAGTGTAAATTAAAAAAAAAAACTTTTTTGACTGTGAAACATTAGTCTGCTTGTGTAATCTAATTGTAGTTGCCCGCCTGCCAGTGTGTGTGCCAGGCTCACTTGCCCAGTGCCACCACTCATATCTGGTGTAACAGTAGTGTAAAGTTAAAAAAAAAAAACTTTTTTGACTGTGAAACATCAGTCTGCTAGTGTAATCTAATTGCAGTTGCCTGCCTGCCAGCGTGTGTGCCAGACTCACAGCGTATACTGTGCCCACTTTCCCAGTGCCAAAACTCTTATCTGGTGTAACAGTAGTGTAAATTTAAAAAAAAAAACTTTTTTGACTGTGAAACATCAGTCTGCTTGTGTAATCTAATTGCAGTTGCCTGCCTGCCAGCATGTGTGCCAGACCCACTTGCCCAGTACCACCACTCATATCTGGTGTAACAGTAGTGTAAATTTAAAAAACAAAAATGTTTTGACTGTGAAACATCAGTCTGCTAGTGTAATCTAATTGCAGTTGCCTGCCTGCCAGCGTGTGTGCCAGACTCACAGCGTATACTGTGCCCACTTTCCCAGTGCCAAAACTCTTATCTGGTGTAACAGTAGTGTAAATTTAAAAAAAAAAACTTTTTTGACTGTGAAACATCAGTCTGCTTGTGTAATCTAATTGCAGTTGCCTGCCTGCCAGCATGTGTGCCAGGCCCACAGCATATACTGTGCCCACTTGCCCAGTGCCACCACTCATATCTGGTGTAACAGTAGTGTAAATTTAAAACAAAAAAACTTTTTTGACTGTGAAACATCAGTCTGCTAGTGTAATCTAATTGCAGTTGCCTGTCTGCCAGAGTGTGTGCCAGGCTCACAGTGTATACTGTGCCCACTTGCCCAGTGCCACCACTCATATCTGGTGTAACAGTAGTGTAAATTTAAAAAAAAAAAACTTTTTTGACTGTGAAACATCAGTCTGCTAGTGTAATCTAATTGCAGTTGCCTGCCTGCCAGCGTGTGTGCCAGGCTCACAGCGTATACTGTGCCCACTTGCCCAGTGCCACCACTCATATCTGTTGTAACAGTAGTGTAAATTTAAAAAAAGAACTTTTTTGACTGTGAAACATTAGCCTGCTTGTGTAATCTAATTGTAGTTGCCTGCCTGCCAGTGTGTGTGCCAGGCTCACTTGCCCAGTGCCACCACTCATATCTGGTGTAACAGTAGTGTAAATTTAAAAAAAAAACTTTTTTTACATTGAAACATCAGTCTGCTTGTGTAATCTAATTGCAGTGGCCTGCCTGCCAGCGTGTGTGCCAGACTCACAGCGTATACTGTGCCCACTTGCCCAGTGCCACCACTCATATCTGGTGTAACAGTAGTGTAAATTTAAAAAAAAAACTTTTTTGACTGTGAAACATTAGTCTGCTTGTGTAATCTAATTGTAGTTGCCTGCCTGCCAGTGTGTGTGCCAGGTTCACTTGCCCAGTGCCACCACTCATATCTGGTGTAACAGTAGTGTAAATTTAAAAAAAAACTTTTTTCCCTGTGAAACATCAGTCTGCTAGTGTAATCTAATTGCAGTGGCCTGCCTGCCAGCGTGTGTGCCAGACTCACAGCGTATACTGTGCCCACTTGCCCAGTGCCACCACTCATATCTGGTGTAACAGTAGTGTAAAAAAAAAAAAACTTTTTTGACTGTGAAACATCAGTCTGCTAGTGTAATATAATTGCAGTTGCCTTCCTGCCAGCGTGTGTGTCAGGCTCACAGCGTATACTGTTCCCACTTGCCCAGTGCCACCACTCATATCTGTTGTAACAGTAGTGTAAATTGAAAAAAAAAAATTTGACTGTGAAAAATCAGTCTGCTTGTGTAATCTAATTGCAGTTGCCTGCTTGCCAGCGTGTGTGCCAGGCTCACAGCGTATACTGTGCCCACTTGCCCAGTGCCACCACTCATATCTTGTTTAATAGTAGTGTAAGTGTACATTTAAATAAAAAAAAACTTTTTGGACTGTGAAACATCAGTCTGCTTTTTTGTGTCAGGCTCACAGCGTATACTGTGCCCACTTGCCCAGTGGCACCACTCATATCTTGTTTAATAGTAGTGTAAGTGTACATTTTTAAATAAAAAAAAACTTTTTGGACTGTGAAACATCAGTCTGCTTTCTTGTGTCAGGCTCACAGCGTATACTGTGCCCATTTGCCCAGTGCCACCACTCATATCTTGTTTAATAGTAGTGTAAGTGTACATTTAAAACAAAAAAAACTTTTTGGACTGTGAAACATCAGTCTGCTTTTTTGTGTCAGGCTCACAGCGTATACTGGGCCCACTTTCCCAGTGCCACCACTCATATCTTGTTTAATAGTAGTGTAAGTGTAAATTTAAAAAAAATTAAACTTTTTGGACTGTGAAACATCAGTCTGCTTTTTTGTGTCAGGCTCACAGCGTATACTGTGCCCACTTGCCCAGTGGCACCACTCATATCTTGTTTAATAGTAGTGTAAGTATACATTTAAAAAAAATGACAGGCAGAGGCAGGCCACCCCGCAGGTGCCATCGTGGTCATGGTGCTGTGATTCCCTTTGGCCCTAGAATAATGTCCCGTGTTCAGAGGCCACGTACCATGAACTCGAAAAGTTCTGAGGACATAGTTGACTTTTTAACACAGGACACCCAATCTTCTATAGCTTCCGCTCCGAACCTTGACGCACCATCCTCCTCCAGCTTATCTTCGGGCACCTCTCAAGTTACCACTCGCCCGCCTGCCACCACCACCAACACTAGCACCACAGCCGCTTCACTTGATCTGTCAGACGAGTTATTTACACTTCAGTTGGAAGAAATGAGTGATGCGCAACCATCATTGACAGAGGATGTAGATAACATTAATATGTCTCAGTCAGGCAGCATTACAGACATGGACGTACGGTGTGATGATGATGATGATGTACCCGCTGCTGCTTCCTTTGTTGATTTGTCAGATACAAGTGAAGTGGTTGATGATGACTATGCGTCCGTGGATGTCACGTGGGTGCCCGCTAGAAGAGAGGAAAAACAGGGGGAAAGTTCAGATGGGGAGACAGAGAGGAGGAGGAGATGAGTTGGAAGCAGGGGAGGTCATCGCAAGGAGCTAGTGGCACAGTCAGACAGCATGCATCGGCATCCGGGGTCAGCCAGACAGCACGCCAATCAACGCATGGTGTTGCTACCACCAGAATGCCGTCATCGCAGAGCTCAGCAGTGTGGCATTTTTTGTGTGTGTCTGCCTCTGACAATAGCGATGCCATTTGCAACCTGTGCCAAAAGAAACTGAGTCATGGGAAGTCCAACACCCACCTAGGTACAACTGCTTTGCGAAGGCACATGATCGCACATCACAAATGCCTATGGGATCAACACATGAGTACAAGCAGCACACAAACTCAAAGCCGCCATCCTCCTCCTGGTCCAGCATCTTCAGCCACGTCAACCACTGCTGTCCTCCTTGCCCCCTCTCAACCATCTGCCACTCCGTCACTCTTCCGGAGCATTTCCTGCTCATCTGCCCACAGTCAGGTGTCTGTCAAGGACATGTTTGAGTGTAAGAAGCCAATGTCACAAAGTCACCCCCTTGCCCGGCATCTGACAGCTGGCTTGTCTGAACTCTTAGCCCGCCAGCTTTTACCATACAAGCTGGTGGAGTCTGAGGCGTTCAAAAAATTTGTAGCTATTGGGACACCACAGTGGAAGGTACCCGGCCGAAATTTATTTTCACAAAAGGCAATACCCAACCTGTACTCGATTGTGCGAAAGGAAGTAATGGCATGTCTGGCACACAGTGTTGGGGCAAGGGTCCATCTGACCACTGATAGCTGGTCTGCAAAGCATGGTCAGGGCAGGTATATCACCTACACTGCGCATTGGGTAAACCTGCTGACGGCTGCCAAGCATGGAATGCGTGGCTCTGCAGAGGAGTTGGTGACACCGCCACGACTTGCAGGCAGGCCTGCTGCCACCTCCTCTACTCCTCCTACTCGATCCTCTTCCATAACCGCCTTGGCTGAGTCCTCTTCTACTGCTGCGTCTTGCTCCACATCAACGGCACCCCCCCCCGGCTCCCAGGTACTATTCCACATCCCGAATACGGCAGTGTCACGCCGTCTTGGGGTTGACTTGCCTGAAAGCAGAGAGTCACACCGGACCAGCACTCCTGTCCGCCCTGAATGCACAGGTGGATCAGTGGCTGACTCCGCACCAACTGGAGATCGGCAAAGTGGTTTCTGACAACGGAAGTAATTTGGTGGCGGCATTGAAATTGGGCAAGTTGCCCCATGTGCCGTGCATGGCACATGTGTGTAATCTGATCATACAACGCTTTGTGCATAAGTACCCAGGCTTACAGGACGTTCTGAAGCAGGCCAGGAAGGTGTGTGGCCATTTCAGGCGTTCCTACACAGCCATGGCGCACTTTTCAGATATCCAGCGGCGAAACAACATGCCAGTGAGGCGCTTGTTTTGCGACAGCCCGACACGTTGGAATTCAACACTCCTAATGTTCGACCGCCTGCTCCAACAAGAAAAAGCCGTTAACGAGTATTAGTATGACCGGGGTGCTAGGACAGCCTCTGCGGAGCTGGGAATTTTTTTGCCACGTTACTGGACGCTCATGCGCAATGCCTGTAGGCTCATGCGTCCTTTTGAGGAGGTGACAAACCTAGTCAATCACACCGAAGGCACCATCAGCGACATCATACCATTTGTTTTCTTCCTGAAGTGTGCCCTGCGAAGAGTGCTGGATCAGGCCGTACATGAGCGTGAAGAGTTGTGGTCACCATCACCACCAGAAACAGCCTTATCAGCATTGCTTGCTGGACCAGCGGCAACGCTGGAAGATGATTGTGAGGAAGAGGAGTCAGAGGAGGAATGGAAGGAGGAGGAGGAAGACCAACCACAACAGGCATCCCATGCTCATTGTCACCTATCTGGTACTCATGATGTTGTATGTGGCTGGGGGGAAGAAGATACCTTCAGTGAGATCAGTGAGGACAAGGAATGGGACATGAGTAGTTCGGCACCCAACCTTGTGCAAATGGGGTCTTTCATGCTGTCGTGCCTGTTGAGGGACCCTCGTATAAAAAAGCTGAAGAACGACCTGTACTGGGTGTCCACGGTACTAGACCCCCGGTATAAGCATAAAGTGCCTGAAATGTTACCGAATTACCGCAAGTCGGAAAGGATGCAGCAGTTCCAAAATAAATTAAAAAGTATGCTTTGCACAGCGTATAAGGGTGATGTCACAGCACAACGGGAATCTAACAGGGGAAGAGGTGAAAGTAATCCTCCAACTCCCACGACCATGCTGGCAAGGACAGGATGCTTTACAGACGTGTTGTTGATGGAGGACATGTGGAGCTTTTTAAGTCCTATGCATCACCACAGCCCTTCGGGGTCCACCCTCAGAGAACGACTCGACCGACAGATAGCAGACTACCTCGCCTTAACTGCAGATCTCAACACTCTGAGGAGCGATGAACCCCTTGACTACTGGGTGTGCAGGCTTGACCTGTGGCCTGAGCTGTCCCAATTTGCGATAGAACTTCTGGCCTGCCCCGCTTCAAGTGTCCTGTCAGAAAGGACCTTCAGTGCAGCAGGAGGTATTGTCACTGAGAAGAGAAGTCGCCTAGGTCAAAAAAGTCTAGATTACCTCACCTTTATTAAGATGAATGAGGGATGGATCCCGAAGGGACTGACATTGGGCGATACATTCGAGTAAAAAAGGCCTGATAAGATGAGCTGCCTTAGGCTAAAAATGGTCCACACGCTGCTGTATTTTATCTTTGAATGCCGGATGACTTGCGTGACTTATCCGCCACCAACTAGGGTTCAAGCCGCAATGTTTTAGTGCACTTTCTGCCTGGGAAACAAACATCAATTTTTCCGGCCGCTGCTACAGCAGCGGCTGCAACAATACCTAATTTTTCAGGCATGTGTACATGCCAAATTTTTCTGGCCTCTGGTGCTGCACCGTGGCTTCAAAAACCACACCACTCATATCTGGTGGCACAGTAGATTGCACGCGCAGTGCCCCAAATTTGAAGTAGGAGGACCGACCAAGCATCTTTTTCCATCTCCCGGTTCCTAAAATCCATGCTATATACACGTCCCCTGATATGGGACATAACAGGGATTAAACTGATCAGAATAGTACTACTTAACACACCACTCATATCTGGTGGCACAGTAGATTGCACACGCAGTACCCCAAATTTGAAGTAGGAGGACCGACCAAGCATCTTTTTCCATCTCCCGGTTCCTAAAATCCATGCCATATACACGTCCCCTGATAGGGGACGTAACAGGGATTAAACTGATCAGAATAGTACTACTTAACACACCACTCATATCTGGTGGCACAGTAGATTGCACGCAGTGCTCTGACAAAATGCAGAAGGACATTTGGCAGACAGACATTTGGCAGACAGACATTTGGCAGACGGACATTTGGCCGACAGACAGAAAGCTAAAGAATGTTCCGATTTTGGCCAAGGGCAGATACGTTCCAGAGTGCTCTGTTCTAATCAGAGCCTCAGGCGCCGCAACTGCCTCTGGGAACCTTACCATGGGTCCCATCCCGCACGTCTTGTAATTCTCTGTCTGGGAAATTATCTATCTATCAAATCTATCTATTTATCTATCAAATCTATCTATCGTATGTATCAAATGTATCTATTGCATCTATTGATCTATCTATCTAATCTATTTATCTATCAATCTATCAAATCTATCTATCTCGTGGCCGGACTGTTATCTGACAGCCACTTGTGTTTTGGCCATGCCATATACATATCCATGCCATATACACGTCCCCTGATAGGGGACGTAACAGGGATTAAACTGATCAGAATAGTACTACTTAACACACCACTCATATCTGGTGGCACAGTAGATTGCATGCGCAGTGCCCCAAATTTGAAGTAGGAGGACCGACCAAGCATCTTTTTCCATATCCCGGTTCCTAAAATCCATGCCATATACACGTCCCCTGATAGGGGACGTAACAGGGATTAAACTGATAGGAATAGTACTACTTAACACACCTTATAATAACGCAGAGAGAGGAGTCTGAAGAAGAGGAGTCAGAGGAGGAAGGTGGCTTTGAGGAGGTGGAAGACCAAACACAGCAGTCGTCCCAGGGGGCTTGTTGTCACCTTTCAGGGACCCTTGGTGTTGTCGTGGCTGGGTGGAGGAAGAGACCTTCAATGACGTCAGTGAGGACAAGGAACAGGACATGGCTAGCTTGGTATCCAACCTTGTGCAAATGGGGAGTTTGCGGTTGTGCAAATGGACTGTTTGCGGTTGTTTGCGGTGCGTTAAAGGGACAGTCTAGGCCAAAATAAACTTTCATGATTTAGATAGAGCATGTAATTTTAAACAATTTTCCAATTTACTTTTATCACCAATTTTGCTTTGTTCTCTTGGTATTCTTAGTTGAAAGCTTAACCTAAGAGGTTCATATACTAATTTCTTAGACCTTGAAGCCCACCTCTTTCAGATTGCATTTTACCAGTTTTTCACCACTAGAGGGTGTTAGTTCACGTATTTCATATAGATAACACTGTGCTTGTGCACGAGAAGTTATCTGGGAGCAGGCACTGATTGGCTAGACTGCAAGTCTGTCAAAAGAACTGAAAAAAGGGGCAGTTTGCAGAGGCTTAGATACAAGATAATCACAGAGGTTAAAAGTATATTATTATAAATGTGTTAGTTATGCAAAACTGGGAAATGGGTAATAAAGGGATTATCTATCTTTTAAAACAATAAAAATTATGGTGTAGACTGTCCCTTTATACGGGGAGTTTGGTCTGTCACTGTGAAGCGGGCGTAACCCTTACACTACCTGATCGATACGACATCATAACTGATGTTTTAAAGCACGTTGTTCCAAACAATGTAGGAATGTTAGGTGATTTATGCCCTTTATGGCTTAAAAACAGACTCTGCATCAACTATGTAATTTTCCATGGGAGTTTTGCCATGGATCCCCCTCCGGCATGCCACAGTCCAGGTGTTAGTCCCCTTGAAACAACTTTTCCATCACTATTGTGGCCAGAAAGAGTCCCTCTGGGTTTTAAAATTCGCCTGCCCAGAGCAGACGCATGGTACAGTAGCTCTGGAAAACGGCACCTATTTTACTAAAATTGCTGAGTCTGTACCCTATCTAAATATAGCTTATTCGTGATAGATGTGCCCTGCAACTGTTGGGGAAGATATCCAGCGACTTAGAAGGGCTTTCTTGGGGTCAAAGGAGAGTAATGAAGCCTAACACGAACTAGGCCTAGCGGATGTCGGGGCCCCTCGAAGGCTGAGAACCCTAACGAAGTGGATATTGAGCTACACAGCGCACTAGATCCCCTGTCATGGAGGAGCTGCACATTGCACTGCGGACCTACATGGAGGAAGTGGAGAAAATATTCTATGAAAGAATAGACAGTATTATACTGTCTATCAACACAGTGAGCAATGACCTGAAAAATAGAAAGTTGGCAAGGGACGCAGCATTGACTCTGAAGAAGATCCCTGATAGTCCTGCTCACGCATTCACAGGGGTTCAGACGTCCGATGCTGAAATGCGACAGAGTGTTGGGAGTCCCTGGGAGCAGACGTGTGAGTCACAAACCCCTGATGACTTAGCACCTCGGAGTGACAACCCGGCCGCAGTAGCAATCGCCGATGGATCACGAAGTGACACTGCGGGAGGCGGTGTAACTTTGGGGGACATGCAGACTCGCTCAGAAAAGGAAGACCCCCATAACAGGATATGGATGAATGTCTGGACTAGAGAGGTAGGCACCCCGGAATGCTACCCAGACCTACCAAGAGCGCCTATGAAGGCCGCAAGAGACTTACGGTACTCTTTTTTGATTCCTGACTCCCCGCAAGTAGAGGTCACTTTCATACATATTCCAGGCACCCTAGATTTTACTGGTGTCCCCATGGCCCTACTCCATGCTTGCTTCCTCACATTGGGTATGGATTGGAGGCTGTTATATTTCTCTCACTGCCTAAGCGCCCGTAGATCTGGTGTGGGTTAAGAACTGTGAGTAAGGTCATTGCTATTTGTGACTGATGTATTACAAGAACTGGTGCTCTAAGATCTTTACTATAGCAGCGGATACCAATTGTACAGACTCAAGTATTTTATTTAACAAATGCGCCTCCCATTGACCCTTGCTCTTAGGCACAATGACTGATTATATTATAGAGGAAGCTGTATATCTGATAATGTGTAGATTTGGACCTGTTTTCTCATGATCCTTTTGTAATCTTATGTCTTAGCAATACCTGAAAATGTGTGATTTTCTACAGTCTATGTTTTCATTACTTGGTGGTCCTATAAGAGACTTATGGCTAGTAATGTTCTAGGTGCTAACTATAGGTGGGCAGTCTACATTTATGAAGCCACATGTTCTGACAGGATAGTGCTATTAGAGCTTAGTTTTTGATTGGAGCCCATACAAGCATAAATCTTGAGTAACAATGTCTTATTGATGGGCAATATGATTGCCTATATATTTTAACACTACTAGTTCTGTAATTTAGAGCCTCAATAGCTGAAAATGTGAGGAATACTTTTCCCAGCATAGTTAATTGCCCTAGATAGACTTGTGCATGGGTTGTGCTTACTAATCTCAGTTTCACTAAACCACTAAAGCACTATATCCTGTACTGTAGATCCTAACTAGTGTTGGATAGATTGTTTTAGGTAACCACCTATTTTTGCATGTGTAGGGTATCTCTCTTGCAGTTGTTTTGCTGACTAATGTGACTTCATAGCTACTTAATTGTATTGCAAACGCAAGAGTTTTATTATGTTCAGTTTGCAGTGCGAGTTGCCTGCGGACATGCTGTATTGCCTATGCATCTCAAAATCAGTCTAAGTAACTATGACTTGAAGTGTGTTAAACTAGTTAATTCTTCTGTGTGAATTGATGTTAAATCTCCATGATAATATTCTATTTTTCTCTTGGGCGAATCTAGGGCTGTTTAACGTGTTAGATATGCTAACTAGCAACAGAAAAATATGACATTGCTGGACTGCCCTCTGGTCCCCCCCCCCCACACACCATTCTTGTGCGGTCAGGGTTGAGTCCTCTCTCCTCCGCATACTTTTTTGACAGAGTGTAGTAGTCTCTGTCCCACCTGCAGAGCCATGACCCAGTCTTTCCCATGCATTTATGCAAAATGGCTCTCAGGGTTTTAATACAGGAAATTTAAGCTTGTCTATGTTTTCCTGCTCCCCTGTAATGTATCCATGATAATAGTCTCTTTTATGTCTATACTTATATAACTGTTCAGTGTTGATAGGTAACTAGGTTTATATTTCTCTATCTTGATATTGTGTGTTCACTCCAGAATTTGTATTAACTCTGTGACTGCTGAAACTGCAAATGTCTACTATTATCTCCATTAACATGCCCTCAATTGCTTTGTTAACTTTTTGGTCCCTTGATTGGACCTGTTTGTCTGAGGACACTGCGAACCTACAAGATTTTAAAACTGAGGTGCCTAAATTGTCACGTCATGTCAGTTCTATGCGTATTGTGAAATGTAACCTGTTGATGAGACTGTTGTATATTTGCTATTTTAACCTCAATAAAAAAATTATTAAAAAAAAAAAAAAAAAAATTCGCCTGCCTATTGAAGTCTATGGCGGTTCGCCCGGTTCGCACGTTCTCGAACAGTTGCGGAAGTTCGTGTCCGCCGTTCGCGAACGCAAATTTTTAAGTTTGCGACATCATTATCTACCTTACCCAGAAAGACAGTATACACCACAAACATACACATACTTATAGGGCTAGATTACAAGTGGAGCGAACTATTGTTAATGCTGATAAGCTCTAAATGAGCTCATTGTAAAGCATTAGCACGCACAGGTTAGCACTGGTATTACCAGTGGACAGTAAACAGACTCATAAGCTCTACCTTCAGGACTTCAGGCTTCAGATATTTCTATGTATGTTCTATATAAAGAAAGCCTTTTCCATTTATCGTTTGTTCACAAAACCAAAACGGCACTAGACCAGCTGTGTTAAAGCAGAAGGTGCTTTAAGAATATTTCATATTCCAATGTTTTTCACTTACACATTCATATATTTACACATATAAACACATACATACACGTGTACACAACCAATCTCCTCTGTTTGTGATTTTTTTTTTAATTATGAGACGTCACCACTCCTCCCACCTTAGTCCTCAGACCCCCTGGAAGATCTGTTTTGATAGTATATATATATATATATATATATCCTTTCAAATAGCTAAGTTTGCCTTGTAATTAGTCAGAAACATGGGTGCTATGTGTCTGTATTATGTCCCAAAGATGTAATACACTCACAGGAATTCTTAAACTGTGACAAATTTAATCTATGACGTTTCAGTGATTTTGTAATCTTCTACCTTCTGAGGAAGGAGATTACAATATCCTCAACATTTGTCTACACACATATATATATAAGAAAAAGGAAAATGTTGTGTCTCAAAAATAACTATATAAGCGTTCAAATAATAGTCTTATTATATAAACCCCTGGTAGCGATCGCCCAAGCACTTCCAAAAAATCCACAAACACAAATGTATAAATGGATGAACAGTCCCAAAAAGGTATAACTGGCGTTCACAGGTTGTCTCCTATTAATCAGAAAAGCTCTAAATAGCAGTTATGGGTCTTATGGATTTCACAAACTTTATGCTTGCAAATGCATCTGTGTAATATTTACCGCTATGCGGTTAAGCCCACTTACCACTGCTACAGAGAAACGCCAGACACCACGAATCCGTTCAAATCCTTACTGATTGAAGGCCCACTCTCGGTCCGGTCTCTGCCCGGCAAACTTGCCTCTGCAATCTCCGTCTACAGACAGTGCTGTGAAGGACGCTGTTGTTGCGTCTGAGCGTGTGTGGCATACCACGTGTCGAGGGTCATCCAATAGGGTGAAACGGATTCTTTAGCTGGGATATGATGGTCTGTAGTAATCCAATAGGAAGTCTAGCTGTCCACGCTAGCTTAGGGGTATAGTATGGAGCATACAAAAACCACTGGGCACCAATGCTTAATCCTGATAGAATATTAAAAGTCAAAAACAAAAATTTAAAGCAATAGGTGCCAAATGCGGTTAAAAAATGAATTTTATTTGTGTAGTCACACAATTAAAACATGGGGGTAGTACAAAAAGCAAACAAATTAGGCAACAAAACTGAGCACATAGTTGGTTGCTGACATGTTTCAGCACACAGCCGTAATCATAGCTAAAGAGTACACCTGTTACCAAGTTTAAGTACCCTACCTCTGATTCTAATAGGTTAAAAACAAACATGCTCAAATTAACTCATTAAAGTAACAAGTTAGTGAATCCAGCCTTGGGACTACAAAATTAACCTTATTTAGTAGTATAAGTGCCTATTGTTCAAACTTGAACTAGTATAACACTATGCCAAATACCTATATCAACATTATATTATATTATGACCAATCCTCAAATTTAAAACTGTATTTACCTGACTTGGTTTATATTTAAATGAAAATTGTTTTACAAAAATATCTATATGTGGTATAAGGCAATTGCTGATAGTAGGGATATGGAAATACTTTAAATGAACCTTTAAAAAGATTATGGAAACATAATAATAATTATTAGTTGTTAAACGTTATGAAAGGTCTGACTCTCCTTATATCCAACTATAGATAAAATGTAATTTTACTGGTCTATAGATAGGTGTTCTTTTATTGGTTTAAAAAGAACATGATTTAATCTTAAATTTATTGGGAGAAGACATTACTTTATTTTAATTATAATTTTTTTTTTTTTTAAATTTATTTCCAATAATTAATTAAATCATATTCAGAGTTCATTCCTTGGGGAACTCTTGTCCCAAGTTTAAATATCCAAAACATCTCCCTCTTGCCCAGCATTTTGTCCCTATTACCTCCCCTTGGAGGTGTATTCACCTTTTCTATTGCTTGCCAGCGAAAGGTAGATAGGGATTTATTATGCTTATTAGCAAAATGCTGGACAAGAGGGGTAGTAGCTATGCCTGAGCTGATTGTAGATAGATGGTTTCTCATCCTTGTGTTTACATCATTTGAGGTGAGACCTACATATTGTATGGAACATTCAATGCATGTGATAACATAAATCACATAGGGAGTAGTGCAGTTCAGGCAGGATTCTATATGGAATCTCTCACCTGTGCTCATGGATTGAAAGCTGTCAGTAAAGAGAGCAAATTCGCACGGTCTGCAGGATCTCTTTCCACACTTGAACATGCCTTTGTGTTGTAACCATGTACTCTTTGATGTGTTTTTAGAAATACAGGAGGGTGACAGAATATTGCCCAAAGTCTTACACTTTCTGTAAGAACATTTCAGGCCTAATTCTACACTCTCTGTAAGATGATCATCAGCAGCCAATAATTTGAAGTGTTTCTTTAAAATTCTACATATGTCACCATATTGGGCGCTGTATTCAGTGACAAAATATGACCCATTTGTTTTAGATGTTTTGATATGGTCCTGTTGTGTCTTGTTGCTCAAAAGCTTTTTCCTGTCTAGTCTCGCTACTTGATATTCTGCTCTATCAAGAACTTTGTCTGAGTAACCTCTCTCTTTTAAACGTTGTCTCAATTCAGTACTTTGCCTGACAAAAGCTGCCTCCTCCGTACAGTTTCTCTTAAGTCTAACGAACTGTCCCTTTGCAACTGCAAAAGGAACATGCGGTGGATGGCAGCTTTTGGCGTGCAACAATGTGTTCCGTGTAATTGGTTTACGATATGTGTCACATGTTATTGAACCATCATTATTTCCTTTTATGTTGAGGTCCAAAAAGGAAATGTTCTCACTGTTATGTTCAAAGGTGAACTTTAAATCCAATTTATTGTCATTAATCTTTGTGACAAAGCTCTCAAGTTCTCTTATAGTGCCTTTCCATATTAGAAGAAGGTCATCTATGTATCTCCTGTAAAACACAATATTAGCCTTAAATGTGTTTTGATCTCCAAAGATGTGGGACAGCTCCCACCATCCCATATAGAGATTGGCGAATGATGGCGCAAATTTCGCGCCCATTGCTGTCCCACACCTCTGGAGATAGAACCTATCTTCAAATTTGAAGTAGTTGTGCGTCAGGAGATACATAGTGACCCTCTCAACAAATTCAATAAGTTCTTTAGAGAAATCTGTGAAATTGTTCAAAAAATACATAATGGCCTCCACGCCCTTATCATGTGGGATTGAAGAGTAAAGAGATGCTACTTCTATTGTGACCCATCTATAATTCTCTTTCTCCCATTTTTCACTTTCAAGTAAGTTTATAGTATGTTTGGTATCTTTCAAATAGCTATGCAGTTGAACAACCAAAGGGTTCAAAATCGCATCTAGCCACTCTGAAAGGTGCTCAGATATAGAGCCAATCCCACTTATGATAGGACGACCTGTGACATCCTCCAGACTCTTATGTACTTTTGGTAGATGGTGGAAGATGGGCACAATTGGGTACTTAACAAATAAAAAATCTCCCGTAGATTCATCTATGTGCCCATCCTCCAACCCATCATCCAAAATTTCTTTGAGAACTCTCTGATACATATGAGTTGGATCTCCTTGTAGAGGAACATAGTTGTTTAAGTCTTGTAGTTGACGTAAGGCCTCTTTAATATAATCAGTCCTCTCCATTATTACTATGGAACCCCCCTTATCTGCTTTACGAATAGTAATGTCATCCATTAGTTTTAACTCATTCAGAGCCCTTCTTTCCTTTTTAGACAAATTATTGGATGAAGTGGTATTTTCACTTAAAGCTATAAGATCATTCTCAACTCTTTTAAAGAATGTTTCCAATATAGTACCTCTATATTGTATGGGGTAAAACTCAGAAGAGGGTTTAAAACCACTAAATTCATTTCTATGTTTAGGGCTGGAATCTATGTGACTCTCAGAGGCTAGGATATTAAGAGTATTAACATCACAAGCTTCTTTAAACCCAATGTCCTGGGTCTCCAGAACACTAAGACATTCAGATTGTCCACTGTCTCTCTCATCTACCTGATTTTTAGAAAATAATTTCTTTAGGGTTAGATTTCTAATCAATAAATGTGTTTGTTGGAGAAAAATTCAAACCCAGACTCAAAACTTTGATATGCTCTTTAGTGAGTACTCTTGAAGACAAATTTATTACATTATTCATATGTATTTCGCATTTGTTTTGTTTTTCCTCTGAGGATATCTGGCTTGCTCGTGACCTATACCTGTTTTTTCTGGAGCCACGTAAAAAATCTTCTCAAACTCTGTTTTATCTTGATTGGCTTGACTAGTTTGTGGAGTCATAACATATTTAGATCCTTTATTAATTGGTTTAACCTGGGTGTTAGTTTCTTGAAATCTAGCTCCCTGCTCATCATTACAGGCTACAACCTGTTTGTTAGATTCCTGAAAATTTACATTACGATTGCTTTTCAGTATACCAGTAGGAATGGTCTGGTCTTGATTATAATCATTTAACTGTCTCCCTTCTGTTGTGTTAGTACTGTTTGGTTTTGATGTAGATGCTGATTGATTGCTACTTGGTGACCTGTTGTTCCTGCTATTTCTATTTCTACTTCTAGACCTGCCCCTGTTTTGTAGTCTCCTAGTGTTAGTTCTTTCTGCTCTATTCCACACATAAACATTTTTATCATCATAATCAGTTTTATCTCTAACAAATTTGGTATGCTTTAAGTTCAAAACAGAAGTTTTGATTTCAGTAAGTGTAGATTTCAATATATTATCAAATTTTAAGAATTCAAGTTCATCTTTCCTTAAATTCATTTCTGTTTGCAATACTCCAATTTCTTCTCTCACAGTTGATAACAATTTCATTTTATATGAGACCAAAAGTAACATCAGTCTAGTGGAACACTCTGATAAGATTTCATTCCATGATTCAATGAATTCCTCATCCTGCACCTCAAATTTTGGAAATTTGCTGAGTCTTAACCCTCTAGGTATCAAATTTAATTTTAGATATCTCTCAAATTTCCATACATCATATTGTAATTTCATTTCTTTAATCAGTAGTTTCTCCATTTCTTCAAACAAACAGCTCAAGTTGTAATCCGTAATGTTAGTGGAAAAAATGTTATCCAAATCCATACATTCTCTATCTGCCAGTGGCATGAGTGAATAAAAGTTCATAGTACCCTCCATGTTAGTATGCTCCATATGTAGAGTGTTAGATTGAGACAACAGAACTGTGTATATCAGGACTTGCACAGTAAATAAACAAGAAAAAGGAAAATTTTGTGTCTCAAAAATAACTATATAAGCGTTCAAATAATAGTCTTATTATATAAACCCCTGGTAGCGATCGCCCAAGCACTTCCAAAAAATCCACAAACACAAATGTATAAATGGATGAACAGTCCCAAAAAGGTATAACTGGCGTTCACAGGTTGTCTCCTATTAATCAGAAAAGCTCTAAATAGCAGTTATGGGTCTTATGGATTTCACAAACTTTATGCTTGCAAATGCATTTGTGTAATATTTACCACTATGCGGTTAAGCCCACTTACCACTGCTATAGAGAAACGCCAGACACCACAAATCCGTTCAAATCCTTACTGATTGAAGGCCCACTCTCAGTCCGGTCTCTGCCCGGCAAACTTGCCTCTGCAATCTCCGTCTACAGACAGTGCTGTGAAGGACGCTGTTGTTGCGTCTGAGCGTGTGTGGCGTACCACGTGTCGAGGGTCATCCAATAGGGTGAAACTGATTCTTTAGCTGGGATATGATGGTCTGTAGTAATCCATTTGGAAGTCTAGCTGTCCACGCTAGCTTAGGGGTATAGTATGGAGCATACAAAAACCACTGGGCACCAATGCTTAATCCTGATAGAATATTAAAAGTCAAAAACAAAAATTTAAAGCAATAGGTGCCAAATGCGGTTAAAAAATGAATTTTATTTGTGTAATCACACAATTAAAACATGGGGGTAGTACAAAAAGCAAACAAATTAGGCAACAAAACTGAGCACATAGTTGGTTGCTGACATGTTTCGGCACACAGCCGTAATCATAGCTAAAGAGTACACCTGTTACCAAGTTTAAGTACCCTACCTCTGATTCTAATAGGTTAAAAACAAACATGCTCAAATTAACTAATTAAAGTAACAAGTTAGTGAATCCAGCCTTGGGACTACAAAATTAACCTTATTTAGTAGTATAAGTGCCTATTGTTCAAACTTGAACTAGTATAACACTATGCCAAATACCTATATCAACATTATATTATATTATGACCAATCCTCAAATGTAAAACTGTATTTACCTGACTTGGTTTATATTTAAATGAAAATTGTTTTAAAGAAGCTTGTGATGTTAATACTCTTAATATCCTAGCCTCTGAGAGTCACATAGATTCCAGCCCTAAACATAGAAATGAATTTAGTGGTTTTAAACCCTCTTTTGAGTTTTACCCCATACAATATAGAGGTACTATATTGGAAACATTCTTTAAAAGAGTTGAGAAAGATCTTATAGCTTTAAGTGAAAATACCACTTCATCCAATAATTTGTCTAAAAAGGAAAGAAGGGCTCTGAATGAGTTAAAACTAATGGATGACATTACTATTCGTAAAGCAGATAAGGGGGGTTCCATAGTAATAATGGAGAGGACTGATTATATTAAAGAGGCCTTACGTCAACTACAAGACTTAAAAAACTATGTTCCTCTACAAGGAGATCTAACTCATATGTATCAGAGAGTTCTCAAAGAAATTTTGGATGATGGGTTGGAGGATGGGCACATAGATGAATCTACGGGAGATTTTTTGTTTGTTAAGTACCCAATTGTGCCCATCTTCCACCATCTACCAAAAGTACATAAGAGTCTGGAGGATGTCAAAGGTCATCCTATCATAAGTGGGATTGGCTCTATATCTGAGCACCTTTCAGAGTGGCTAGATGCGATTTTGAACCCTTTGGTTGTTCAACTGCATAGCTATTTGAAAGATACCAAACATACTATAAACTTACTTGAAAGTGAAAAATGGGAGAAAGAGAATTATAGATGGGTCACAATAGATGTAGCATCTCTTTACTCTTCAATCCCACAAGATAAGGGCGTGGAGGCCATTATGTATTTTTTGAACAATTTCACAGATTTCTCTAAAGAACTTATTGAATTTGTTGAGCGGGTCACTATGTATCTCCTGACGCACAACTACTTCAAATTTGAAGATAGGTTCTATCTCCAGAGGTGTGGGACAGCAATGGGCGCGAAATTTGCGCCATCATTCGCCAATCTCTATATGGGATGGTGGGAGCTGTCCCACATCTTTGGAGATCAAAACACATTTAAGGCTAATATTGTGTTTTACAGGAGATACATAGATGACCTTCTTCTAATATGGAAAGGCACTATAAGAGAACTTGAGAGCTTTGTCACTAAGATTAATGACAATAAATTGGGTTTAAAGTTCACCTTTGAACATAACAGTGAGAACATTTCCTTTTTGGACCTCAACATAAAAGGAAATAATGATGGTTCAATAACATGTGACACATATCGTAAACCAATTATACGGAACACATTGTTGCACGCCAAAAGCTGCCATCCACCGCATGTTCCTTTTGCAGTTGCAAAGGGACAGTTCGTTAGACTTAAGAGAAACTGTACGGAGGAGGCAGCTTTTGTCAGGCAAAGTACTGAATTGAGACAACGTTTAAAAGAGAGAGGTTACTCAGACAAAGTTCTTGATAGAGCAGAATATCAAGTAGCGAGACTAGACAGGAAAAAGCTTTTGAGCAACAAGACACAACAGGACCATATCAAAACATCTAAAACAAATGGGTCATATTTTGTCACTGAATACAGCGCCCAATATGGTGACATATGTAGAATTGTAAAGAAACACTTCAAATTATTGGCTGCTGATGATCATCTTACAGAGAGTGTAGAATTAGGCCTGAAATGTTCTTACAGAAAGTGTAAGACTTTGGGCAATATTCTGTCACCCTCCTGTATTTCTAAAAGCACACCAAAGAGTACATGGTTACAACACAAAGGCATGTTCAAGTGAGGAAAGAGATCCTGAAGACCGTGCGAATTTGCTCTCTTTACTGACAGCTTTCAATCCATGAGCACAGGTGAGAGATTCCATATAGAATCCTGCCTGAACTGCACTACTCCCTATGTGATTTATGTTATCACATGCATTGAATGTTCCATACAATATGTAGGTCTCACCTCAAATGATGTAAACACAAGGATGAGAAACCATCTATCTACAATCAGCTCAGGCACAGCTACTACCCCTCTTGTCCAGCATTTTGCTAATAAGCATAATAAATCCCTATCTACCTTTCGCTGGCAAGCAATAGAAAAGGTGAATACACCTCCAAGGGGAGGTGATAGGGACAAAATGCTGGGCAAGAGGGAGATGTTTTGGAAATTTAAACTTGGGACAAGAGTTCCCCAAGGAATGAACTCTGAATATGATTTAATTAATTATTGGAAATAAATTTCCAAAAAATTATAATTAAAATAAAGTAGTGTCTTCTCTCAATAAATTTAAGATTAAATCATGTTCTTTTTAAACCAATAAAAGAACACCTATCTATAGACCAGTAAAATTACATTTTATCTATAGTTGGATATAAGGAGAGTCAGACCTTTCATAACGTTTAACAACTAATAATTATTATTATGTTTCCATAATCTTTTTAAAGGTTCATTTAAAGTATTTCCATATCCCTACTATCAGCAATTGCCTTATACCACATATAGATATTTTTGTAAAACAATTTTCATTTAAATATGAACCAAGTCAGGTAAATACAGTTTTAAATTTAAGGATTGGTCATAATATAATATAATGTTGATATAGGTATTTGGCATAGTGTTATACTAGTTCAAGTTTGAACAATAGGCACTTATACTACTAAATAAGGTTAATTTTGTAGTCCCAAGGCTGGATTCACTAACTTGTTACTTTAATGAGTTAATTTGAGCATGTTTGTCTTTAACCTATTAGAATCAGAGGTAGGGTACTTAAACTTGGTAACAGGTGTACTCTTTAGCTATGATTACGGCTGTGTGCCGAAACATGTCAGCAACCAACTATGTGCTCAGTTTTGTTGCCTAATTTGTTTGCTTTTTGTACTACCCCCATGTTTTAATTGTGTGACTATACAAATAAAATTCATTTTTTAACCGCATTTGGCACCTATTGCTTTAAATTTTTGTTTTTCACACACATATATATATATATATATATATATATATATATATATATATATATATATATATATATATATTATACAAAGAGTATTAGGCTTTGAATTCTCTTCTGCATTTAAAAATAAAAAGTGCAATTTTTGTTGTTCTATTATTCTGTGTTCCTACACCCATACAGAAAGTGGAGTCATCTTAAATATATTCCACACAGCAATAACACAGATGTGGCATTTACATTTGTGGCAGAAATATAAATAACTATACTATAAATAACCAAAAAAAAAATCATTTTATTTTGTATTCTGATGTCTGAATGTCTAAAACAATAAGTGCCATTACGTCTTTCATAAAATATAGCACTGTAGCACTCAATTTTATATAAATCTCTTTAAAGCTTTACAGTACCTTAGGACTTTCACGGTTTTAAAGAGATCCACACCCATGAATTAAGTTAACAGTTAATAAAAGAAGGTAAGCTTTCTGATACAACTGACAACAACTAACAAAGTAGTTGGGCCCATTAAGGAATTTAAATACAATTATTGTGAGTCAATTAAATGAGTTATGTAACACAAAAACAGTTATAACAGTCTTTTGTAATAAATGTATTCTTTGTTTTTTATTTGTTTGTTTTTTCCCATGTATCAGAGCTAAAAAAAATATACATTAAAGGGATATGAAGGCCAAAATAAGTTGTTACAACAGTTTATTGTTCAAGAAGTATAAGCTGTCAAACGGAATAGATCACCAGTGTTTGCTTAAAATTATGGTAAATCATAGTGTTTCAAATTTTTTTTATTTATGAGCTTAAAAAAAAATAAACCTGTATAAAATGTACCTTTATTTCACTTTGGCTTCACTACTACCCACGGCACAGCTAATTTTTTTTTAATGAGGTGACAATTCCACCTCTTAGCCAATAGCCGTGCTAGCCATAGGGCACTTTAGAGACACCTCTGTTTAATAGCAGCACACAACAATATGAGTACAAAATGAAACCAGGACACAAAGAGCCATCAATAATGGAACAAGGAATAATTGATCATTTACCACAGGAGAAGATGAGTTGAACATGATGACATTTCACACAAATGTATACTCCTACAATTCTTGCAGCCCTCCTTGTCACGCCGCACCTCGGGGCTCCTCGGCTCCTTTCGCCAATCTGTCCTGTTGCTATGGCCGTTGCCATGGATGAGGCGGTTCCTGTGGGCGCTTGGCGATGGCGTCATCGCCGAACACCATTTCCCCTCTGATGCCGGTCTGTAAGTCCTCTTGGCGCGAATCTAATTCTGCACCTATGTAAGTACCTGCATTGCTTACCTTCAGTGTCCAAGTATAGGTTAGTCTTGTGCTTCCCTTGGTGCTATTATTCTGAACTGCTGTTACTTTGATTGCCTTATTGTTACCGAACTATGCTTGTCTGACTACTCTGCTGCTTAACCCTTGTATTTCTGGATTGTTTTATTGTTACTGAACTCTGCTTGTCTGACCATTTTACTGGTTTTTCCCGGAACTGCTAAACTGCTGGATTACATTTTGTTGCTGACCTCTGCCTGTTCCTGACCATTCTATTGGTTTACCCCTGAACTGCTAAACTGCTGGATTACCTTTTGTTGCTGACCTCTGCCTATTCCTGACCATTCTACTGGTTTACCCCTTAACTGCTAAACTGCTTGATTGCCTTTCTGTTGCAAAACTCTGCCTGTCTCTGACCATTCTCTGCCTTAATCTTATTGCCGTTAAGGACTACCCTGTCTACCGTGAGTACTGCTTACCTAATTTCTTAAACTCACTTTGTTCTGGGATATTTCCTTATCGTTCCACTTGACGCCGGGATAAGAAGACTACTGGCCAAGTTTGCTCTGATAGGGAAATATCCCACGAGCATTACATTATACTTGGGCCATGGACCCAAATGAGGTAGCAAGAGCAGTCTCTATTCAGGGACAGACCCTGGGAACCCATGTAATACGCTTGCAGAATGTGGATTCTAAACTAGAGGCTATAACCGCTATGCTCTCCTCACTGGTTGCAGAGAAAAACACTGCTCCTGTTTCCACACAGCCGGTCTCTGCTGCTAGTGCTGCAACCTCCCCCCTGTTTCTGGCAGTATACCCCGGATATCGTTGACAAGTGTGATGGTAATACCGACTGTAGGGTTTTTCTGAACCAGTGCAGGCAGCACTTCCGCAATGACCCTCACGCCTTCCAGTCTCATCAGTGAAGGGTCACTTTTATCTTCTCTTTATTGAAAGACAAGGCTCTAGCCTGGGTTTTTCCCCTGTTTGGAACAGAGTGCTCAGCTCCTGAACGATGCAGATACCTTCATTTCTGTATTATCTTCAGTATTTGGGACCTCTGGTCGCACATCTGCTGCAGAATACTCTCTCTTTGATCTCTGCATCTCTGCCAGAGCAATAGATCTGTGGCACAATACGCCATCAAGTTTCGCACCTTGGCATATGAGACCAGTTGGGATGGCAGTGCTCTCATCCGAATCAGCCAATAAGAATTAAAGCTGCTTAAATCCTATTGGCTGAAATTTTCAGCCAATAGGAATGCAATGGTACCCCCAGTATAAAAGGGGTACCTTGCATTTGAATCCTCAGTGTGCGGTGGACTAGCGCATGAAGAGGACCTCCAAATCGGATCGATGGACCTCCACCTGGACCTCCGCCTTGGACCTCTGCCTGGGTTCTTCGCCTGGACCTTTGCCTCCGCGCATCGTCCGCTCCACCTCTACAGGGATGAAGAAGATGCCGGTCCCTCGATGGATGAAGATGGAGCCGCCTGGATGAAGAGGGAGCCGCCTGGATGAAGATGGAGCCGTCTGGATGAAGATCGTTCAAGTCAGACTTCAGCAACTGTGAGTACCTAAAGAGGCGTTAGTGTTTTTTTAAGGTTATTTTGGGTAGTTTTTTTTTTTAGATTAGGGTTTGGGTTTGTCTTAAAAGAGCTGAATGCCCTTTTAAGGGCAAGAAAAAGAGCTGAATGCCCTTTTAAGGGCATTGCACATGCAAATACCCTATTCAGGGCAATGGGTAGTTTAGGTTTTTTTGTTAGATTTTTTTATTTTGTGGGTTTGAGGGGTGGGGGTTTGTAATGTTAGGGGTGTCTATTTTTATTTTTTAGAAAAAGAGCTGATTTCTATAGGGCAATGCCCTACTAAAGGCCCTTTTAAGGGCTATTGGTAGTTTATTATAGATTAGGGTTCTTTTATTTTGGGGTATTTTTTTTTTTAGGGTGGTTTTTTTTAGAATAGCCATTTTTTTATTTTTAATGGGCAGCAAAAGAGCTGACTGCCCTTTTAAGGACAATGCCCATACAAATGCCCTTTTCAGGGCAATGGGTAGATTTGGTTTAACTTTATTTTTATTTTGTGGGTTTTTCTTTTGTAGCAAAATAGTTCATTTATTTAGGGCAATGCCCTACAAAAGGCCCTTTTAAGGGCCCTTGGTAGTTTATTATAGATTAGGGTTTTTTATTTTGGGGTGTTTTTTTTTTTATTGTGTTGGATGTCATTTTTTGTAATTGTAGTTTTTTTTTATTTTTTGTAATATTAGTTGTTTTTTTTGTAATGTTAGGTTTTAGTGTAAGGCAGCTTAGGTTTTACTTTTATTTTACAGGTAAGTTTGTATTTATTTTAACTAGGTAGTTAGTAAATAGTTAATAACTATTTACTAACTAGTCTACCTAGTTTAAATAAATACAAACTTACCTGTGAAATAAAAACCTAAGCTAGTTACAATATAACTACTATTAGTTATATTGCAGCTAGCTTAGGTTTTATTTTTATTTCACAGGTAAGTTGTTGTTTTTTTTAAATAGGTATTATTTAGATAATAATTGTAACCTTAATTTAGGTTTATTTTAATTATGTTAAAGTTAGGGGGTGTTAGGTTTAGGGTTAGGGTTACAGTTAGGGTTAGATTTAGGGTTAGGTTTAGGGGTTAATATAGTTTAATTCAGGCTGTTGCAATGTGGGGGCTGGTGGTTTAGGGGTTAATAGGTTTATTTAGTGGTAGCGATGTGGGAGGCAAGACGTTTAGGGGTTAATAACTTTATTTAGTGGTGGCGATGTCGGGGGCGGGGGAATAGGGGTTAATAACTATTATAGTGGCGGTGATTTCGGGAGCGGCAGATTAATGGTTAATAGAGTTATTTTGGTGGTGGCGATATCGGGAGTGGCAGATTAGGGGTTAATAACATTATGTAGCGCTTGTATTTTGTGCGGTATGGAGCTCAGCGCAACCAAATCGCACGCACAAGGCGGCTTTTCAAAAACTCGTAATTGCAGCACTATGGAGGGTGAAAAAACGTAAATTTTGTTGCGTTAGTTTTGCACCCTCTATAGTGCAAAACTTGTAATCTAGGTGACTGTTTCCTATGTTTGATAATATTTCCGTATTATTAATAAAACCTATATAGCTTTATTTCTAGTTGGCTCCTCTATTTATTGTGACATGAACGAGCATATTTAAAATTCTATTTCCCTTAGCTGTATTGCTAGTTTAATTGCCCCATTTTATTTATACCATGATTACAAGACTGATAATATTAGAAGCCTTTTCTACTTACATTAGCAGTTGCATTTCCTCCATGTCACTAATATTGGGGGACTTGTAGCATGTACCTTTTTATCCCCACTTCTTATATCAACTCAAAGTCTCTACATCATCACCAGTAATATAAATATTTCCCTTGTGGGTTTAAGGTCAAGTTAAATATGCATGTAAATTCCTCCTATCCCTCTTAAATAAAGTATATTCCCCTACGTAACTGCCCAGTCAAGTGACTACCAGGTGTCAGTTCTGTTGATAATATTATATTTCTCTTCTGCTGCTCAAAGCTCCAGCTCCCCCATTTTGGGCCAGATTACAAGTGGAGCACAAACATTTTCACTCAGGTTTTCGCTATCGTTTGTGTGCAGGTTAAATTGGCTTGTATTATTATTATATTATTATCGCGATTTACGCTAGAATGATTACCACAACATCCGAGCTGTGGTTAACTGTTTTGTGAAACATAAAAGTGTCACAAAACACGTCAAAAAGTACACTTACACTTATAATAACACCATCTAGTAGAAACTATTTTAAAAAAAAAATGCAAAATAAGTTATAAAGGCTCAAAGATATGAGGTCTCAGGTGTTAGGGGAAAAAAAGGCAGGCAAAGGGCTTTAACCTAGACATACATACATTTACATTTCTAAAGATGTATATGTATCTACATATAAATGTCTATATATATATGTGTACATATGTATTTATATGTGTATACATGTATTTACAGACATACTATATACACATATAAACACAAACATGGATATGTATATAAATATAGACATACATTATATATATAAGTGCATTGGAGCCCTTTGCAGTTAATTAGATGAAAACATGTTATATTTATGTAATATTCATATTTAATAAAGTGTTAAAGTGTGTATTTACTGAAAATATGTCACATTCCAATGTTCTGCACATAGCAGAATATGTTCTATGTATTTATAAATAGATATTCCTATATATACCTTTATATATCAATACCTATATATAATCATATATATATATATATATATATATATATATATATATGTATATATATATATATATATATATATATACATAGGTATATATATATATTGTACCAAAATATCATCAGATATATGTAGAAATATGTATTTATGAATAAATAGAACATATTCTGCTATGTGAAGAACATTGGAAAATGAAATATTCATATTTTCATGTCGGGTTAGCGCACATTTGAATATGCGATTGGGTATGCGCATATGTGAATATGAGATCGGGTTAGCGAGCGAGTAGAGCGTTAGTTTTTTTCGACCTTTTAATCTCCATTAACTTATATGGGGAAAAAGTTATCATTTGCGCAATAGTCTAATTGCACTAGAAGTAAGCTGTTTGCACTTGTTGGGTTAGCGCGAGAGTGCATACATTTTACTTATAACTCATAATACCAGCGCAACCCGACAAGCACAAAAAGTTTACTTCTAGCGCAATTTACGCTCTAGCATAAGCGCTTAATAGTGCTTCACTTATGATCTAGCCTTAGATCTGTCATACTTCTTGCATTTTCTGTCATACTTTTCATTTTTTGGTGCTTTCTTTTGGTATTTTGTGCTCTTCGTGTATACATTTTCTAAGTGTACCCTTCCTTCATCAATGCTTTAAGATATTTCATATGTATAATTTTCACAGATATTTCTGTCAGTTACATTGGGCCAGATAACAAGTGGCGTTCAAGCGCTAACTGCCCTCAAGGTAAAAAATTAGCGAGGTCGGATTATTGAGAGTATTACATGTTGAAAGTAATAATGTGTGAGAGTGAAAGACTTCAGGACTTTGGATATCTTGACCCCGCTAACTCCCACAAACCCATGGGGCGTGCTACAAAAAACGATTAATTATCGCTTGCGTGCTAAACTGACATTGTGCTAGATCAACTGCATCTATACCACTAATTTTAAAACCTGTCCTCAGGCCTCCCTAGCAGGCCAGATTTTCACGATACTGTTGGTGAGGCTGCCAAGGGATGCCAGGTAAGTGCAGCAGGTACAGTGGGATACAGTTAAGCTGCCACTTGTACATCAGGATAAAGGAGAATCAGCAGGCACAGGATACCCAATGGGTACTGTATATGAGGTTGTCAAAGAATACCAGGTAGGTGCAATGGATAAAGAAAGATTCAAGTATGCTGCCACTTGTACAGAAGGGTACAGGAGACTCAGTAAGTTGTCACATTATACCAAGTGAGTGCAGCAGGTACAGCGGGATACAGGTATGCTGCCACTTGTACAGAAGGGTACAGGAGACTCAGTAAGTTGTCACATTATACCAAGTGAGTGCAGCAGGTACAGCGGGATACAAGTATGCTGCCACTTGTACAGAAGGGTACAGGAGACTCAGTAAGTTGTCACATTATACCAAGTGAGTGCAGCAGGTACAGCGGGATACAAGTATGCTGCCACTTGTACAGAAGGGTACAGGAGACTCAGTAAGTTGTCACATTATACCAAGTTAGTGCAGCAGGTACAGCGGGATACAGGTATGCTGCCACTTGTACAGAAGGGTACAGGAGACTCAGTAAGTTGTCACATTATACCAAGTTAGTGCAGCAGGTACAGCGGGATACAAGTATGCTGCCACTTGTACAGAAGGGTACAGGAGACTCAGTAAGTTGTCACATTATACCAAGTTAGTGCAGCAGGTACATCGGGATACAGGTATGCTGCCATTGGTACAGCAAGCATAGGAGACTCAGCAGGTAAGCAGAGGGTAATTATTCAGTGTACTAGCCACTGTTAAAGGGACATGAAAGCCATTTTTTTTTTCTTTCGTGATTTAGAAAGAGCATGTCATTTTAAACAACTTTCTAATTTACTTCTATTATCTAATTTGCTTCATTCTCTTGATATCACTTGCTGAAAAGCATATCTAGATATGCTCAGTAGCTGCTGATTGGTTGCTGCACCTAGAGGCCTTGTGTGGTTGGCTCACACATGTGCATTGCTATTTCTTCAACAAAGGATATCTAAAGAATTGAGCAAATTAGATAATAGAAGTAAATTGCATGCCCTATCTGAATCATGAAAGTTTAATTTTGCATAGACTGTCCCTTTAAGTGCTGGCCTGCCTTCCAGCACCGGTCACAGTACAGTGCAACTCGATCTGGTAAGCACATTTACCACCTACATTTATCCACCTATATGGAACGTATTACCCTATGAGGCACCTTCTGTTTTGTTTTGTTTTATCATATATATATATATATATAAGTAAACATATACTATTGCGCACACCTATGTATGAATGTGACTTAGAATGTTTAGTACTTACTGTCACTTATATATGCTTGCTACACTAGGCAATTTATCACTGTGTTGAGACACGAATTTGGGTTTGTATCATAACCACAGCTACAGTTGCTATGACGACTTGTATACACTACTACTCTCAACCTGCCGATCAGAGCTAATAACATAGCGATCTAAGGCAGATTCTTAACATACCAGAAGGTACTTTTTGCACTTATATATTGAAGCTCATATTACACTAGATTGTGTAAAAGTGAATGTATAAAGGCACAATACATAACACTGCTTGTATGTTTAATATTGTCATGCCGCGAAACCGGAAGTGAGATAACATCACTTCCGGTGGGCATGATCACAGTGGAACGCAAGATGCGTTCCACACTCGATATTTGGCGCACTTTTTGGAGTAACACTTGTTTGGTGAGACACTGTTTGAAACACTATAAATTGTGTGATATTTGATTATATGTTGATGCTGATGAAGGGGTTGTGAACCCCGAAAACGTTCCATTAAAGAATTTTGTGGAAGACCTGAGAGTGCATCTGATTTCGTTTACTCATATCACTTATATTTGCACCCAGGCTGTTGCCTCTTGGTGGGCTGAACTGGAAATAGCTTGGATATATATATATATATATATATCTGCATATATTCATATAGATATATAGGTAATAGTATATATATATATATATATATATATATATATATATATATATATATATAAAATAATCATATATATTTATATGGAAATATATGTTTTAAAGTAAAAAAGAGCATTTTCTTCAATTTAAAGAACATTGTAATGTAAAGTATGTGTAGCCTAATTTGAGTTTAGCACAGCTGATCTAACGCCATATTTATTGGCTATTTTTTGGCTCCCCATATACCTTTTTTGAGACCTGAGCTATCACAATCCAAATTTTTGTACCATTTTTGTACTGTAAAAACATTGCATCACATATTGGAAAATTCACCCATATGATACATGTGCAAGATCAACTTTGGCGATCACAATCAACCGGAACAGATGTTCTTGGTTAATTATCAATGACAAAATAGATACATCCAATTCAACAACAAAAGGCACTTGATAAAATGCAATACTGGCCTTTTTTTGTAAGTATTCTAAGGTAATTTGGAATACAATCTATTATCTTGTGAATGTGCAATGCACTCTGAAATGGTCAAGGGTGTAATTAGGTGTATATATATATATATATATAAAAATAATGTCTAGGTTCATAATATGTATATGCATATGTATTTAAAATACATATACGTGAAGCCTCTTACAGCTAACGTGATCTTATTCAATGCTTTCCATATGGATGATGGATTTCTATAGATTCCAAAATCATCACATTGTTTACAATGAAGTCTGAGAAAGTTTTCCTTTTCCAAAAGCACTACTAGGCTTTTTACAGGAAATAAATAGACTTTTTATATCATTTAAAATGTATGTTTTCAGGTTGGGTTTTTGTAGAAACAACAGATGAAATTATCAATTTCTGAGTTTTTGAAGTACACATCTTTCAAGAGATAAGGATGTTTAACCCCTTAACGACACGCGTCGTACAGGGTACGTCGCACACAACCTGGTCTTTAAAGACCAGCGACGTACCCTGTACGACGTTGGGGTTGAAAGCGGCTGGAAGCGATCCTGATCGCTTCCAGCCGCTTTCCGGTTATTGCAGTGATGCCTCGATATCGAGGCATCACTGCAATAACATTTTACCCCATCCGATGCAGAGAGAGCCACTCTGTGGCCCTCTCTGCACCGGACATCGATGGCCCGCAATCGTTGGTGGGTGGGAGCCGACGTGGGAGGCGGGTGGGCGGCCATCGGTGCATGTCGTAATGCAGCGGTGGGCGGGATCGTGGGCGGGCTCGCTGGGGACGCGCACGGATGCGCAGGGAGGTGGGCGGGCGCGTGCACGGGGAGGGAGCGGGTGGGAATCATTACACTATGGAACAGTTTGTTAAAATATAGAGGCAGAGAGGGGGAATAAAAATTTATTTTAAACAATCGAAGTGATCTGGGAGGGGGTGGGGGTTTTATTCTTTGGAGGGGGGAAGCTACACTACAGAAAAGTGGGGAAAAAAATAAAAAAATATATATTTTTTTGTAAACTGGGTACTGGCAGACAGCTGCCAGTACCCAAGATGGCTCCCAATAATGTAGAAGGGGAGGGTTAGAGAGCTGTTTGGGGGGGATCAGGGAGGTTTGGGGCTAAGGGGTATTCTACACAGCAGCATATGTAAATATGCTATAAAAAAAATTAAAAAAAAAAAAGATACCTTTTATTTTAGTACTGGCAGACTTTCTGTCAGTACTTAAGATGGCGGGGACAATTGTGGGGTGGGGGAGGGAAGAGAGCTGTTTGGGAGGGATCAGGGGGTCTGCTGTGTTAGGTGGGAGGCTGATCTCTACACTAAAGCTAACATTAACCCTGCAAGTTCCCTACAAGATCCCTAATTAACCCCTTCACTGCTAGACATAATACACGTGTGATGTGCAGCGGCATTTAGCAGCCTTCTAATTACCAAAAAGCATCGCCAAAACCATATATGTCTGCTATTTCTGAACAAAGGGGATCCCAGAGAAGCATTAACAACCATTTGTGCCATAATTGCACAAGCTGTTTGTAAATAATTTCAGTGAGAAACCTAAAATTGCGAAAAAATTTACGTTTTTTAAAATTTGATCGCATTTGGCGGTGAAATGGTGGCATTAAATATACCAAAATGGGTCTAGATCAATACTTTGGGTTGTCTACTACACTACACTAAAGCTAAAATTAACTCTACAAGCTCCCTACATGCTCCCTAATTAACCCCTTCACTGCTGGGCATAAAACACGTGTGGTGCGCAGTGGCATTTAGCAGCCTTCTAATTACCAAAAAGCAACACCAAAGCCATATAAGTCTGCTATTTCTGAACAAAGGGGATCCCAGAGAAGCATTTACAACCATTTATGCCATAATTGCACAAGTTGTTTGTAAATAATTTCTGTGAGAAACCTAAAGTTTGTGAAAAAATTTGTGAAAAATTGAACAATTTTTTTTATTTGATCGCATTGGCGGTGAAATGGTGGCATGAAATATACCAAAATGGGCCTAGATCAATACTTTGGAATGTCTTCTAAAAAAAAATATATACATGTTAAGGGATATTCAGGTATTCCTGACAGATATCAGGGTTCCAATGTAACTAGCGCTCATTTTGAAAAAAAGTGGCTTTGAAATAGCAAAGTGCTACTTGTATTTATTGCCCTATAACTTGCAAAAAAAGCAAAGAACGTGTTAACATTGGGTATTTCTAAACTCAGGACAAAATTTAGAAACTATTTAGCATCGTTGTTTTTTGGTGGTTGTAGATGTGTAACAGATTTTGGGGGTCAAAGTTAGAAAAAGTGTGTTTTTTTCCATTTTTTCCTCATATTTTATAATTTTTTTAATAATAAATTATAAGATATGATGAAAATAATGGTATCTTTAGAAAGTCCATTTAGTGGCGAGAAAAACGGTATATAATATGTGTGGGTACAGTAAATGAGTAAGAGGAAAATTACAGCTAAACACAAACACCGCAGAAATGTAAAAATAGCCCTGGTCTTTAAGGGAAAGAAATTGAAAAATGGCCTTGGTCCTTAAGGGGTTAATGAATATGCTTTGCTTGTTTTATTGTGTGTGAATGGATTAAAGAATCATTCTATTAAAAAAAAAATATGCGTGCATTGAAAGTGTTAACATCATCTATAAAAGCAGCAAACACACAAAGAGTTACTTTCACGCAGTAAAACAGCCATCTTAACCGTTAAACACTGACCTAAATCAGTCTTTCCCTTTGAATCAGTTTATGTTACCAGTTTATAGCAGATTGATTGCTGCCATGACAACAGCACAGCCAGCTTTACAGATAGTAACATTAGTTCTCGATGTTTCCCACTGCTTATGTTGTCTCTCAGACCAAATTCAGTGTAAGTTGAAGATTAGGAGACATTGAGGGAATTAATTTGCTTTGACATTGCAGATACCAATCCTGCATGTGCATGTTCTAGCTGAGATAAAACAAGACAGTAGGTGTTAAAGTGTGTATATGTGTTGTTTTCCACCCCAGATTCACTTCTGTATTACAGCCTCACTAATATGTTTACTGATAAGAGAGTGGAGTCATAACTGACTATTGTCATGTGAAGATAAGACATCATCAGGTTTTGTTAGAATATGAGGCAAATTATTTTAATATCAGGACAAGCTAGAGACAAATTTTCTCTGCCCACTATAAAGCAGACATAAAGCTTCCTAGTAGCTAGGCAGCTGTTGCCAATACTGTTGATACTTGAAATGAGATGTGTAAATCTTGCCCCAAGGGCTCCTTGCAGTCTCTGAGATATTCAGACCCATTTATGAAGGTCAAATGACAAGACATCTGGTTAGCTGTCCTTTCTGTATTTTAATGGCATAGGAATAAAATATTTCAAAATGTATTAATTTTGAAGAATTTAAACGAGTCAATCTAGGTTTTTTTTCGTATATAGTAAAGTATAGTAAGTTTATACTAAATGTTATTTAAATATAAATGTTTAGCTAGAAGCAATGTATCTTTGTAAAATGATCGGTAATAGACGTATTCTTTTATCATAACAGTGTTATATGGTACAGAAGCTTAGAGCTAAGGCTAAATAATATCTATATTTTAAGGTGAATATAGATTATAATTAAAAAATAAATATTACACACTTTTTACTAGATTTTGTATGGTTTGCTGTGCACATTGTGGCTGTCCAACACAAAACCCATATTGCTTTGTTGGCAGCATATTTGTGTTATAATAAAAAAAGCATATGAATATGAAGACGCAATGCATTTTTACTTTGTAATATTCATAATACACAATGCTCTCACAAATATAAAATTAATACAAGTATTAAAGGGACAGTATACACTCATTTTCATATAACTGCATGTAATAGACACTACTATAAAGAATAAGATGCACAGATACTGATATAAAAATCCAGTATAAAACTGTTTAAAAACTTACTTAGGAGCTCTCAGTTTAGCTCCGTTGAAAAGGTAGTTGGAAAGCCCACTGCAAGTGGGAAATAAGACACTCCCCCCCTCCCCCTTCTTTTGCATATGAAAAGACCATTTACACAAGCAGGAGCAAGCTGGAGAAGGTAGCTGACAGTATTCACATAAAACTTTGGGGCTTGGTTAAGAGTCTGAAAATCAGAGCAATGTTATTAAAAAATAAGCAAAACTATACATTTTTTAAAAAAAAAAACTTTATGGGCTATATAAATAGATCATCTACAAAACATTTATGCAAAGAAAAAATGAGTGTATAATGTCCCTTTAATGAGTAACACTGTATTATTGTGGCTCTAGATGTAATGTAACATCTAAACATATTTTTTAATCTTTACAGTCATTATTACAATAATACTGCACACAAAAGCAGCAGTGTTTTGACGTGCTTGTGCACGCTTTCCCCAAAGACATCAATGGGGAGAGCCTGCCAAAAAAAAGTCTAACACCTGAGATCGGGGAAACAAAAGCTCTGTAACGCATCCCCATTGCTGTCTAACCCTAAAAATAAACCCGGAGCCTAAACACCCCTAATCTGCTGCCCCTGACATCGCCGACGCCTGCCTACAGTTATTAACCCCTAATCTGCCGCTCCCGATATCGCCGCCACTATACTAAAGTTATTAACTCCTATTCCGCCGCACCCCAACATCGCCGCAACTATATTAAAGTTATTAACCCCTATTCCACCACTCCCGATATCAACGCCACCTAAATAAAGATATTAACCCCTAAACCTCTGGCCTTCCACATCGCAACAACCTAAATTAAACTATTAACCCCTAACCCTAACGTAACCCTAACCATAACGTAACGTAATTTTATTACATACTTACCTGTAAAATAAAACCTAAGCTAGTTACAATATAACTAATAGTTATATTGTAGCTAGCTTAGGTTTTATTTTTATTTCACAGGTAAGTTTGTATTTATTTTAACTAGGTAGACTAGTTAGTAAATAGCTAAAATAAATACAAACATACCTGTGAAATAAAACCTAACCTACCTTACACTAAACCTACTTACCTAACATTACAAAAAATAAAAAAACCTATCATTACAAAAAATAAAAAACCTACCATTAAAAAACAATGAAATTATTCCTATTCTAATACCCTTAAAAAAAAAAAAACATCCCAAAATAAAAAGCCTAATCTAGAATAAACTACCAAGGGCCCTTAAAAAGGCCTTTTGAAGGGCATTGCCCTGAGATAAACAGCTCTTTTGCGTCAAAAAATACAAACACTCCCTAACACTATACAAACCCCACCCCCAATGTATCAAGGGCCCTTAAAAGGGCCTTTGTAGGGCATTGCCCTAAGTTAAACAGCTCTTTTGCTACACAAAATAAAACACCCCCTAAAATATACATTACACAAAATAAAAAACAAAATCATCCAAAATAAAAAAGACTTACACCTAATCATACAGCCCTATCAAAATAAAAAAGCCCACCCAAAATAAAAAAAAAACCTAGCCTACAATAAACTATCAATGGCCCTTAAAAGGGCCTTTTGTGGGGCATTGCCTCAAATATATCAGCTATTTTACCTGTAAAAAAACCACAAAGACCCCCTAACAGTAAAACCCACCACTCAACCAACCCCCCCAAATAAAAAAAACAACTAAAATAACCTAAGCTAACGATTGCCCTGAAAAGGACATTTGCCCTTAGGGCATTTAGCTCTTTTACATTGCCCAAACCCTTATCTAAAAAAAAACACTCAAAAAACCTTTAAAAAACCCTAACACTAACCCCCAATAATCCCCTTACAGTTGTCGAAGTCCCGCTTGAAGGATCCATCCAGCCGGCGAAGTCCTCCATGTGGCAAGAAGTCTTCATCCAGATGGCCTTTTCGATCTTCATCAAGCTGGCGCGGAGCGGGTCCATGCTGAAGACATCCAGCATGGAGCATCCTCTTCATACGGTCACAGCCGTATACTGATTCTGCAATGCAAGTGATGCAATCCAAGATGGCATCCCTTGCATTCCTATTGGCTGAAAGATTTCAATCAACCAATAGGAATTAGAGCTGCTAAAATCCTATTGGTTGTTCCAAACAGCCAATAGGATTGAGCTCTCAAAAGTGGTTGGACCTGTCCTTGAAACAGTCCAAGAACAAACCCAAGAGGAGTTGATTAACAGATGTAAAGAAAACAAGGATAAAAACAAAATGATAATGGTTACTACGTTTACCCCTGGTACCATTAATACTGGAAGAATTCTTAGGAGGCAATGGCCAATCCTATCCTCAGAGCCAAAGCTTCGCTTTAGCCAAGAACTGACACCAATGGTGGGGTTCAGGAGGAATACAAATCTCTGTGACCTATTAGTGAAAACGAACCCGCAACAGTGCTATCAAGATAAAAAGCAAATAAACATTAAGCGCACCTACAAATGCTTAGGTTGCATGACGTGCAGTGGTTTAATCTCAACAAAGAGGTTTCATCATCCACATACCAATACGATATAAACCATCAGGCATTTGTTAACCTGTAGCACCACACATGTGATATATCTATTGGTATGTCCATGTTCCATGTTCTATCTGGTAAAGATGAAGGGCACCCTCCGGGAGCAGATGGCCAATCATCGACTGGTGATTCGCCAGGCATTACTTAAAGGCTCTTCAGATCAACCAGTGGCACGGCACTGTGCTGAGAGGAATCACACTGTGGCTTCGATCAAATATACTCTGATTGATCATGTACCAAAACTGGACAGGGTTGGTGACCGGGATAGACTCCTACTTACCAATAAGGCTTAATGGATTTATTGCTTGGGCACCATCTCTACTGGGAGTCTAAACTCTGTACCAGATTTCAAAGGGTTATTATAATCTGTTACATACCTGAGGTGCGGAATGGTAGGGTGGTGCCATATGATATAGGTGTGTCAGCAACACCCTTGGGTGCCATTGGTTCACTTAATCTATCATAAGAGGACCCAGGTCCAGTAGAGGGTATCTGCTGGCGTGAGACTCATGAGTGCCCACAAGACCTACAGTTAATAGTCACCTTCATAACAGATGATACCATTATTTTTTAAATTTGGGCGGTATACCATATTTATCTTGTGGAGTTTGAAAATGTTCTGTACTACATATCATGCGGATGGTACTCTGGGAACAGTGTATAAAACCTACAAGTAATAGAATACTCCATGAGAGGAGTAAAAATATGTCTATTATGTGCTAAACAGGACGAAACCCACCCATATGGATTTGTTTAAGAGGAGATGCAGTGCTAACTTTTCATGCATTGTAGTGTATTCTATGAATGATATGTTACTAGTTATCATAAGTTGGTACCAGTATTAGATGCTTTATATACATTTAAGTTCAAGTTGTTGGGCTTTGGTGTATAGATGTACATATTTTTAAGTTTTGCTTGGTTGTGTTACAATTTTTACAAAACGTTGTTTTCTAGTGCGATCTAGTCACACAAAATGAAGTATATTTGCAATATTTTGACAACAGATTAAAACTGGTCATTTCTAGCATAGGACATCATGATCATACAAGTTGGGATCCAAAGTATCCTTCTCATATAAACATATATGGGAAAAACTTGGATAAATGTATAAGTTGTAACACTGACACATGGTGCCTGTTATTCACTAAGTTTACCTGTTTCTATGGCAACACTAATACTTGATCATTTACAACACTATTCACAGCAATTAATAAGACAGTGAAATCTGTTTTTGGCTGCAGTACTTGTTACTGTATATATTTCACAATATTCACTCATAACACTTTTTGCTTTATTTATTCTAAATAATTAATTTACTTTATGTTACTCGGCGAAACCCGAAAGTGACATCACTCTAACTTCCGGTTTGCCAATTTGTGTCACACACCCTTTTAGAACGCTGGGCTTACCTGTAAGTCAGTAGGAATACTACACAATACTTAAAGGATCAGTAAACTTTTCTAAATGTAGTTGTTTTTTATATTGTTTTCTTTAAAAATATGCATGAATATTAATCTAAACTTTTTTTCCAATATTTTATTACAAAAAAAAATCATATTTCACTGTATTTGTTTCACAGTCTTTTCATGTAAACTGTGCCCCTTGAAAAATTCCCTTCACTCTCATTTAAATTTCAACCTATAAAATATTTTACTTTTATCTAATTAGACTGTGCTCGTCCTCGGGCACATGCACAATTGAATCGTCCGTGTGCGTATGCGCAAAAGGTTTTTATGTGTTCACTTCCTGTTTTGCCGTTCTCACTATACATAATACATTTACCTTTTTGTTTATTTGAAGCGCCTCTTTTTCTCTAACGTAATTGCTCTTTTACAAACTTCTCTTTACTGTTACTTCGCTACTAATTTTGTTTTGCACATCCATCTTTCCTACAGATGAAATTTTTCTCTAATCACAAAGTGAAAGTTTGCTGGTGTATGATCGTCTAACTTCTATGCGATTCCCTGCATGTTTTTTTTTATAATCATCCTCATTTGCTGGCCCAGTAACTGCTTGTTGATCATCCTCAAAGTCATGCCCTGTATCTTGATATTTATTCTCCCTAATATTTATTTATGCTCTTTATTATACATATATTATTATCACCATTTTTTTTTATTTTACCACATTTTTTTTTCTTGTTCCATTCACATACAAGCTCATGCTCTCTCTTTTTCAATTTTATTCAGTGTGTGTATATATATATATATATATATATATATATATATATATATATATATATATATATATACGGTAGATAAATATATATTTATACTGAATACAAGGATAAATGAATAATATATATACTGTATATAAAAATAAAGTATAAAAATACAATATTTTTGTATATATATTCATAAACATAAAAATTATTTATATATTTAAATATATATACACATACAAAATATATAAATATATACTGGACTGGAGTTAACTGCCTGTGGCTCTGGTGACATCACAGCTTTTTTGGAGTGCTATTTAGCACCCAGGGCTGGGTGTTGCTGAGTCACAGGATGTGTTCCTGGTCCGGTCTTGGAGTGCAGTTCCCTTCCATGTTTTGTATTTTCTCTGGGTGATTACATCCACCTGTGCACCCCTTCTTTGTTCTCAGTCTGTTTGGCTTTGTGAGCTCGCATGATGGTGTGGCTGTGTTAGGGACTCAGGCAGTGGAAAGGACCTTGATGTGGTGCCTGAGCTTTCCCATTTGGCCAGATGCGGTAACTAACCTTTCTAGTTGTGATTTTATCTTAGCTGTGAGCTAGCTGGTGAGTGCTGGGTGTTTCTATGTGTTGTATTACTTTTTGTTTGTAACCCCCCTTGTTTCTTGCACCCATTCCGGACTGGGGTTAACTGCCTGTGGCTCTGGTGACATCACAGCTTTTTTGGAGTGCTATTTAGCACCCAGGGCTGGGTGTTGCTGAGTCACAGGATGTGTTCCTGGTCCAGTCTTGGAGTGCAGTTCCCTTCCATGTTTTTATATATATATATATATATATATATATATATATATATATATATATATATATATATATATATATAAATGCAAGATGTGTATAGGGAGTGGCGCTGAGTGCAGCTGGAGTAGAAAATATATATATAGGTGTAATTGCAGCCTTAGAGAAAATATCTGGATAATAGAGACCCCTAATTCTCCACTATCAGATAGAAAGTAGTATAAGTGAAATTAAGGATAGGAAATGCCAAACAACAAAAGGAAAGACTCTAGTGGCGCAACCTATAAAGTATCACAACGAGATAACAATAGTACCAAAAAGTTCCAAAAATGATATATATGGCAACAGTAATACTACAAGTAGCTGTAAGCAGAAATAAAGTATCCCAATAAGGTAATTTTACAATGGCTAAAAAATAATATATGAATGGATTAGTGGACCCACTATGGTATATACAGTAAAAACATAAACAAATTTCAATATAAAATACAATACACAAAATATTCTGCACTGTATACTAATTAATAAAAATCATGAGAATATAAATTAAATAAGTAATAAATTTGTGCAAAACAATTACTTCTGTAAAAAATAGAGTGTCCAATAAAGTTAAGCCCAGACAAGACCAAAATTAATGGGCCAGTTTAGGTATTACAGAATGAGTTAACATTGATAAAAAAATATGGTTGATATTAGAGCCAAGTACAGCTCTTCTGGCAGCTTAAATCAAAGTCATAGATAGTAGGAATAACAACTCCCTTTGGGAGTTTACTCACACTCCTTCACCTCAATCCTATGAGGTAAGTGCCGCGTAGTGGGAGAAAATAAGCCCTTGGGGATCTGGTTCAATGTCGTCCTCCTGTCTCTTTAAAACTTGCTGCTACTTCTCCACAAAAGGCGTTCTCTCAGCATATGTAAAGTGAAAACACAAAGAGTGAATAATAGTGCAACTCTGTGTATACAAGTAACATTTAACTTTATTTCAATGATATTGCGCTTACACATTAAAACCTCAATAAGATATGAGGTAATTAAAAACATGTACAGTCGTTTTGCATGCCTTATGCAACTAGTACAGCTTCAAAGATAGAGAGAGTGTCCTTAATATGGAGAAAACACTTGTATAGTGCTGTGATAGTGTCCTAACGCATTTCAAAGGGATTATGTGTTATACCCTTCTTCCTCAGAGGCTATCACCATTTGAAGTAGCGAAGCGGTTTAAATAAGTCTTTCCCGGGGTGGCGGCACGCCCCTGCTTTTTTTTGATTGGTTGTTGGTGTCAACCACGTGGTGTTTAATTCAATCTATTGGTCCACATGTCTTTTGGCATAACAACTAAATACTTTCTTTTATCTTCATACAGGGCGTAATACTGTGTGTAATAGAAACAGTGTTATACCATAAATTGCACATACAAATATATAAATATATGCTTATCTAAAATATATGCATAATATACAATTGGTGTAAAAAAGTGCAGTTTAAATATTCAGAAAATACATGTTTCGGCTCAATCGTAAACCAAGTTTATGTTACAAGAGTTAACTGATCCCAGATGGCGATGTCTGTATTTCTGTATTGTCTTACAGACAAATGGCACAGCAATGGGGACAAAATTTGCCCCGAGCTATGCCAATTTGTATATGGGGGCTTGGGAAGAAGAAGTAATTTGGAACAACAATACATTTCTTCCCAATATAGTAACTTGGAAAAGGTATATAGATGATATTGTGTTCATCTGGAAGGGGACAGACACTGATTTGAATGAATTAATTGAACACCTTAATGTAAACGAATATAATCTTTCTTTTACTGGCAAAAGAAACACTGCTGAGATAGAATTTCAGGACATAATACTCTTCCATGAAGATCTAACTATACAAACTAAACTGTACAAGAAAGCAACAGACAGTAATGGCTATCTGTCAGACCAAAGTGGGAATAATAGAAATGGATAGACAATATTCCCATGGGACAGTATCAAAGAATTAAGAGAAACTGTTCAAAAAAGGAAGATTTCAATCGAGAGGCAAGGAACCTGACCGATAGGTTTATAGCAAGAGATTACCACAAATACAAACTGAAGAACACTCTAGACAGAGTAAAAAAATGAATAGAAATGACCTCTTAAATACAGGTAAAGACAAAAAGAAAGGAATTGAAGAATTGGATAGTAAGAAGAATAGGGTCAGTTTTATTACTACTTATAATTAGGGCTCAGTAGAAATAAGTAATATTATAAAAAAAACACTACGGAATTTTGAAAAAAGATGAAGTATTAAAAGAGATTACGGATAAAGGACCGAATGTGATATACAGAAAAAATCGTAGTCTAAAAAATATACTAGCACCGAGCCAACTAAAAGGAACTGCAGATATAAAAAAAGACCTGGCTACATAAATCAACTATTGGCTTTTACAAATGCAATAGACGGAATTGCCTAGCTTGTGATCCCCATTATATGAATAATAAACCGACTAAAAAAATAATATCATCAGTTACCAAAAAATAATTTGAGATCAATACTTTATGTAACTGTAAAACAGAAAATGTAGTCTACCTGTTGGAATGTGGGTGCGGCCTACAGTATGTGGGCCGCACAACCAGACCCTATAAGAAAAGATTGTCTGAACATCAATATAATATTACAGAAAGTGTCATGTCTCACAACCTTTCTGCACATTATTTGATAAAACATAACAAAAATCCCAGATGTTTAAAGGGAACAATCATTGAATTCATCCCAGAAAGAAAAAGGGGTGGAGACAGAGAATTGGAACTTTGCAAAAAAGAGACCTTCTGGATATATGCTCTCAAAACTCTAGCACCCCAAGGACTAAATAAAGATATTGATTTGGCTGCTTTTCTGGTCTAGTCTAAGTCATTATTTTCACTTTCTCTCTGATTTTCTGTATCCTTTTAAAATAAACGGCAATAATTTAATCAAAAGGGGAAATGTTTCCCATTTCTAAACAAAATGAACTTTATAATTGACAATTGTAAATAATATAATAATATATATATATATATTATTACTATTATCATTTTTATTCTCAATATTTTATATTCTTCTCTCAAATAATTTTAAACAATTTTTATATACCATATTTTTACATATATAGATTTTTATTAATTCATATCTTATATTTTAAACAATTTTAATTATCCTACATAAGGTAAATATTAAAAAAAAAATGGAAATTACTATCACAAATATTATCAGGTCCTACAAATATATATAATGTGTATAGACTAAACCACTAAATTAGACATATTTATTCCTCCAATTTGCTAGTCCTTTAATTAGCTAGTCTTTTAATAAGAATTTCCCTACACCCAGAGGTTGGTACGAAATAGAAATTCAAATAGAGATAGTCATTTTATCGTAATATTATAATATAGAATATTTTCAAATAACGAGACCGCAAACTCCTAGGTCTATTTTACGCTATATCACACTAGTTCTGTTTTACATACATATAAACTGATGATGATGTTGGTACTGTATAAACTGAATAGAAATCGAAATAAAGATAGTCATTTTATCTTAATTTTATATTCTATTATAACAAATAAATGAGACCACAAACTCCTAGGTCTATTTTTCATTATATCGCACTAGTTCCGTTTTATGTTGATTGTAGACAAATATATAAACTTTAATGTTAGCTTACTAATAGGACATTTCTAATATATTTAAATATATCTAACTAAGGATGCAACATTTACTTCACACTACATACAAATACTCATTGGAAGCAAATATCAGACATCGCCATCTGGGATCAGTTAACTCTTGTAACATAAACTTGGTTTACGATTGAGCCGAAACGTGTATTTTCTGAATATTTAGACTGCACTTTTTTACACCAATTGTATATTATGTATATATTTTAGATAAGCATATATTTATATATTTGTATGTGCAATTTATTGTATAACACTGTTTCTATTACACACGGTATTACGCCCTGTATGAAGTTAAAAGAAAGTATTTAGTTGTTATGCCAAAAGACATGTGGACCAATAGATTAAATTAAACACCACGTGGTTGACACCAACAACCAATCAACAAAAAGCAGGGGCGTGCCGCCGCCCCGGGAAAGACTTATTTAAACCACTTCGCTACTTCAAATGGTGATAGCCTCTGAGGAAGAAGGGTATAACACATAATCCCTTTGAAACGCGTTAGGACACTATCACAGCACCATACAAGTGTTTTCTCCATATTAAGGACACTCTCTCTATCTTTGAAGCTGTACTAGTTGCATAAGGCATGCAAAACGACTGTACATGTTTTTAATTACCTCATATCTTATTGAGGTTTTAATGTGTAAGCACAATATCATTGAAATAAAGTTAAATGCTATTTGTATACACAGAGTTGCACTATTATTCTCTCTTTGTGTTTTCACATTACACATGCTGAGAGAACGTCTTTTGTGGAGAAGTAACAGCAAGTTTTAAAGAGACAGGAGGACGACATTGAACCAGATCCCCAAGGGCTTGTTTTCTCCCACTACGCGGCACTTACCTCATAGGATTGAGGTAAAGGAGTGTGAGTAAACTCCCAAAAGGAGTCGTTATTCCTACTATCTATGACTTTGATATAAGCTCCCAGAAGAGCTGTACTTGGCTCTAATATCAACCATATGAAGATTTTTTATCAATGTTAACTTATTCTGTAATACCTAAACTGGCCCATTAATTTTGGTCTTGTCTGGGATTAACTTTATTGGACACTCTATTTTTTACAGAAGTAATTGTTTTGCACGAATGTATTACTTATTTAATTTATATTCTCATGATTTTTATTAATTAGTATACAGTGCAGAATATTTTGTGTATTGTATTTTATATTGAAATTTGTTTATGTTTTTATTGTATATACCATAGTGGGTCCACTAATCCATTCATATATTATTTTTTAGCCATTGTAAAATTACCTTATTGGGATACTTTATTTCTGCTTACAGCTACTGGTAGTATTACTGTTGCCATATATATATCATTTTTGGAACTTTTTGGTACTATTGTTATCTCGTTGTGATACTTTATAGGTTGCGCCACTAGAGTCTTTCCTTTTGTTGTTTGGCATTTCCTATCCTTAATTTCACTTATACTACTTTCTATTTGATAGTGGATAATTAGGGGTCTCTATAATCCAGATAGTTTCTCTAAGGCTGCAATTACACCTATGTATATATATAATTTTTTTTTCTACTCCAGCTGCACTCAGCGCCACTCCCTATACACATCTTGCATTTCTATATCTATTTTCCCTAATAGGAGGCAGCAGGCTACACCTGGAGATAATATAGGTTTTATTTTAGTATTTTCCTATTACTGTTAATGACATATTAAGAGAGGAAAACAAACCTTTTTCTTCCAAACCTACTTTTTATTTTTTTACCTTTCTATTAAGAATACTAATAGACTTATACTAAGGTACTCTGATGGCCCAAATGGAGACCTTTGAATATGGGAATTACTTTGACCCCAGTAAGAGGTCAAGAAATGTAACTATTACTGAAGAAGAGTTTGTACAGCATGAGGATTTATATAATATTGATCCTAAACAATTATTTTCTAACCTAGAAAAATTAAGCCGGAAACAAATTCTTAACTGGCATGACAGTAACAACCTAGAAAGATACAATAAATATAAGCTAATACCAAAGGGACTGAAGTTAGAAAAAACATCTATAATAGATAGTACCGAGGTTGAACTGTTAACGGAATGGGACACAGCATTGGAAGAATGTTCCCTAAAATTTATAGATATTCTAATTAGATTTCGAAATAAAAAAGTACAACACCTGGGAGAACAGATAAGGGAAATCAGAGAGAAATTGAATCCTTTGAAAGGGGATGTCTATTATTGTGAACTAGACAAAGAAAATAAAATAAAAATTGAAAGGTTTGACAAAATAGTCAAATCTAAGAAACTAAGTAAATTTTACAGAGACTATAATTTCAAAAAATTGGAAACAGAAAAGAACGAGGATATGAGTATTTGGAATGCAAATCCACCCAGAACTCCAAATGAAGACGAAGAAGTCTTCAACAGGCTACAAATAGACTCCCCCAATTTCTCTGTAAACCAACAATACAGAGAAATTAATGAAAGCATCTCTAATATGGGTGTGGAGAATATAGATAGGATTCAGGTAGAAAGTGGGAAAATCGAATTTTACCACAGAGCACTACCATCGAAAACAAGAATAAAAACCAAGACAGAAATAAAAATACAGGTAATAGAAATAAAAATATAAAGAAATCCCCAGAGAGGGATTTCCAAAAAGGGGAGAGACCAAGATGGAATAGGGGATCTCACAATGGAAACTATTCCAATAGATGGAACCCAACACAAAATTTTCAATATAAGGAGGATAGGAGATCATATCAACCTAATCACAAATCAAAAAATGAAAACTATTATCAGAAGAATTTTCCAAATAATACATACAACAATGATAGAATCCAAAGGCCTATTTATAAAAGATATGAATACCAGGAAAGGGATGATTGGAGACAAGAGAATTGGGAAGTAAGGAGAGACCAGCCTAACTATGAATTCAAAGAAAGAGAGCAGACAAACATATATCAACATCATTTTTTAGACAACAATCAGGGAGACAGGGAGAGACACAAGAGGATCCAACCTCTGTGCCCCCTAGACACCCCCCTATGGCAACCAAGGGGAGTGAAAAGAGGGAACGAAAATTTAGAGGATGCAGGGGAGGAAAGAAGAACAGGAGCAAAGAGAAAAAAGGAAGTTCAGCTCCTGGAAACCAAGATGTAGAAACTAAAATTTTCAATCTGTCTGATAAAACTTTCTCTAATAAAGATATAGAAGTCCTACGGAAGGGACTTTCTTTTGCTCCAACAAAAGGACCTAATCCGTTCCAGTTGTTTTTAGATCTAAACAAATTTACTAGGAACCTTACCCTCAAAAGACATTTTTAAAAAAACAAACTCAAAGGGCAGTCAAATTTGGATAAGATAGATCTACGAATCACACAAGAGAGTGATCTAGACACATTGAACATTCTGATTTCCTTTGAGGAAGAGAACTGTCTCTCACAAAATACGCTCGAGGAATCCCAGCAATTGAGATCGGAGATAAAAACACATACGGATTTAAAACCAAAATCCACCTTTTTTCCAATACATTTGAAAGGTAATTATATACCGGTTTTTGCAAAAATGGTACAAGAAGATTTTGAAACCCTGTGCAAAAACTACAAAATAAAAAAAGATAACTTGGATATAAAGGATAAAGAATTCCTAAAAAATTTGGAAAAAGATAAGAATATTGTTATTCGTGAAGCGGATAAAGGAGGAGATATGGTTATTCAAAACAGAGAAGAGTACCTCAAGGAAGCCTTCCGCCTTTTATACGATGTAAATACGTATAAAAAACTTGTGGGTAATCCTACAAAAACCTTCCTATTAGAAAACAAACATCTCTTAGACGACGAAAAACACGAGGGTATTCTAAATGAAGATGAATTCAGATACCTCAGTAATGACACTCCCACCACGGCGATTTTTTACCACCTGCCGAAGGTTCATAAGAATCTAGATAATCCTCCAGGAAGACCTATAGTGTCTGGAATTGACTCTCTAACATCTAGACTCTCAGAGTATATAGACATTTTCCTACAGCCTCTGGTGCCCACTCTCAAATCCTATTTAAGAGACACCCCCAACACTATGGAAAAATTTTAAAACATCAAATGGGAAGAAGGATACATCTGGGTAACTCTAGATGTCAGTGCCCTATACACAAATATACCTCATGAGAAGGGCACTCAAACCCTAGAATTTTGGCTAAAGAGAAAAACCTCATTATCTGCAAATCATCAGAGGTTTATTTTGGACTCAGCCAAATTTATTTTAGAAAGGAATTTCTTCTTTTTTGAAGACACTTATTTCTTACAGACAAATGGCACGGCAATGGGGACAAAATTTGCCCTGAGCTATGCCAATTTGTATATGGGGGCTTGGGAAAAAGAAGTAATTTGGAACAACAATACATTTCTTCCCAATATAGTAACTTGGAAAAAGTATATAGATGATATTGTGTTCATCTGGAAGGGGACAGACACTGATTTGAACGAATTCATTGAACACCTTAATGTAAATGAATATAATCTTTCTTTAACTGGCAAAAGAAACACTGCTGAGATAGAATTTCTGGACATAATACTCTTCCATGAAGATCTAACTATACAAACTAAACTGTACAAGAAAGCAACAGACAGTAATGGCTATCTGTCAGCCCAAAGTGGGCATAATAAGAATTGGATAGACAATATTCCCATTGGACAGTATCAAAGAATTAAGAGAAACTGTTCAAAAACGGAAGATTTCAATCGAGAGGCAAGGAACCTGACAGATAGGTTTATAGCAAGAGGTTACAACAAATACAAATTGAAGAACACTCTAGACAGAGTAAAAAAATGAATAGAAATGAACTCTTAAATACAGGTAAAGACAAAAAGAAATGAATTGAAGAATTGGATAGTAAGAAGAATAGGGTCAGTTTTATTACTACTTAGAATGAGGGCTCAGTAGAAAATAGTAATATTATAAAAAAAACACTGGGGAATTTTGAAAAAAGATGAAGTATTAAAGAGATTACGGAAAAAGGACTGAATGTGATTTACAGAAAAAATCGTAGTCTAAAAAATATACTAGCACCGAGCCAACTAAAAGGAACTGCAGATATAAAAAAGACCTGGCTACATAAATCAACTATTGGCTTTTACAAATGCAATAGACGGAATTGCCTAGCTTGTGATCCCCATTATATGAATGATAAACCGACTAAAAAAATAATATCATCAGTTACCAAAATATAATTTGAGATCAATACTTTATGTAACTGTAAAACAGAAAATGTAGTCTACCTGTTGGAATGTGGGTGCGGCCTACAGTATGTGGGCCGCACAACCAGACCCTATAAGAAAAGATTGTCTGAACATCAATATAATATTACAGAAGGTGTCACGTCTCACAACCTTTCTGCACATTATTTGATAAAACATAACAAAAATCCCAGATGTTTAAAGGGAACAATCATTGAATTCATCCCAGAAAGAAAAAGGGGTGGAGACAGAGAATTGGAACTTCACAAAAAAGAGACCTTCTGGATATATACTCTCAAAACTCTAGCACCCCAAGGACTAAATAAAGATATTGATTTGGCTGCTTTTCTGGTCTAGTCTAAGTCATTATTTTCACTTTCTCTCTGATTTTCTGTATCCTTTTAAAATAAACGGCAATAATTTTTTAATCAAAAGGGGAAATTTTTCCCATTTCTAAACAAAATGAACTTTATAACTGACAATTGTAAATAATATAATAAAATGTATATATATTATTACTATTATCATTTTTATTCTCAATATTTTATATTCTTCTCTCAAATAATTTTAAACAATTTTTATATACCATATTTTTACATATATAGATTTTTATATAATGCGTATAGACTAAACCACTAAATTAGACATATGTATTCCACCAATTTGCTAGACCTTTAATTAGCTAGTCTTTTAATAAGAATTTCCTTACACCAAGAGGTTGGTACGAAATAGAAATTCAAATAGAGATAGTCATTTTATCGTAATATTATAATATAGAATATTTTCAAATAACGAGACCGCAAACTCCTAGGTCTATTTTTCGCTATATCACACTAGTTCTGTTTTACATGCATATAAACTGATGATGATGTTGGTACTGTATAAACTGAATAGAAATCGAAATAAAGATAGTCATTTTATCTTAATTTTATATTCTATTATAACATAGAATTTTAAATAAATGAGACCACACACTCCTAGGTCTATTTTTCATTATATCGCACTAGTTCCGTTTTACGTTGATTGTAGACAAATATATAAACTTTAATGTTAGCTTACTAATAGGACGTTTCTAATATATTTAAATATATCTAACTAAGGATGCAACATTTACTTCACACTACATACAAATACTCATTGGAAGCAAATATCAGACATCGCCATCTGGGATCAGTTAACTCTTGGAACATAAACTTGGTTTACGATTGAGCCGAAACGTGTATTTTCTGAATATTTAGACTGCACTTTTTTACACCAATTGTATATTATGTATATATTTTAGATAAGCATATATTTATATATTTGTATGTGCAATTTATGGTATAACACTGTTTCTATTACACACGGTATTACGCCCTGTATGAAGTTAAAAGAAAGTATTTAGTTGTTATGCCAAAAGACATGTGGACCAATAGATTGAATTAAACACCACGTGGTTGACACCAACAACCAATCAACAAAAAGCAGGGGCGAGCCAACGCCCCGGGAAAGACTTATTTAAACCGCTTCGCTACTTCAAATGGTGATAGCCTCTGAGGAAGGAGGGTATAACACATAATCCCTTTGAAACGCGTTAGGACACTATCACAGCACCATACAAGTGTTTTCTCCATATTAAGGACACTCTCTCTATCTTTGAAGCTGTACTAGTTGCATAAGGCATGCAAAACGACTGTACATGTTTTTAATTACTTCATATCTTATTGAGGTTTTAATGTGTAAGCGCAATATCATTGAAATAAAGTTAAATGTTATTTGTATACACAGAGTTGCACTAGTATTCTCTCTTTGTGTTTTCACATTACACATGCTGAGAGAACGTCTTTTGTGGAGAAGTAGCAACAAGTTTTAAAGAGACAGGAGGACGACATTGAACCAGATCCCCAAGGGCTTGTTTTCTCCCACTACGCGGCACTTACCTCACAGGATTGAGGTGAAGGAGTGTGAGTAAACTCCCAAAGGGAGTCGTTATTCCTACTATCTATGACTTTGATATAAGCTCCCAGAAGAGCTGTACTTGGCTCTAATATCAACCATATGAAGATTTTTTTATCAATGTTAACTTATTCTGTAATACCTCAACTGGCCCATTAATTTTGGTCTTGACTGGGCTTAACTTTATTGGACACAATAATATTGGACACTAATTGTTTTGCACAAATTTATTACTTATTTAATTTATATTCTCATGATTTTTATAAATTAGTATACAGTGCAGAATATTTTGTGTATTGTATTCTATATTAAAATTTGTTTATGTTTTAATTGTATATACCATAGTGGGTCCACTAATCCATTCATATATTATTTTTTAGCCATTGTAAAATTACCTTATTGGGATACTTTATTTCTGCTTACAGCTACTGGTAGTATTACTGTTGCCATATATATATAATTTTTGGAACTTTTTGGTACTATTGTTATCTTGTTGTGATACTTTATAGATTGCGCCACTAGAGTCTTTCCTTTTGCTGTTTGTCATTTCCTATCCTTAATTTCACTTTTTTATATATATATATATATATATATATATATATATATATATATATATATATATATATATATATATATATATACATACATACAGTGTAGGGACAGGGATAGAGAGATAGGGATAGAGGGACAGGAATAGGGACAGAGGAACAGGGATAGAGGGACAGAGGAATAGGATAAAGGATAGAGGGATAGGGATAGAGGAATAGGGACAGAGGGATACAGATAGAAGAATAGGAAATGAGGGATAGGGACATGGATAGAGGGATAGATGGATAGTGTATGTATATATATATATATATATATATATAAATAGAGCATATAAATACAATATTTATTTATGCATATTTAAATGTATGTATATATATATATATATATATATATACATATATACACAGACACACAGTATATATATATATATATATATATATATATAGAGAGAGAGAGAGAGAGAGATACATAGATACACGGTGTGTGTGTGTATATCTATATATTTCTGTATATCTATCTATCTATCTATCTATCTATATATATATATATATATATATATATATATATATATATATATATAAAGTGTAGGGACAGGGATAGACGGACAGGGATAGAAGGATAGGGGCAGAGGGATAGAGACAGTGGGACTGGGGGATAAAGGGACAGAGGAATAGTGTAAAGGATAGAGGGATAGGGGGATAGGGACAGAGGGATAGAGATTGAGGAATAGGAATTGAGGGATAGGGACAAGGATAGAGGGATAGATGGATAGTATATATATATATATATATATATATACATATATATATACTATCCATCTATATATACACACAGTATACATATGTATACAGGTAGCCCTCAGTTTACGCTGGGGTTAGGTTCCAGAAGGAATGGTTGTAAATCGAAACCATTGTAAATTGAAACCCAGTTTATAATGTAAGTCAATGGGAAGTGAGGGAATTAGGTTCAAGGCCCCTCTCAAAATTGGCAAAAGTAACACCTAATACATTATTTTTAAAGCTTTGAAATGAAGACTTTAAATACTAAACAGCATTATAAACCTAATAAAATAATCACACAGCACAGAATATATAATCAAACTAAGTTAAATGAACAAAAACATTTGCTAAACAGCATTATAAACCTAATAAAATAATCACACAACACAGACTTTTCTTGCATTTTTCTGCAAAGTTATTTCTATGCATTCCAATCTGGACTGATTTATAGACAGGAAGATCTTGTTCCTTTGCAAGCTGCTCGATAGCTCAGGTCTGGTTAAACTGATTAATTTCACCTTGCTTGGCTTGCATATCTTTGCTGCAACACAAGCGGACAGCTCCACCTACTGGCTTTTTTAATCAATGCATTGCTTCTCAATGCTTTTCATTAGCAGTCACATGACTGGAAAAAAAGGTTGTTATTCTGAAACGGTGCAAATTGAACCGTTGTAAACCGAGGGCCACCTGTATATATATACACACACTGTCCTGTTAATTTTGACAAGAAAATAAAGGAACTTTGTTTTACTGAAGATTGTGCAGAATGAATACTTATTTTTTTCATTTTATATATATTTATATAGATACATACATACATAAACAGTATACATATATATATATATATATTAAATATATAAATATACAGTGAAGGGACAGGGATAGAGGCACAGAGAGATAGGGACGGGGATAGAGGGATAGGGGCAGAGGGACAGAGACGGGAACAGGGATAGAGGGACACAGGAAAAGAGTAAAGGATAGAGTGATAGGTATAGAGGAATAGGGACAGAGGGATACAGATAGAGGGCTAGAGGAATATGAAATGAGGGATAGGGGCAAGGATAGATGCATACCCCCAACTGTCCCGATTTTCGCGGGACAGTCCCGATTTTAGGGGTCTGTCCCGGATTGCTAGCCATCTGTCCCGATTTGCCCCATGCATTAAAAAAAAATTCTATTGGGCCCATACTCAGAAGCAGCTGGCTTTGCTCTCACAGGGTTAGATACCTGTTAGATTCCCTGTGGAAAAGGAATGGTGTGTGGGTTAAGCAGGAGTAAGAAGGCTGTATATACTCTGACCACGGGTAATGGTGACCTCTCTAACCTACCTCTGGTAGTGATGATGTCTAACCCCTGATGATAATACTAGCATGCCTTCAGTTTTATACAATGAGCAGTGCTAATACCAGGGTAACTAACAGTGGCAGCTGCAGACTGCCAGCTAATGTGCTTGCCAACCCCAGGACCCCATACAATGAATTACAGATACCCATATATGATGTAGTGTGTGTGTCTATCTGTATCCATAACTGTGTGTGTATTCGATGTATACGTTTATGCTATGTAGTGTGTGTGTGTCTGCATGTATAAATGTAAGCTATGTGGTGTGTGTATGTGTATCTGTATGTATAAGTGTGTATCTGCATGTATAAGTGTATGCTATGTAGTGTGTGTGTGTGTGTGTGTCTGCATGTATAAGTGTATACGATGTAGTGTCTGTGTATCTGCATGTATAAGTGTATGCTGCATGTATAAGTGTATGCTATGTAATGTGTTTGTGTGTGTGTATCTGCATGTATAAGTGTATACTATGTAGTGTGTGTGTATCTGCATGTATAAGTGTATGCTATGTAGTGTGTGTGTATCTGCATGTATAAGTGTATGCTATGTAGTGTGTGTGTATCTGCATGTGTAAGTGTATGCTATGTAGTGTGTGTGTGTATTTTCATGTGTATGCTATGTAGTGTGTGTGTATCTGCATGTTTATGTTATGCAGTGTGTGTGTATCTGCATGTATAAGTGTATACTATGTAGTCTGTGTGTGTATCTGCATGTATAAGTGTATGCTATGTAGTGTGTGTGTATTTGCATGTGTATGCTATGTAGTGTGTGTATCTGCATGTGTATGCTATGTAGTGTGTGTGTATCTGCATGTATAAGTGTATACTATGTAGTGTGTGTGTGTATCTGCATGTATAAGTGTATGCTATGTAGTGTGTGTGTATCTGCATGTATAAGTGTATGCTATGTAGTGTGTGTGTATCTGCATGTATAAGTGTATGCTATGTAGTGTGTGTGTATCTGCATGTATAAGTGTATGCTATGTAGTGTGTGTGTATCTGCATGTATAAGTGTATGCTATGTAGTGTGTGTGTATCTGCATGTATAAGTGTATACTATGTAGTGTGTGTGTGTATCTGCATGTATAAGTGTATGCTATGTAGTGTGTGTGTATCTGCATGTGTAAGTGTATGCTATGTAGTGTGCTACTGTGCATTTTTGCTGACTTTAAAGGCCAGAATCTAGAATATTAATGGGGAATGCAGAGAGCAGTTTTAAAGAATTTATTATTAAATGTCCAATTAAGATAAAAATATTTAGCAATGTCTCTGCAAAGGTTAATTAAATACATAGCTCCCATAGCCATACCAGTGGTTTGAGCTTGTGTTTGATTTGCTGCCTAAGTGTATTAAAATATATGACTTTATTTAGAATTTTATTTAAATTACTTTGGCCTTATGATTTTTTAAACCCCGCCCACCACATTTTATTTTTTTTGCCGCGGGGGGTGGGTGTCCCTCTTTTGAATTTTGAAATGTTGGGAGGTATGTAGATGGATAGTATATATATATATATATATAGCAAATGAAAATGATTAAGAAAAAGAAACATGCTGGGAGTCGTTTATGAAACACTTTCAAACTTATACTTTGTGACTGATTAGAGAAAATTACATCTGTAGGCAATATGGATGCGTAGCGCAAAAATATATATATATATATATATATATATATTTATAGTAAAGTAATCAAATCTAACAAAGGCATAAAGAGACCACCTCAAAAATGATTTGGGATAATAAAATGAAGCACATAAAATGTGGTAGAGGAGTCATTACATTTTATAAATAAAAATAAAACATTTAATATTATCATAAATTGAGAGGAAGCTAAATTTAGTGCCCAAAACTAGCAGATGAAATGTTCTAATGAAGAGTGACAATCAGGGGAAAAAATAAACTGCACAAAAAAAGCCGATATAGCATTTGAAGCAAAGTCTCTGGCAATGACCAAATTACGAAATGAACTGAGTGGACTGCAGAGCGGCAAACCCGCTTTGAGTAAGTGACGCAGAGCCGGACTGGGACCAAAAATAGTCCCGGGCATTTTAAGGCAAAGCAGCCCACTCCCCCCAACACTTCTTATAATAGATAGATACTATATATATATATATATATATATATATATATATATATATATATATATATATACTGTTTATACACACATACACACATAGATACCCATACATATATGTGTATTTATGTGTGTAAATATGTGCAACACAAACAGATATACAAACACTCACATCCATGCACAGATACGTAAACACACACACAGGTACACATCCATACACAGGTACACACATGCAGTACACTCACACACAGACAGATACATGCAAACACACACATACACAAATACACACATGTACATACTTACACACACATCCATACACAGATACATAAATGCACACAGATACACACATAGGTATACAAAAAGTATACACACACAAACATACGGTTAGAGACACACACACAAACAGTACACACACACACACACAGTCCCTAGGCACAGGTTAGTAAATCGTTCCCAGCCTTTTCCACATAATAGTGGTAATATCACCTCTAATGTCAACACAAGCACATATTTGATGATCCTAAACATTCTGTTCTATATAGATTACTTTCTATCAGAAGATAAGGAGAATATTACAAAGACTTTTCACATAATCATCTTGAAAGGCATCCCTTGTAGAGATGTCACCGCTAGACAATTGCAAACGTTGCCTAATTAGAAATATGTCCTGAGCATGTGTGTAATATTGCAATTGGGCTTGTAACTCAATTCCATGTGCCCATAGGTCAGTAATGGAGAAATTAAGCAGATTGCAGTAAAAAAGGCAGGCAGCTATTCATAATAGAGGCTTTTAGGTTCTCACGTACCAGCTTCCTCTGAAGGCAGAAGGTGCATATGTGTCTGGAAGCAGCACTGGCCACTGATGCTCTGTAGTGCAGACATGGCTGTAAACCCAGGCAGTCCTGTCCTCCCCCAAGAGCAGGAACTTGACTCCATCTGCACATCTCAGACTGAATTGTGCAGGCATTCTCTCCTAAATCCTCAGGCCTGCGCAATATGACTTGTGGGTGCGCTCTCGGTCAAACTCTCTACTGTGATGTCACTGCATGGCGTGCTCTATAGCTTGTGCTGTTCCCTTTTGCTACATGTAAATAGCGCGTGCCATGCACTCCCCACCTGAGGCATACAAATAGTATACCATCCCCTTACCACCACATCTACATTTAAACAAATAAGAAAGCCCTTAAAAATACTTTTTATTTTATTTTTGTGCTGGAAAAAGAGGGATTACAGTGACAGCGGGCAAGGTGGCCCCCTAAGTGCCGGACCGGCCACTAAACACAGAATTAGCTGCCACAATTTCCAAAATGTCATTGCTGACTTGATGGCTCTGAGATAGGGACTCTCACTCACCTGCTCTTTAAGATCACTGCCCACTTCTCACAATCCCATTCATGTGACATGGCCGCCAGCGTGTGTGTACAACAGTACAATTGCAAATCTGCAGTTCCCAGGTGGTGTATTGTACCTGCCACTGCCTGCACCGTGCCTGTCTAGTCTGGCTCACACAGTCACTCCAAACTTTTGAGGGCAAGTCCCACTCCCTCACAAATGCTTGTCTACTACATGTCATTTTGTGGCTTGCGATAAAGCTTGGTAATGGTGGGCGGGGTTAAGGGAACCGGCGGCCCAACAGCCGCACCAAACTAGTAAGCCTAAGAGCCACAGTAAAGTGAAGCAGAAGCACTGTGTGTGCAGTAATAGTGGACGGGGCTTAGGGTACCGGCGGTCCACTGGGCATGGCGGCCCACCGGCATTTGCCCGGTGTGCCCTATGGTCAGTCCGGGCCTGAAAGGGACAGTCTAGTATAAATTAATCTTTCATTATTCAGATAGGACTTTTCATTTTAATCAACTTTCCAATTTACTTTTATCATCAAATTTGCTTTTTTCTCTTGGTATTCTTAGTTTAAATTAAACACAGGTAGGCTCATATGCTAATTTCTAAGCCTTTGAGGGCTGCCTCTTATCACATGCTTTTTAAATCTCTTTTCAACACAAAGAGACAGAAAGTACATGTGGGCCATATAGATAATACTGTGTTCAGGCACAGGGGGTTACTTAAGATTTAGCACAAACCAATGCTAAATTTAAGACAATATATAATAAACAGTCACAGTCATGTGATCAGGGGGCTGGAAGAAGGTTCCTAGACACAAGGTAATCACAGAGGTAAAAAGTATATTAATATAACTGTGTTGGTTATGCAAAACTGGGGAATGGGTAATAAAGGGATTATCTATCTTTTAAAACAATAACAATTCTATGGTAGACTGCCCCTTGAAGTGACGTAAAATCTGATCTTCACTTACATGTTTTTTTACTTTACTTGAAAAATCTTTTATTCATCTACAAAAGCTAATGAAAAAAACTGCTAAATAGATTAAAAATTGTGTCCTGAGTTTTAATACACCCAGTGTTTACATGCTTTTTTGCTTTTTTTTTTGCAAGTTATAGGGCTATAAGTACAAGTAGGACATTGCTGTTTCAAAATATATATTTTAAAAATGTATCAATAGTGACATTGTACACTGTTATCTTTTATAGCTCTCTGAATCACACCCCACATGTACACCTTTTTTTAAAGTAGACAACCCAGGGTATTCATCTAAGGATATTTTGACACTTTCTATGCAGCCATTTTACCACCAATCTTTGCCAAACTGTGCATAGGTCATTTCTTTGTTTGATTTTTTTTCAAATACATTGCAATTCAGGTATAAATTCACAGATCCTGTTATGCGTTGCTGACAAAAACACACTAATATCTGTCCAGCAATATCTCCTGAGAACAGTGATACCACCCATGCATAGGTTTGTCGGGTTGTTTGGGGGCTTAAAGGCTACATTTGGCAGGTGCGCATATCAGTTCCAACTTGGAATTTTGAATTGTAGTCAACCTGCGCCTAGGGATGGATGAATGTGTTTATATTCAAATTCGAATGTAAGAATGAATGTTATTGTAGAAATTCGATTTACATAATAGAATGTTGATAAGAACGAATATTCTTAAAAATTCGATTTTCGAATGTTATTTACAGTTTTCATATGTCACATTCGAATTTGAATGTCACATTCGAATTCGAATGTCACATTTGAATTTCGAATGTCACTTTCTAATTAGAATATTACATTTATAAAACACAATTGTATACTAGAAACACTATTTTTAATTCGAATGTAACATTCGAATCGAACATCACATTCGAATCGCATATCACATTCAAATTTGAATATTACATTTATAAAACACAGTATAAGACTAGAAATACTATTTCGAATTCGAATGTCACATTTGAATCGAATATCACATTCGAATCGAAAATCACATTCGAATCGAATATCACATTTAAAAAACACAGTATTAGACTAGAAATACTATTTCGAATTCAAATGTCACATTCGAATTCGAATGTCACATTCGAATTTGAATATTACATTTAAAACACAGTATTAGACTAGAAATACTATTTCAAATTTGAATGTGACATTCAAATGTAGCATTCAAATTCGAATATTACATTTATTAAACACAGTTGTAGACTAGAAATACTATTTCGAATTTGAATGTTACATTCGAATTCGAATATTACATTTCGAAATTGAATGAATACATTTTATTATTTATTGAATGAATAGATTCCATTATTTTAACGAATATTTTCGAATTTTATTGAAAAATTAGAAAATGAAAATTCGAAAATAGAATGTTAGAATGTTATATAAACATTTGGAATTCGATTTGAACGAACGAATGTATAAAAATTTGTTTTAAATTTAAATTTTTTAGAAACATTCGCCCATCCCTACCTGCGCCCTTGTTCTATTTGGGACATTTTTTTTTAAGCTAGCCAATGTATTTTACCCCCATCAAACCATATATTTTTGAAATGTAGACAACCCAGGGTATTTCAAATGGTGGTATTTAAACACTTTTCATGCACTTATTCTACAACCAGCCTTTGTCAAACTTTTAGGTAGTATTTTTGGTGTGTTTTTTTCAAACACATTGTACTTTAGGCATGAATTAACTGATCCTGTTATGTGTCACTGCCAAACAACACCCCAATATGTGTTCAGCAACATCTCCTGAGTACAGTGATACCATCCATGCATAGGTTTGTTGCTTTGTTTGGGGGCTAAAAGGCCACAATAAAGACTTGTGCATGTCAGTTTTTCAACTTGATATATAGGTATGCTTGGCCTATCTTCAGTTTAGCTTATTTTTGCATCCCCCAGTTAATGTTACCATCATGAAAGTGAAACGTTTATGGGGATTGGCTTTTTTTTCAGTTGGCGGTATCTTGAAAATGAAATGTGTAGCCCTAATTCTGGACTCCTCTAGCACTATTGTTGAAACTTGACCATCTTCATAAATTATTGTTGAAATCAGCTTGAGCTGAAATTGGAGAAAGGTTGTTCTTCCTGGATTCATTTTTTAAAAAAGTAAAAATTAATTGTGCGTTGCTACTTGCATAAGATAGATAGCCACCTTTTTATAACAGGCTTTTGTTTTTCTTAAGATCAGATATGGCTGCATCAGCTGATCAGTCAAATCAACACCCCAATGTGCCTGCTATAAGCCCTGATGCAAACAGGTTTAGTCTATACTCTGCCTCGGACAGTGACGTCTGACATTATTTCATCGTGGATGGTGGTTATCATGTTAACATCCTTTCTGTCCTTAAATTTTATTGCTAACACTTCAGCTTTGCGCAGAGCTTTGCATTCTCCTTTTTTAATTTGGCCTGTATGAGAGGTCTGGGGAAATCTTTGGAATTTCTTTGCACAGTGTCAGCAAACCATAAAGTGTTTGAAACAAATGGACACTGCTATAGAAATTGTCCACATAACCTTTATTGAACAAGGGGATCAGTAGGTCCCAAACAATTTTCCCACTTGTCCCCAGAAAGTCAGGACAGCCAGGAGGGTCTAGTTGACAATCTTTCCCCTCATATACATGAAAGGCAAATGTATAGCCACTTTCGCTCTCGCAAAGTTTATTGAATTTTACGCCATATCTAGAGTGCTTTGAGGGGATGTACTGTTTGTATTCTAATCTCCCTTTGTATTTCATTAGCGATTAATCAACCAATATATTTTGTTGGGGGGGTATAAACTTCAGAAATCTTTTTTGAAGATGGTCTACCAGTGGTCGTATTTTATAAAGCCTATCATATTGGGGGTGATCTCTGGGATGACAGAGGGTATTGTCATTGAAGTGTAAAAAGCGGAGTAGCAACTCATATCTTGCTCTAGACATGGTTTGCGAGTACACTGGGTTAGAACAGATAGGGTTGGTGCTCCAGTAAGAACGAATTGATGGCTTCTTCATAATCCCCATGAGCATAGTAAGAGCGCAGAATGTTTTTCAGTTCAGGGACATCTGTGGGATGCCAAGCATGTTCCCTGGCTACATAGCTACCTGGATTGGTATTAATAAATTGGGTAGCATATAGATTAGTCTGGGAAGAAATCTCCTCCCAGATCCCCCTAAAAATAACTCCATGTATTGCATAGGGGAGAAATGCCTGCGTTGGCACTAAAAGGGGGAATGTTGGGCTCAGCTAACTGTGGAGGTACCCACTCCTCCACATTCGGCATTGTAGGGGAAGCACAGCTTCTTTTTTCAGCTCACACACACATGTGTCACTTGACGTGTCATAAAAACTGACCTGGGTCAAAATCGGATGCAGTGTCAGTGGCATCTGATGCCTCCTCCAAATTGTACATTCGCTGCATATTTCACCAACTCACTACCTAACAAACTACCTATCTAACTGACTAAACTAACAAATTACTAAAACACAAATTTTTTTTATTTTTTTTACAATCTACCTAACTTTATGCTAAAATGACTAAAACTGACTAAAACAGACTAAAACTACCTAATACACAGCTTATCAAAAATTAAACCTTTAGGGCAAAAATAAATAAATCCAGACAGTACAAATGCACTGCTGAAACAGGATTTGGCAGGGAAGGGGTTAAAAAGGAATTGTATTGATTTTTGACACTTTTGACACTTTTTTTTTCACAGGTTCTGGAACACTTCTAGCAACAAACTATAACTGATCTCTGTCTCTCTCCCTCTCAAATGCTACAGAGAAGAGAGGGGCAGAGATCACTGTCAAAGTGAGTATTTGTAACACCCACTTTGACAGCAGCCAATAATGAGCAACCAAGTGTCACTCAAACACAATAATTGGCTGTTACTATCTGCCTCACATGCCTGGCAGATAGTAACAGCGGTATTTCAGCAGAAGCAATCTCTGATCGCTCCCGCTGCTCGTTTTAAGTTATGACGGTTCAGGACCGTCATCAGTCCTCAAGGGGATGTTTCTGATGACAGTCCTGAACTGTCATCAGTCCTCAAGGGGTTAAGTCACTTACACGTATTTTGATCACACCTGGTGAATCCAGAAGTGAATATGCTTTAACTTCCGGTTTTCCAGTTTTGTGGAACACACAGATGCGGTCCAACACACAGTTTAGCGCGAGAGGAGGGTATGTGAGAGTTTTTACACTAATTGTCACACTATATATTTTGTGATTGTACACTATGTTTGTTCACTTTTGATCTGATGAAAGGGATTCTATGGGGGGTAGTTATCAAGCCGTCAACCTCAAATACACTGGAATTCCGCAGCGTATTTGTGGCGAGGCTGATTCGCCTTAGTTATCAAAGGCTCGAGACCGGCAAAAGTAGAATTTTGTGACGTAAACTTCGATTCGCCGGACTCAGTCCGACACAGATCGATTCTTACGTCACTCCAGATGTTCCGCACACAAGTGCGGCACAATCTCACTACTTTTGCTAGTTATCAAATGACTAGCAGGTACGCTCGGCACTTTTACGGCCCAGCGTACCTGGTTTTCAAACCGCCACCCCTGGAGGCGGCGGATCCCATAGGAATCAATGGGAGTCTGACCATAGCGAAAGTACAAGTTCGCTGCTGACAGACATCCCATTGATTTCTATGGGAGCTGTCTGCACCTAACACCCTAACATGTACCCCGAGTCTAAACAACCCTAATCTGTCCCCCCTACACCGCCGCAACTAAATAAAGTTATTACCCCCTAAAGCGCCGCTCCCGGAGACCACCGCAAGCTACTCTATACATATTAACCCCTAAACCGCCGCTCCCGGAGCCCACCGCAACTATAATATATGTATTAACCCCTAAACCGCCGCTCCCTGAACCCGCCGCAACCTATATTAAATTTATTAACCCCTATCCTGCCCCCCCTACACCGTCGCCACCTATATTAAATTTATTAACCCCTATCCTGCCCCCCCTACACCGTCGCCACCTATATTAAATTTATTAACCCCTATCCTGCCCCCCACTACACCGCCGCCACTGTAATAAAATTATTAACCCCTAAACCTAAGTCTAACACTAACCCTAATACTCCCCTAACTTAAATATTAATTAAATAAATCTAAATAATATTTCTATTATTAACTAAGTTAATCCTATTTAAAACTAAATACTTACCTGTAAAATAAACCCTAATGTAGCTACAATATAAATAATAATTATATTGTAGCTCTCTTAGGATTTATTTTTATTTTACAGGCAACTTTCAATTTATTTTAACCAGGTTCAATAGCTATTAAATAGTTATTAACTATTTAATAGCTACCTAGCTAAAATAAAGAGAAATGTACCTGTAAAATAAAAACTAACCTAAGTTACAATTACACCTAACACTACACTATACTTTAATAAATTATTCCTATTTAAACTTACCTGTAAAATAAATCCTAAGATAGCTACAATGTAATTAATAATTACATTGTAGCTATTTTAAGATTTATATTTATTTTACAGGTAACTTTGTATTTATTTTAGCTAGTTAGAATAGTTATTAAATAGTTATGAACTATTTAATAACTACCTAGCTAAAATAAATACAAAATTACCTGTAAAATAAATCCTAACCTAAGTTACAATTAAACCTAACACTACACTACCATTACATTAATTAAATAAATTAACTACAATTAAATACAATTACATAAACTACAAGAGGCGCTGAAGAGGTCTTCTATCCGGGCGATGTCCGGATAGAAGACCTCTTCAGCGCCTCTTGGAAGATGACATCGCCCGGATCGAAGACTTCTTCAGCGCCGCCTGGATGATGACTTCATCGGATGGAAGATTTCTTCAGCGCCACTTGGAGGATTAACTTCTTCCGCTCCGGATGTCCACTTCGGTTCCATCGCTGCTCAGCTGAGTGAAGACGACTCAAGGTAGGATGATCTTCAGGGGATTAGTGTTAGGTTTTTGTAAGGGGGGTTTGGGTTAGATTAGGGGTATGTGGGTGGTGGGTTTTAATGTTGGGGGGGTTGTATTTTTCTTTTACAGGCAAAAGAGCAGTTTTCTTTGGGGCAAGCCCCACAAATGGCCCTTTAAAGGGCTGGTAAGGTAAAAGAGCTTTGAACTTTATTTAATTTAGAATAGGGTAGGGCATTTTTTATTTTGGGGGGGTTTGTTATTTTATTAGGGGGCTTAGATTAGGTGTAAGTAGCTTAAAATTGTTGTAATATTTTTAAAATGTTTGTAACTTATTTTTTTATTTTTTGTAACTTAGCTTTTTTTATTTTTTGTACTTTAGTTAGTTTATGTAATTGTATTTAATTGTATTTATTTGTAGGTAGTTTATTTAATTAATTTAATGATAGTGTAGTATTATTTAATTGTAACTTAGGTTAGGATTTATTTTACAGGTAATTTTGTATTTCTTTTAGCTAGGTAGTTATTAAATAGTTAATAACTATTTAATAACTATTCTAACTAGCTAAAATAAATACAAAGTTACCTGTAAAATAAATATAAATCCTAAGATAGCTACAATATAATTATTATTTATATTGTAGCTATATTAGGGTTTATTTTATAGGTAAGTATTTAGTTTTAAATAGGAATAATTTATTAAAGTATAGTGTAGTGTTAGGTGTAATTGTAACTTGGGTTAGGATTTATTTTACAGGTAAATTTCAGTTTATTTTAGCTAGGTAAGCTATTAAATAGTTAATAACTATTTAATAGCTATTGTACCTAGTTAAAATAAATTGAAAGTTGCCTGTAAAATAAAAATAAATCCTAAGATAGCTACAATATAATTATTATTTATATTGTAGCTATATTAGGGTTTATTTTAAAGGTAAGTATTTAGTTTTAAATAGGATTAATTTAGTTAATAAGAGTAATATTATTTAGATTTATTTAATTAATATTTAAGTTAGGGGGGCGTTAGGGTTAGGCTTAGACTTAGATTTAGGGGTTAATAATTTTATTACAGTGGCGGCGGTGTAGTGGGGGGCAGGATAGGGGTTAATAAATTTATTATAGGTGACGACGGTGTAGAGGGGGCAGGATAGGGGTTTATAGGTTTAATATAGGTTGCGGCGGGTTCAGGGAGCGGCGGTTTAGGGGTTAAACTATTTATTTAGTTGCGGCGAGGTGCGGGATCAGCAGGATAGGGGTTAATAATTTTATTATAGAGGGCGACGGTATAGGGGGGGGGCAGGATAGGGGTTACTAGGTATACTGTAGGTGGCAGCGGTGTCCGGGAGCGGCGGTTTAGGGGTTAATACATTTATCAGAGTTGCGGCAGGGTCTAGGAGCGGCGGTTTAGGGGTTAATACATTTATAAGAGTTGCGGCAGGGTCTTGAAGCGGCGGTTTAGGGATTAGTAACTTTATTGAGTTGCGGGAGGCTCCGGGGGCGCCGGTATAGGGATAGAACAGTGTAGTTTAGTGTGGGTGCTTAGTGACAGGCTAGCAATAAAGCTGGGAAAAAGCCGAAGAGCAGCGAGATTGGATGAGTGATAACTCTCACAGTCCACTGCTCATTGCCCCGCGGCTTTTTGACAGCTTTATTTGATAACTTAGGCGAACTTATTCAAAGTCCGCGGCGGCGAAGGTAGGCGAGCTTAGGCGGGCGTATTGGGCCGGCGAAGTCAGAAAAGTAGACGCTTGATAACTACCCCCCAAATCTCTGAAATGTCATCTAATAAAGCTGACTTTGCTTTGAAAATCCTTAGAGTGCATCTTTGTTTTAGGACTATTGTATGCTTTTTTGCACCCAGGTATCTGAACTTGGAGGGAGGATTCGTTTTTTTTCTGTTTCTTATATATACTGTATATACAAAGATATATGTACAAATTCTAGCATTAATAATTATTTTTAAAAAACAAAAAAAACATGAGGTAGGCATATCATGATTTCTAGAAATACAAATACACATTAATGTATGTGAAAATATCATATATCAGTTTTTGTATAACAAATACATAGAAAATAACTTTCAATGGGATATTATTGTTTGTTCAGATATAAATCTAACTATTTCTTGGAGATTAACAGATGAAATATAAAAGATTAGCTTTAGAGAAATGTGCTTGTTCATGGACAGTAATGAAATGGTATAAATAAAGTTGGAAAAAACAGAATATCTGTGGCATCGATGACTCTTATTTATCAACAGCTCATCACTCCGTAGTTGACAGACTTTTTAATAAATAAGGCCGTTGTATGCAGATTCACGGCAGCAATGTCTGGCGATGTATGGCGAGCGTATTGACTCCAGCGATTGCGTTGAGAATGACGCAATGACAAATAGGTCCCTATGAGTTCACATCAGCATGGTTTTATGAGAAATAGATTATGTCAAACTAATCTAATTAGATTTAATGAGGAAGTAAGTAAAAATATAGATAAAGGGTCTCAGTTGATGTGATATACTTAGATTTTTCAAAGGTGCTTGATACAGTGCCATGTGAGAGATTAAAGTACACAATTAAGGGACTGGGAATAGCTGAAAATGTTAGCTCATGGATAAATAACTGGATAAAAGACAGGGAGCAATGAGTAGAAGTAAATGGATCATACTCAGATTGGACAAAGGTAATCAGTGAAGTCCCCCAGGGATCAATACCGGGCCCTGTTCTTTTTAAAAATTGTATTAATGACTTGGAACAAGGATTAAATAGTAACATCTCTATTTTTGCAGATGATACAAAGTCGTGTAAGGTCATTAACAGGATGAATTTGCTTTACAAGGGGATCTACAAAAATTAGAAGAATGGGCAGGTAAATGAAATATGAGATTTAATACGGGAAAATGCAAGGTTCTACATTTTGTAAGTAAAAATAAGCAGACAATCTATTATTTAACTGGGACTAGACTTGGCCAAAAAGAGGAAGAAAGGGATTTGGGAGTAGTAATATATAATAAGCTAAAGATTGTCTCACAATGCCAGGCAGCGGCTTCTAATACTAATAAGACACTAGCATGCATTAAAAGAGGCATTGATACAAGGGAAGAAAGCATAATTCTGTCACTATATAAATCCATTGTCAGACCTCACCTTGAGGGGGATATCTATCAAAGCGTCAACCGAAAATACGCTTGAATTTGCACCATTTTAATGTTGCATATACGCTTATACAAATGTTACAAACACAAACGGCTAGATTACGAGTTGTGCGTTAGGGTTAAAAAGCAGCGTTGAGAGGTCCCAACGCTGCTTTTTAACGCCCACTGGTATTACGAGTCTTGAAATGACAGGCTCACTGCTCACTTTTTTGGCAGACTCGGAAATACCGCAAATCCACTTACTTCAATTGCGTATCTTATATTTTCAATGGGACTTGCATAGCGCCGGTATTACGAGTCTAACCAAAAGTGAGCATTAGACCCTCTCCTGTCAAGACCAGTACCGCATTTTAAAGTCAGTAGTTAAGAGTTTTACCCTACAACGCCGTAGCATAAAACTCTTAACTAAAGTGCTAAAAAGTACACTAACACCCATAAACTACCTATTAACCCCTAAACCGAGCCCCCCCCCCCCACATCGCAAACACTAAAATAATTTTTTAACCCCAAATCTGCTGAACCGGACATTACCGCCACTATAATAAATATATTAACCCCTAAACCGCCGCACTCCTGCATCGCTAACACTAGTACATATTATTAACCCCTAATCTGCCTGCCCTAACATCGCCGACACCTACCTACATTTATTAACCCCTAATCTGCCACCCCCAATGTCTCCGCCACTATAATAAAGTTATTAACCCCTAAACCTAAGTCTAACCCTAAACCTAACATCCCCTAACTGAAATATAATTTTAATAAATCTAAATAAAATTACTATCATTAACTAAATAATTTCTATTTAAAACTAAATACTTACCTGTAAAATAAACCCTAAGATAGCTACAATATAACTTTTAATTACATTGTATCTAGTTTAGGGTTTATTTTTATTTTACAGGCAACTTTGTATTTATTTTAACTAGGTACAATAGTTATTAAATAGTTATTAACTATTTAATAAGTACCTAGTTAAAATAAAGACAAATTTACCTGTAAAATAAAACCTAACCTATGTTACAATTACACCTAACACTACACTATAATTAAATTAATTCCCTAAACTAAATACAATTAATTACAATTTTAAAAAATTATCTAAAGTACGAAAAAAAAAACACTAAATTACAGAAAGTAATAAAATAATTGCAAGAATTTTAAACTAATTACACCTAATCTAATCCCCCTATCAAAATAAAAAAGCCCCCCAAAATAAAAAAGTCCTACCCTACACTAAATTACAAATAGCCCTTAAAAGGGCCTTTTGCGGGGCATTGCCCCAAAGTAATCAGCTCTTTTACCTGTAAAAAAAAGTACAATACCCCCCCAACATTAAAACCCACCACCCACACACCCAACCCTACTCTAAAACCCACCCAATACCCCCTTAATAAAACCTAACACTAACCCCTTGAAGATCACCCTACCTTGAGAAGTCTTCACCCAACCGGGCCAAAGTCCTCAACGAAGCCGGGCGAAGTGGTCCTCCAGACGGGCAGAAGTCTTCATCCAAGCCGGGAAGAAGAGGTCCTCCAGACGGGCAGATCTTCAAGACATCCGACACGGAGCCTCCTCTTCAAACGACGTCCAACTGAAGAATGAAGGTTCCTTTAAATGATGTCATCCAAGATGGCGTCCCTTAGATTCCGATTGGCTAATAGAATTCTATCAGCCAATCGGAATTAAGGTAGAAAAAATCCTATTGGCTGATGCAATCAGTCAATAGGATTGAAATTCAATCCTATTGGCTGATCCAATCAGCCAATAGGATTGAGCTCACATAGGATTTTTTCTACTTCTAATTCTATCAATTCTAGAATTCTATCAGCCAATCAGAATTGAAGGGACGCCATCTTGGATGACATCATTTAAAGGAACCTTCATTCTTCAGTTGGACGTCGTTTGAAGAGGATGCTCCGCATCGGATGTCTTAAAGATGGAGCTGCTCCGTGCCGGATGGATGAAGATAGAAGATGCCGCCTGGATGAAGACTTCTGCCTGTCTGGAGGACCTCTTCTGCCCGGTTTGGATAAAGACTTCTGCCCATCTGGAGGACCACTTCACCCGGCTTTGTTGAGGACTTCAGGCCCGGTTGGGTGAAGACTTCTCAAGGTAGGGTGATCTTCAAGGGGTTAGTGTTAGGTTTTATTAAGGGGGTATTGGGTGGGTTTTAGAGTAGGGTTGGGTGTGTGGGTGGTGGGTTTTAATGTTGGGGGGGTATTGTACTTTTTTTTACAGGTAAAAGAGCTGATTACTTTGGGGCAATGCCCCGCAAAAGGCCCTTTTAAGGGCTATTTGTAATTTATTGTAGGGTAGGGCTTTTTATTATTTTGGGGGGCTTTTTTATTTTATTAGGGGGATTAGATTAGGTGTAATTAGTTTTAAAAACTTGTAATTATTTTATTATTTTCTGTAATTTAGTGTTTGTTTTTTCTCGTACTTTAGATAATTGTATTTAATTGTAATTAATTGTATTTAGTTTAGGGAATTAATTTAATTATAGTGTAGTGTTAGGTGTAATTGTAACTTAGGTTAGGTTTTATTTTACAGGTAAATTTGTCTTTATTTCAACTAGGTAGCTATTAAATCGTTTATAACTATTTAATATACAAACTATTCTATCTAGTTAAAGTAAATACAAAGTTGCCTGTAAAATAAAAATAAATCCTAAGCTAGCTAATGTAACTATTAGTTATATTGTAGCTATCTTAGGGTTTATTTTATAGGTAAGTATTTAGTTTTAAATAGGAATAATTTTGTTAATTGTAGTTATTTTATTTATATTTATTTAAATTATATTTAAGTTAGGTGGGGTTAGGGTTAGACTTAGGTTTAGGGGTTCCGAACTTTAATATAGTGGCAGCGACGTTGGGGGCAGCAGATTAGGGGTCAATAAGTATAGGTAGGTGGTGGCGACATAGGGGGCGGCAGATTAGGGGTTAATAAATAAAATGTAGGTGTCGGCAATGTTGGGGGCAGCAGATTATGGGTTCATAAGTATAATGTAGGTGGCGGCGGTGTCTGGAGCAGCAGATTAGGGGTTAATAATATAATTTAGGTGTCCGCGATGTCGGGGACGGCGGTTTAGGGGTTAATAAGTGTAATATTAGGGGTGTTTAGACTCAGGGTGCATGTTAGGGTTAGGTGTAGACATAAAATGTATTTGCCCATAGGAATCAATGGGGCGGCTTTAGGAGCTTTACGCTGCTTTTTTGCAGGTGTTAGGTTTTTTTCAGCCGGCTCTCCCCCATTGATTCCTATGGGGAAATCGTGCACAAGCACGTTTTGCCAGCTCACCGCTACCATAAATTACAAGAATTTTAAACTAATTACACCTAATCTAATCCCCCTAACAAATTAAAAAAGCCCCCCAAAATAATAAAAAGCCCTACCCTACACTAAATTACAAATAGCCCTTAAAAGGGCCTTTTGTGGGGCATTGCCCCAAAGTAATCAGCTCTTTTACCTGTAAAAAAAGTACAATACCCCCCCAACATTAAAACCCACCACCCACACACCCAACCCTACTCTAAAACCCACCCAATACCCCCTTAATAAAACCTAACACTAACCCCTTGAAGATCACCCTACCTTGAGAAGTCTTAACCCAACCGGGCCGAAGTCCTCAACGAAGCCGAGTGAAGTGGCCCTCCAGACGGGCAGAAGTCTTCATCCAAGCTGGGAAGAAGAGGTCCTCCAGACGGGCAGAAGTCTTCATCCAGGCGGCATCTTCTATCTTCATCCATCCGGCGCTGAGCGGCTCCATCTTCAATACATCCGACACAGAGCATCCTCTTCAAATGACGTCCAACTGAAGAATGAAGGTTCCTTTAAATGACATCATCCAAAATGGTGTCCCTTCAATTCCGATTGGCTAATAGAATTCTATCAGCCAATCGGAATTAAGGTAGAAAAAATCCTTTTGCAGGTAATGTAGAAGCGGCCGCTCCAAACTCTCAAGTCAGCGTGGACAGTGGCTCAAGCTGATGACGTCATAGACGCCGCCGTAATTACGGCAATATGGGCAACAAGAACTCTGATGAAACGCCACTAGGGGGCGTGAAACGCGTCAGACATTTATTCCGTGTCACACTTGTTTTGCCTTTATGGAAAATAAAAGTTTTTTGAATTTCAATGCTAGTGCTGCCTTTTTCCAATTTTAGAAAAAATCCTATTGGCTGATGCAATCCGCCAATAGGATTGACGTTCAATCCTATTGGCTGATCCAATCAGCCAATAGGATTGAGCTTGCATTCTATTGGCTGATTGGATCATTTTTATATTTTCTACTTTCAAGTTGTCTTTTAAAAGTAGACATTTCATCCTCTAATTTTGTTTTCATATCTCTGAATTCAGATTCTGACTTTAGAGACCTCATAGTTGTTTCTAATTAGTCGATCTCTACTTGAAATCTTGGTAATTCATTTTGTATATATTCTATAGTCAAAATAATTACAGTTGCAGCACACAACAAAAGCCAACTTAGATTCCAAATAGTGGACGATGTCCCACCTCTGAGAAGAGGGGGTGATAGACAATGTCTCCTTTTTAAAAAAGAGGCCCAATGGATTAGTAAATTGGATACTTTATCCCCTAGGGGTCTGAATAGAGACATTCCATGGGGTCATTTTCATCTGCTATACTTGCACTGAGACAAATTGAACCCGAGAATACTCTTTGGAGTCTGAGAACAAGCATGTGGTGTGAGAGCCACAGAGCCACTGAGACATCCTGCCGTTGAGCTGACTGAGCTGGGTGTGACATATGCACATGACTGGGGATGCTTTGCAACAGAACTGCAAGTATCAAGCTTAACATTAACACTCCGGTTACAACTAACTGCTGTATTCTATGCATATACTAACACGCTGACAAAAAGCGTTGACTGCTATATACAGTGAGAATATTCAACTGCTTATTACTGTTACCAACTGTTGCACGGAGTTGACATATTTAGACGCTGACAAGAGGCTTTGACAGTTACATGCAGTGTGAAGAGACTGACATAACTCACTTGGGATTTACCTGCATATAATAAGGGTTCAGAAAAGATTCTACAGAGTTCTGTATTTCTCTTAAATATATCAATATAGCAGATGATACTTGTGGACATTAACTTTGTTGACTAAACCTTGCTTATTAACCCCTTCTAAGATGGGTCATATCATTTAACACCCTCATCTTTTGGGATTACAAGTACTAAACAAGTATTGAAAAAAAAATTTGGGTCTGAAGTGACTCTTTTTCAGATAGCGGCATATTTTTGATTCCCCTAGGGGCGCCTGGAGTGTAATCGCTCTTTAGTGTGTATGCATGTTGGATGTATGTTAGGAATGGGAAGGACTTTAGACAGTGTTCTTTTTTCACTATTTTTTTGTATACTAATAAAGCTGTTTTTTCATTATTTAGGTGTGCTGGGAAATATTGTATGTATATTTAGGATAGTATTTGTGGCGATACTATATTCTTGCACCCTCCTAATAAGAAGATCAGTCTGAATTTAATTATATAAGTATTTGTTCATTATATTATATTTTGAATTAGTGCTGTTACTATATATTTTTATACATTAACTAATGACCTCTAGTGGTCTAAATTATTTCTGAATAGAGGCAGTCTTCAAAGTCTAATAAATTTGCGTATTAACTTCCTAGGCTTAGCTTTCAACTAAGAATACAAAAAGAACAAATCAAATTGCAATCTCTCTCTCTTTGCACTCTCTCTCTCTTTTGAAATTCTACAAATAGAAGTTTATTTAGTTGTGAACCCTTAACTTCTTCACAGTTTGTTGAAATGAGAGCTTACAATGTTTAACAGTTTTAGGGGGACACAGGTTTTTGAATAACAGTTTGTTGAAATGAGAGCTTACAATGTTTGACAGTTTTAGGGGGACACAGGTTTTTGAAGGAACCTTGACGAGGTACCCGTGCTTGTACCATTTTTCAAAATGTGTTAACTAACCCTTTAATTATTGATTTTCATCTTAGTTGAGAGATTGTGAGTGAGTAATGCACTTTCTCTGTGTGTTTCTTTAAAAATGTCTTGATGAATTTTCAATATTGTACTTGCGCACAGTACTGTCCGTGCTTAAAGGGACATCCAACACCCAATTTTGTTTCAATAAAAGATGTGTAATTCTTTTTATTACACATTCCCCAGTTTAGCATTACAAACAATGTTATATTGATATACTTTTTACCTCTGTGATTAACTTTTATATAAGCATATTCTGACAACCCCCTGTTAAAATGACATTTAATTAATTAACTATTGACTTTCATTTTAGCAAATTAAAATTTAAGATAAAAAAAGATTTTATAATTTTTGTAAAAAATATACATTATTTGTAAATTTATTTTTTATTACGATTAAATGCTGGATCTGAGTTTTACATTTCTTTGTTGGTGTTTAGTGTCCCTTTATTTAAAAAAGGTCAAATATTACTGAAATATGAGAATTAATACATTTACACAATTTTAATACATTTTAAATTACTTGACTATCACATGGTAATTATGACTCATTAAATTAACATTATGGATGCATTTAACCTTTAATAGAAGTGAGTTGTTTATGCTACAGTCAAGACTATATCATTTTTTTATTAAATTTAAATTAAAAACATATATGTCGTAGATTCAACCTTTAAGAAGCAGAGAAAAGTATATCTTACACATGCATTATTAATTTTTTAAAATTATTTTTAATCATAATTTGTTTGGAATCAAATTTCCAAATTCTTTCAAAAATAATGACATACATAATCACAAAAAATAAAAATAAAAAAACGGAATTAATATAAATGAGCACAATAAAAACCCTATTGTTTTGATATTTTTTGTAATGGAGACACTCTTCTCCCAAACATTAAAAACAGTTGTCTATTAAAAATACGATTGTCTTCGTCTGCCCTCTCCCACCAATGGAGTTCTCTCTGCTCTACAGCGGCCCTGGCCCTATCTACTTCTAATCTCTCCCTATCAAAATTTATTCTATCACTATCCCTCTGCCTTTCGAAAAAAAAATCTATCCCTCTCTAATTCTAATCTTGCACTATCCCTCATCCGTTTATATTCAAATCTTTCCCTCTTTAAATCTAATCTGATTCTATTCTCAACATTTCCCTCTCTAAATCTAATCTTTCCCTATCTACTATAATGCCCCTCTCTAATATCTGCCCCTGTTGCTCAACAGATAATCTTAATGTCCCATGCAACTCATGGTGATCATCCCAGTACTGCCTGACCAGATTTAACATTTCACGAACGGCCTCATCATCATTGATGGGAGGCAGTTTGTGGCCAGGATCAGCACGGCCATGAGCTGCTGGGGCACAAGCAACAGGTGCAGGAGGGGCACCAGGGTCCAGAGCAGCTGGGTCTTCTGGGGCAGGAGGGGCAACACAGATGACAGCCTCCATATCCAATGTCCCCTGGGAGATTCCCTGCTCCTGTGATTCTGGAAATTGGGTCTCTCCCAGAGACTCCTCCTCCTCTACAATAGCTCTCATCTGACAAACACAACCATCGATCTCCTCCGAAACATTATGTGCATGTTCCATATCTAAAGAAATTAAAAAATATTATAATCCCACGCAATGTAAACTGAAAGATTAAAGGCATATGAAAGTAAACATATAGCTTCCATGATTCCTATCAATATTATCAATTTAAAACACTGTATTTTAACATGAAGGATTCTGATAGTTTATGTTATCTTAAAGGGATACTCCATCAAAGTTTGTAATACAAATGAATGTGTCTCACCTTTTTAAAAATATATTGAATTGTTGCTATATAAATGTTTGAACAAAAGTGCTTATTATAAAAGCTATATCATTTTCAAAAGCATTTTCCACACATCACTGTTTTTAGACTGTTTCTTAATTACTGACATGATACAAGCCGCACTGGAGCTGTGAGAAGCTTGAGTATTGACAATGCTGTTGCGCAGAGAATATCGTATTCTGAGCCACATGGATGTGCATGTAAAAACATAAATTATTAACATTAATATTTAGATTTTAGCAGAGATGGATATCTATCTATCTATCTATCTATCTATCTATCTATCTATGCGATAATGCCAATATTTGTATAGGTTAAAGGAATATTATATTCAAAATAACAGGGGAAGGATTGTGATAGAGCATGAAATTTGAATGAACTTTCTAAATAAATCAATTAACATTTTTCTCTGTTCTCTGTTAATATTGTTTGAAATGTAGGCTTTGATGTTCTGTGTTAAGCACATATGTAGCACTTGATGATTGTTGTTGAAATGTAGACAAACAATCATCAGGCAATACACAGTTGATAATCCAATCCTGTGATTCCTTCTAAGTTTAAAGGGACATGAAACCCAAACATGTTCTTTTATGATCAAGCTAGAGAATACAATTTTTTTTAAATTGACTTCTATTATCTAATTTGTTTCATTCTCTTGGTATGCTTTGTTGAATGAGCAGCAATGCACTACTGGTTGCTGACTGAACACAATGGTGAGCCAATGACAATCAGTATATATATGCAGCAACCAATCATCAGCTATAACCTAGGTTCTTTGCTACTCCTGAGCTTGCCAAGATAAAGATTTCCGCAAAAGATAACAAGAGAATTTTTGTTTTTTAAATTTTATTTATCACTCTGCAATATAGAATGTTATTTAATACATAATAGATCACATTTCTCTATTATTGCATTTTACTGTTTCTATAAAAATCAAAACAAATAAAATTAAAAACAAAAACAAAAAAAACAAAACAAAACAAAAACAAATCTCCCTTTCCCCCTAACTCTCTGTGTCCTCTTCCATGTTATCTCTTGTAGCCAAGTATTGGGTAGATGGCCGGCTAGCATTTGTAATTGAACATATCCTGTGTACATAAATGGTTTAACTAGAGAAATTTGAGCAGAAAGTGGAAGGGATATAATAAACACTTTCCAGTGCCTAAAAAAAAATAAAGCTAAACGGTCATCAGTTGGATTTTGCAAATTACAATGTTCAAGCAATCATTGCGAGACCTATGCATTCTTAAGTTGTTTTAAGTTGGGAGCTGATTTAGCTTTCCATGTTCTTAGAATTAAATTTCGACCCAAAAATATAATTGTGTTAATCAGTTTTAAGTTTCGCACCGATCCTTGGGATTTAACTAGAAAAAATATTTCCAACGGGTGGATATGATGCTCCAGTTTCAGAGTTACATTCATCCAATACCGTACTTTATCCCAGAACTGTCCAATCTTTGGGCATGCCCAAAAGCAACTATTTGTCTTGTACCAATTAGATAGCCTTGCCGGAGTCAAATAAGTCATTAAAGCTATTTTAATCTGTGATTCTCTCCATGCCGTCAGAACCCAGCTTTTCTCATTTAATTTAAAGGTGTCCATTATTACCTGGCTATTTATATCTGGAAAAAATGTAATCCACTTCATAATTATATAATCTATTTGTTCTGTAGAGGGCCTTTGAATAAGAAGAGAGTAAAAAGGAGAAATAGAACATAGACCCATTTGATAAGCATTGATCCTAGTTTGTAACTCTTGAAGTGACCAAACACAGCCATAGTTTTGTTTTAATTCATATGTATAATGTCTAATCTGTAAGTATGCATAGAAATCACTGTTTGAGAGTGCATATTGGTTACGTAATTCAATAAAAGATAAAGGAGCTAGGTCTGAATCTAGTATTTGCATAATATATTTTAGGCCTTTAGAAGACCATTGTCTAAATACCCCATTTGTTAGACCTGGCAAAAAAGGTTGGATTACCTATAATAGGTAAGAATTTGGAAACATATGGAGAACATCCCGTCTCATTGCAGATCTTTTGCCACGCTATAATAATATACCTGAAAGTTATGTGTTGAATTAGTATCGATGGAAGGGCGGTAATTGGTAAATGTAGGATTGCATTTAATTGAAAGGGGGCTGCCAAAGAAGATTCCCAAGCCAGGGAAGAAACTTGTTCTTGCTCTGTTACCGAATCTACTGCAATCTTTACACAGGCGGCTAAACTATAAGATTGTATATTAGGAAGGGCAAGACCTTACCCTACCTTATTATTCATAAGGTGGGTCACCGCGATACGTGCCTTCGTACCTTTCCAAAGGAATTTAGAACACATCTTATTATACTCTATTATGTCCGCTTTCTGGACAGGGATCGAAATATTCTGTATTAAATAGAACAACTTAGGAAAGAGTATTGTTTTTAGTAACATAACCCGCGCTGTAAGGGAAATAGGAAACCTTACCCAGTCCTCCATTTTTTTTTTACACCCCAAAAAACAATTGCAAAAATTCAGCTTATACCATTCATCTGGATTCAGGCTACGTTTAATACCAAGATACGTTATCTGCGAAGTTTCGCTAAATGGGTGTTCAATGCTCTGTTCTTTTTTATTTAACCATTAGAGTTCGGATTTGGACGGATTAATTTTATAGCCTGAGATTTTACCAAAAATTCTGAGTATATCCAAAAGAAGCAGGAGATTCTTCTTTATATTACTTAAGAATAAAAGTAAATCATCTGCATACATTAATAATACCAATTTATGTCCCCCAATCTGAATCCCCTTCAGCTGTTGGCGAAGCAAAATAGCCAAAGGTTCCAATGATATATTGAATAACAAAGGGGAAAGAGGGTATCCTTGACGGGTACCCCTTTGTAACAATAAACGCTGAGAGATCTCCCCGTTAACAATTAAGGTTGAAGTCGGGACAGAATATATTAACCGAATGAATTTATTCAACTGTCCAGTCAAGCCAAACTGCTCTAAAGAAAAAAATAAGTGGTTCCATGCGTTACAATCAAATGCCTTCTCCGTGTCAACCGTTAAAAGAGCTAAATATACAGTATCTCTATGTTTTGATGTTCTAAATTTATTCCAAAGAAAATCTAACAATGTCATTACCTTGCGCATGTTTTTGGCTGGGTTCCTCCCAGACATAATGCCTGATTGATTTTCATGAATAATTAGACCGAGGTGGGGTTTTAATCTATTTGCCAAAATGGAAGTTAGTAGTTTATAGTCCATGTTTAATACAGAAATCGGTCTGTATGAAGCTGGAAGTTCTGGATCTTTATTTTTGGGGGGAATTAAAGAAATATTAGCCATTGCAAAATATGGGGAACCCTTATTATTCTTAATATAATAGTAATTGAATAATTTCTCAATGGGTGGCATAATCTGAACTTGAAGAGTCTGGGTCGCGGCCATATTGGTCTTGGCTACCTTAATAGCCGCCAGAATCTCATCTTCTGAAATGGGGGTATTGATCTCTGACAAGATTCCCGTCGGGATTTCAGGAACCTTAATTTATTCCCAAAAGGCTTTTCTCATATCTATTCCATGATCCTCAAGACTATAAAGTTCTTTAAAATAGTTATAAAAAACTCTCTTAATATCCCCATTGTTAGTAAATCTTTCCGCACCACTTATAATGGCCACTATTCTATTTCTATTAACTGATTTCGTTATCCTGGCCAGGAATTTTGTGGATCTGCCGCCAAAACCCCTATAGAGCGTCTTTTGTCTTTGAACCTCTTGTATAGTTTTTTGCTTAATATTTACTCCAATTATAGTTGGAGCGATCCCCCAAATATGCTCTGTAAGCATTTTTAACTCGGCTGGACACCTGGATCCCTTGTTGTCTAAATTTCTTTTTAAGCTGACACATGTAATCCTTAATTTTCCCTCTTAATACAGCTTTAGCTGCTTCCCAGAACACCTCCGGTCTATCTTTATATGAACTATTGTAACCAACATACTCTCTCCATTGATTATTCCGCCAATTTTGAAATTTTATGTTATTCAACAGGTATTTAGGGGAAAAAAATAGTCTGGTTAGTGCATGAATGTATCCCTGAAGCATTGAGTGTTAACATAATAGTAGCATTATCTGAAATTACTATATCTCCAATATCTTCTCTCCACTCTAATCCAATCAAAGGCTCCGCAATTAGAAATACATCAATTCTTGACAATGATTGGTGCCCTTTTGACAAACACGTATAAGATCTCAAGTCTGGGTTATCTAACAACCCCAGTTGAGAACAAAATTTTGCAAAATACGGGCTTTCCTATCACGTATAAATCGAGGTGTATTATTGCTTCTATCAAGTATAGGGTCCACAACTAGATTGAGGTCGCCCGCCACTATGAGGTTTTGCCCTATATACTTATGTAAAAGCAATGCCATTTTATTCCAAAAAAATGTGTCCACCTTATTGGGACCGTAGATATTACAAAGAATAAATTTTATTTTATTATGGATTATCTCTATAATTTGGAAACGCCCTTCCTGGTCTATAACGGAGGATTCAATTTTATAGTCTAAGGTTTTATTAAAAATGATTGCCACTCCTCTCTTACAGGCAATGTAAGGGGCAGCCACAACTTCACCTACCCAATTAGTCTGGAGTTTTGGGATTTCTGATGCTTTTAAATGGGTCTCCTGTAGGAAAGCTATGTCTGGTTTTACTTTAGCGAGATGTTTAATTATAGATTTCCTCTTTATTGGGGAAGTTACGCCCCCTACATTACAAGAGGCTATTTTAAAAGTTGTTGCCATTGGCCTTAATTAAGGGTGGGCATATTAATATCAATCCATGTGGAAAAAGGGAAAGGGAGGGAAAATAAGATGGAAAGAGGAGACGAGAGAAGGGGAGGAAAAAAAAAAGACAAAAAAAAACAAAAAACAAAACAAAACAACAACAAGAAAAAGAACACATTAAAACCTTGAAAACATAAAAACCAAACTCCATCCTTAATCTTAATAAGCTAACAAAAATTAGTAATGTATTTTATATGCATCACTTCCATTGTAAACCTAGCTCCTTACAGAGAGATTTTGCATCATAAGTGTTATTCAATGTATATGAAGTCCCTGCCTTTGAGACTATAAGTTTTGCGGGGTAGATTAGTCTAACATATTCTGCTTCCATGAATTTATTTAAAAGGGAGACATATCTCTTCTTTTAGAAAGCGTTTCAGCAGAGAAATCTTGAAAGATCAGGATCTTATGTGTGCCAATAAGAAGGAAATTGAGTTTCCTATAATGCTTTAAATATAGTAGTTTGTCTTGATAGTTAACACATTTAAAGATAATCGGTCTAGGTTTGGAATCTGCATTATTATTCTCTCTTACATACCCAATTCTGTGTACTCTTTCTATCTGGAAAGGTATAGGAGGAGGCGTAATCAAGAGTGCCTGAGGTAAAGTGATAGTGACAAAAGCCATCAAATCCTGAAATTCTACTGATTCTGGAAGGCCAATAACCCTCAGATTATTGTGCCTCAATCGATCCTCAAGATCTTCAATTCTGGCCTGCAGTAAAGAGATAGCCTTGCCTTGATTAAAAACAATGGGAACATTGCTATTTACTCTGTCCTCCAAACCAGACACCCTTGTCTCCACCTCCTCCATTCTGGCGGTAAATTGTCTAATTTCAGTCGTCAAATTAGTAATCTCAGTTTTAATTTCTTTTTTAATTACATCTAGATGCGGAGTAATCATTTTAGCCACCTCTGCAGCAAATTCTGCCATATCGTTAACACAAATCCCTGATTGCTTTCTCTCATGAGACGTATCCAGAGTAGAATCTGGAATCTTCGTATTACCTTTCTTATCCTTTTTAGGAGGCATGTTAGGGAAGGAACTTTTGTGGTGCAAAATAAACCTATCCATTTACCTGTGTAAAACCTTTGTGTTAATCAAAACCAAAAACCTCCAAAACAAAGTGTCTGGTGTCTTCTGCAAATCTATGCAGAAAAAATATGTGTCTTAGTAGTGACCTTAAATAAAGGGACAATAGGACCCACATTTTATACAGCTATATATATATATATATATATATATATATATATATATATCTATATATACTAATGTTAGAACCCCTTGGCCCGTGATTCTGTGTAATGAGTGGGAAAGGAAGAGGGAAAAAAAAAGGGGGACAAAAAAAGAAACAAAAAAAAACACACACTGTGCCAGTATGTAGCACTATTAAAGTGTTATAGATTAATATTAAAGGGACAGTAAAGTCAAAACTAAACTTTCATGATTGAGATAGGGCATGCAATTTTAAACAACTTTCCAATTTACTTTTGTCATCAAATTTGCTTTGTTCCCTTGGTGGTATTTTTGAAGAGCTAAACCTAGCTAGGCTCAAAGTGATTTCTAAACAGTTGAAAACCGCCTCCTAGCTCAGAGCATTTTGAAAGTTTTTCACAGTTAGACTGTGCTAGTTCACATGTGTCATATAGATAATATTGTGCTCACTCCCGTGAAGTTATTTAGGAGTCTTCTCTGATTGACTACACTGCATGTCTGTCAAAGGCACTTAGATAAGGAGGCTGTCTGCAAAGGCTTAGATACAAGGTAATCACAGAGGTAAAAAGTATATTAATATAACTGTGTTGGTTATGCAAAAACGGGGAATGGGTAATAAAGGGATTATCTATCTTTTTAAATAAGAAAAATTTTGGTGTAGACTGTCCCTTTAAGGTCCCTGTTTAACTATATCTGAAAAGGATTATTTAATGTTGAGAGAGTGGCTCAAATCACAGACCTAATTTTTTTTTTTTTTTCTCTAGGGGCTCCTCACTGTGGTCTAGATCAGAAATACAGCTATAAAGTCCTAAGAGATAATTATTAATAGATCTTGACTATATCTTTCCATAAATTACTCACAGATGTCAATGTGCCATCCTATGATATTTAGATAGATATTTAGGTTCAGTATTGCTAGTATAGGTTGTATTAACGTAAATTTTTAGCAGGAAAGTTTATATAACAGTAATATTACTCTGAACAATATAAACATTTCTAACATTCAACAGCCCTGAACAAGCTAAACAATAATTCAGGGTAGACCAGACTGTCTAGCAGGCTGCATGCAAGCAAAGTGTACCAGTATCTAGAGCCCTGCAAGTTTCCCTGTATCTCACAGCAGGGAGATACAATGTAGCAGTAAATAGTTTATATACACTGTTCAGGACAGAAATGTCAATTGCCTTGGAAAACCAGCCCAGCCGCATGGAGCCACATTCATATGGCACCTATTAACTGTTACATTCAGGCTGTAAAAGGAAAAGAACACAATCTTCCAAAAAGTTTTAACCAGCCAGAAACTTCACGGGAAACACTTCCAGCATTTCTTATAGCCTCAAACGAGGTAAACTTACGGTACCCAGGATTCAGGCAGAAGGTACCCGTAGAGTGTAATAAGCCTGGGCACACCAGTGAGGAGACACAACTGCCGTGGCACTCCACCGCGCGGGCCACGCTGGATATGCTGGGAGGTGTGTTCAGAGGGGGCAACAGGATTGGTGTGGTCCTCAACTGCCGGAGCAGCTCCTCACTAGAACGGAAACAAGGTTTACGGAGAGTCGTGGGATTTGCCCATCCCTCCGTATATGTATTGCCTGTAACGGGTGAACATCCTTCAAGCAGCAAGACCAGAACCAAGGTGAGTACTGGGAAAAAATCGCCACCTTTTACACAAACCCCTCTCTTGTGACTCAACAGCCTTAGCGGCAGAATCCTTTGATGCTTCCGGGCTCTTAAAGCCTTACCACTGGCCCACTCTTAGCGATACAAACACCGCTGCAAGACCTCTGTCTCAGGAGTCCGCTTGAGTTAGATCGGTTTGTAGGGAACTTGTTACACAACGCCCAGTTATTTAGCACAAAGGCGCATACACCTTATAGAGGTATTGGACAGGAGTGCTTTAGCAGCAAAGCATTCTGATGCCTTTTAAGGACTTCCACTTTGGGATAAGTGTATCCTGTACCGGCCCTAATTCCAACAAATCAGGCAAGGTACACTTTGGCAGGCTGGTGAGTAGTTCAGTTCCCAATACGGAGGAGCGTAGTTTACGGTAGGTACCTGCGAGCCACCTGTTCACTCTGCCCCCAGCCGGAAGTCCACCACCGGATAACAAGAGAATGAAGCACATTAAATAATAGAAGTAAATTAGAAAAATGATTAATATAGTATTCTCTATCTGAATCCACAAAGTAAAGGTTTGTGTTTCTTGTCCCTTTAAATTATTTATCAAATAAAGATAATAATATAAAGAAGAATATTGAACAATAGGACAATTTTTTGATGTTTATATAAAATGCATGGTCTATGAAAATGAGGAATATCATCATTTGACTATACTATTCTTAGAAATACTCTAAAATGACAAATTATATCAACAATCAATGGAATTTAATATGGTGTTTAAGAATGTGATATTCTTCATTAATAGACATTTAACTTTAACATTATGTTATTGACAGTCCTGCTAATGTGAGCCCACATAACATTAATGTTTGATCTTGTTTTTGTTACCTGAGGAGGAGATCGAAGATGTTGGAGGGTGTCCAAAATAGGGATGGGCGAATGTTTCGCAACATTCGAAAAACGGCACGAATTTTAACACATTCGTTCGTTCGAATCGAATTTCGAATGTTTACATAACATTCTAACATTCGATTTTCGAATGTTCGGTTTCGAATTTTACGATTACATTCAAAAATATTCGAATTCGAAAAATTCGAATTTAGATTGTAATAGTATTTCTAATGCTTTTTCTTTAAATGTAATATTCGAATTATGCAATATTCGAATTCGAAAAATTCGAATTTAGATTGTAATAGTATTTCTAATGCTTTTTCTTTAAATGTAATATTCGAATTATGCAATATTCGAATTCGAAAAATTAGAATTTAGATTGTAATAGTATTTCTAATGCTTTTTCTTTAAATGTAATATTCGAATTATGCAATACGTGTATTCGAATTCGAAAAATTCAAATTTAGATTGTAATAGTATTTCTAATGCTTTTTCTTTAAATGTAATATTCGAATTATGCAATACGTGTATTCGAATTCGAAAAATTCGAATTTAGATTGTAATAGTATTTCTAATGCTTTTAAATGTAATATTCGAATTATGCAATATTCGAATTCGAAAAATTCTAATTTATATTCGAATTCGAAAAATTCGAATTTATATTCGAATTCGAAAAATTTGAATTTATATTCGAATTCGAAAAATTCAAATTTCGAATGTAGACATTCGATATAATTATAAACATTCGAATTCGAAAGTGACATTCGAAAACTGTAAATAACATTCGATTTTCGAATTTGCACATTCGCCCATCCCTAGTCCAAAAGCCCTTCGGACCTCAGCTGAAAAAAAAATGTGTATATACAGAGTTAAAAATCAAATTACAATCATATGAGTAAGAGCATTTTAATTAATCAAAATATAACATTAAAAAACATACCTGTAAAAATAAAAAAATCTTTAAATAAATAAAAAAAAAACCATACCTGTAGAACGGCCAATGCTTGCTCCATCAGGGGTGCTGCACATTATGTCAGGCTGAGTGGTGACCGAGGAGAAGCTGTGGCTGGATTCAGTATGGATACTGACGGGCAATAGGAGTGTCTCATCCCCAGCAGTGGCAGCATCAGCAGCAGCTGTACCTGCAGCAGCAGCACTGGTAGATGCTTTTAAAAAATAAAAGAAACAAACATGAGTACTAATATAATTGTACATCCTAAAGTCAATCCAAAAAAAAAAACTTTATTTTTATTACAACACTTTTGCGACATGAAAAATGCATTTAATAGAACTTTAATTACCTGCCACCTCATCAGTATCATGCCCAACCAAATCCAGACCGAGCGTTATATTTGACCACAGCTTCTCCATCAGCTGAGTCTCATATGTAGACAACTCAGCTGTATACGGCACACCACCACCTGTAGTACGTGTAGACTGCTTCTCCCTGGTCAGCTTGGCATTCAAGATTCTCTTGATGTCCGAGAACCTCTTCTTACAGTGCTCCACTGATTTGGCATGTGCGCCTTCGGCGGAGACACTGTCAGCTATATCTCTCCAGATCTGTTGTTTTCTGGAGAAAGAGGTCTGTTGGGCTTTGGAACCAATTAAAAAATCATAGTGCTCTAAAACAAGGGTAACTAAAATTCGATTCTGCTCAAAAGAAAATTGAATATTGCGCCCCGGACTTTGTCTTTCCAGACGCCATATCCAAAAAAACAAAAGAAAGTACAAAAAAGACGCAAGAAATTAACACAAAATCAGACTTAGACCTAAAGCTATCATGCCAGCTTTGCAGGACTTAATAGACTCCATTTTCCTTCCCCTTTTACAGTTAGTAGTGATGTCGCGAATAGTTCGCCGGCGAATAGTTCCCGGCGAACATAGCATGTTCACGTTCGCCCCCTATTCCTCATCATTGAGTAAACTTTGACCCTATACCTCACAGTCAGAAGACACATCCCAGCCAATCAGCAGCAGACCCTCCCTCCCAGACCCTCCCACCTCCTGGACAGCATCCATTTTATATTCATTCAGAAGCTGCATTCTTAGTGAGAGGAGGGACAGTGTAGCTGCTGCTGATTTAATAGGGAAATCGATAGCTAGGCTAGTGTATTCAGTGTCCACTACAGTCCTGAAGGACTCATCTGATCTCTGCTGTAAGGACAGCACCCCAAAAAGCCCTTTTTTGGTCTAGAACATCAGTCTGCTTTTTTTTTTTCCTGTGTAATCTAAATGCAGTTGCCTGCCTGCCAGCGTGTGTGTCAGGCTCACAGCGTATACTGTGCCCACTTGCCCAGTGCCACCACTCATATCTGGTGTAACAGTAGTGTACATTAAAAAAAACAAAACACTTTTTTGACTGTGAAATAATAGCAGACAGCTGCCAGTACCCAAGATGGCCACCAATAAGGCAGATGGGGAGGGTTAGAGAGCTGTTTTGGGGGGATCAGGGAGGTTGGGGGCTAAGGGGGGATGCTACACCACAGCATATGTAAATGTGCTTAAAAAAAATTACAAAAATTTTAAAAACCTTTTATTTTAGTACTGGCAGACTTTCTGCCAGTACTTAAGATGGCGGGGACAATTGTGGGGTGGGGGAGGGAAGGGAGCTGTTTGGGAGGGATCAGGGGGTCTGATGTGTCAGGTGGGAGGCTGAGCTCTACACTAAAGCTAAAATTAACCCTGCAAGCTCCCTACAAACTACCTAATTAACCCCTTCACTGCTAGCCATAATACACGTGTGATGCACAGCAGCATTTAGCGGCCTTCTAATTACCAGAAAGCAATGCCAAAATCATATATGTCTGCTATTTCTGAACAAAGGGGATCCCAGAGAAGCATTTACAACCATTTTTGCCATAATTGCACAAGCTGTTTGTAAATAATTTCAATGAGAAACCTAAAATTGCGAAAAAAATTAAGTTTTTTTAAATTTGATCGCATTTGGAAGTGAAATGGTGGCATTAAATATACCAAAATGGGCCTAGATCAATACTTTGGGTTGTCTACTACACTACACTTAAGCTAAAATTAACACTGCAAGCTCCCTACATGCTCCCTAATTAACCCCTTCACTGCTGGACATAAAACACGTGTGGTGCGCAGTGGCATTTAGCAGCCTTCTAATGACCAAAAAGCAACGCCAAAGCCATATAAGTCTGCTATTTCTGAACAAAGGGGATCCCAGAGAAGCATTTGCAACCATTTATGCCATAATTGCATAAGTTGTTTGTAAATAATTTCTGTGAGAAACTTAAAGTTTGTGAAAAAGTGAACAATTTTTTTTTATTTGATCGCATTTGGCAGTGAAATGGTGGCATTAAATATGCCAAAATGGGCCTAGATCAATACTTTGGGTTGTCTACTACACTACACTTAAGCTAAAATTAACTCTACAAGCTCCCTAATTAACCCCTTCACTGCTGGGCATAAAACACGTGTGGTGCGCAGTGGCATTTAGCAGCCTTCTAATTACCAAAAAGCAACGCCAAAGCCATATAAGTCTGCTATAATGGCATATCTGGCACACAGTGTTGGGGCAAGGGTCCATCTGACCACTGATACCTGGTCTGCAAAGCATGGTCAGGGCAGGTATATCACCTACACTGCTCACTGTGAAGCGGGCGTAACCCTTACACTACCTGATCGATACAACATCATACCTGATGTTTTAAAGCACGTTATTCCAAACAATTTAGGAATGTTAGGTGATTTATGCCCTTTATGGATTAAAACCAGACTCTGCATCAACTATGTAATTTTCCATGGGAGTTTTGCCATGGATCCCCCTCAGGCATGCCACAGTCCAGGTGTTAGTCCCCTTGAAACAACTTTTCCATCACTATTGTGGCCAGAAAGAGTCACTGTGGGTTTTAAAATTCGCCTGCCTATTGAAGTCTATGGTGGTTTGCCCGGTTCGCCGGTCCGCGAACTTTTGAGGAAGTTTGCGTTCGCCGTTTGCGAACACAAAATTTTAGGTTTGCGACATCACTAATAGTTAGTCAATATGTAGACAATCAGCCGTTAACAATTAGACAATAATCAATTATAATGTGTTACAGTATTAGGTTTATTGACGGTTATTAAATTCTTATAGTACATGCTATTAATAATGCAGTCATTGTTGACACCTATAATATTAAATGTTCAGATAAGTGATTTCTAAAATTAACTTGTTTGTTAAATTAATATTGTTATATAATCAGTAACTTCTATGAAATTTGTTAACATTGATTCAATACGCTTATGTAAGTAAATATATATTCATATTTGTTTTATTGCGGATTTATTAGCAAGTGCAAAAAAAAAAGATGTTAGAGGATATAGTTTTCATAACTCAGTCATTGGTGACGCATATTATATAATATGTTTACATTTTCAATGTGGATTACACAGTAATTGTCATAAACACATGATGAATATAATCCGCCAATCAAATATTAATAGTTTGTTTCCACTGTCAATAACCAATCAGATTGCTCTCTAATTGATATAGTTGTGTCACACTTAAAAATTATGATATATAATTTTTTAGAATTCAAGATGGCGCGACCTCCAATTTTTAGTGACGGGGAAATGTTGATCCTGGTCTATGGGATGGACCGATATTTCCCAAGGAGGATAGGAGGTGTGAGAGGGATTGCTCACAAAGACAGGGACTGCAACATCTACAAGATGATGCGGCTGATAAGAAGGGTGTCAGGCATAAGGAGGTCACATTGGAGTTGTCTCTGGAGATTTTCGGAGACGCGAAAATGAGCAATACCGGGACCTCTGATCGCTCATTAGAGTCTGTAAGTATCTCGTCTTATATTGTTTCTTGTAATTATAAATGATGTATATTTCAATGACGCAGAGAAATAAAATTTAATTTCATGATAGAGCATTGAATTTTAATCGACTTTCTAATGTAATCCTATTAATTGTATTTCATTCTGTGAATATGTTTATTTGAAAATCCAAGAATATAAGTTTTGTTGCAGGCCCATTTTAATTTCAAAACATGGGTTGCTTTTAATGATTGTTGGCTTTATGGCAGCCACCAATTTTATGTCAGCCCCCAATAAAACAGTTCTGTACAGGGTCATTAAACTAAAACTGGCTGCCTCCTTAGTTTATATACATTATTTTTTAAATAAAGACAGCAATAGAAAGAAGAAAAATGCATAATATGAGTACATATGGTTGATTAAAAATTAATATCAGAATCCTTGCAAAAACATAAAATCAAGTTTATTATATACATATATATATATATATATATATATATATATACAGTTCCTTTAGGGAAAGCACAATCTCACCACTCCATTGATGCCACGGTGCTCTGCTGAAATTCATCCAAATACTTCACAGAATGCAGGCACTCATTGGTCTTGTTAAAATATACAAAATTTATTAAGGCATAGTTAAAAATAGTTTTTTTAACTATGCCTTAATAAATTTTGTATATTTTAACAAGACCAATGAGTGCCTGCATTCTGTGAAGTATTTTATATATATATATATATATATATATATATATATATATATATATATGTGTGTGTGTTTAAATATATATATATATATATATATATATATATATATATATATACACTGCATGTAAATATCTATATACAGTATATATATATATATACAGGTAGCCCTCAGTTTACGCTGGGGTTAGGTTCCAGAAGGAATGGTTGTAAATCGAAACCGTTGTAAATTGAAACCCAGTTTATAATGTAAGTCAATGGGAAGTGAAGGAGTTAGGTTCCAGGCCCCTCTCAAAATTGTCATGAGTAACACCTAATACATTATTTTTAAAGCTTTGAAATGAAGACTTTAAATGCTAAACAGCATTATAAGCCTAATAAAATAATCACACAGCACAGAATATATAATTAAACTAAATTAAATGAACAAAAACATTTGCTAAACAGCATTATAAACCTAATAAAATAATCACACAACACAGACTTCACTTGCATTTTTCTGCAAACAGTTCTTTCTATGCATTCCAATCTGGACTGATTTATAGACAGGAAGTTATTGTTCCTTTGAAATCTGCTCGATAGCTCAGGTCTGATTTAACTGATTAATTTCAGCTTGCTTGGCTTTGTTGCAACACATGCGGACAGCTCCACCTACTGGCTATTTTAATAAATGCACTGCTTCTCAATGCTTTTCAATAGCAGTCACATGACTGGAAAAAAAGGTTGTTATTCTGAAACGGTGTAAATTGAACCGTTGTAAAACGAGGGCCACCTGTATATAGATATATATATATATATATATATATATATATATATATACATATATATATATATGTCATTTTAAATTGGTTGTTATTTTCATCATAGGAAATAAAGATTACATGCATTACAGCTGCAGATACATTACACAAAAGAAAAATATCACATGGATCTAATGTTGACATACCACTATATATGTTCACAGATCTCAGGCGGCAGAGACAACGTATCCCCTGGTATGTCAGGCCAGTGTCAATGGCGACACCTAGGAGAAACCGCTCTTCTCCCCCACTGCCATTGACACTGCTGGAGGGTCGTCATGAGAATGAGTCAGGCACAGATATGGACGTCCCTGATATCCAAGGTAATTTTCAAGTATAATACTATGTATTTTACATTAAAAAATGATATTTTTTTTTATACAGGTTTATTCAGGGTACAGGTTAATGTAATGGATTGAATTTAAAAAAAATAAATGTTTGTACCAGTTTTTCCACAACAATTTTGTGTATAATATAGGCCTTTTCACATATTCCTACTACTAATAATGATATGTGTTTGTGCTTCATCTCTGACAGACGACCAAGTACAGGGGCAGGATCCTGCCCCAGACTTTTTGCCGGCGCTGCCAGATGAGGAGGTGGCTGCACTCGAATGTAAGAAAACTTAATATAAGGTTTTAACAATTGTATCTTGATAATGAATTTGTATAACATATATATTTTTTTATTTTTATAGATATGGATCAGGGCACCCAGACAGAGCCCATCTGTCCGATATATTTCAGCAGCTGGTGGAGGGGTTGGATATTGTTGTGTGGGCCCTGCAGGAGGCCATGAACAATGTTCTTTGAATTTTATTTATTTATTTAAAAAAAAAAAAAAGTTTTAAAATAAATATACCTTTAATCTAAATTTTGGTGTACCTGTATTCATTTAAATATTATTTTGAAGTGGCATGAAAACAAAATATATGTGGAATGATGTATACATAGCATGCAATGTGTTAAATTATATATTTTTTATTGTATATATTTTTAAAATATATTTCATTTCTCTTCATCTTTTAAATAAACTTTGATGAAGAGCATATGCAGATAAACTATATAGCTGCTGATTGATGACTGCACATAGATGCCTCATATGATTGGCTTGCACGTGTGCATTGCTATTTCTACTAAAAAGGATATCTGAGGATTAAAGTGAAACTGAACCTCCATTTTATCTTTCATGCTTCAGATAGAGCGTGCAATTTTAAGCAACCTTCTAATTTACTCCTATTATCCAAATTTCTTCATTCTATTTATATCTTTATTTGAAATTCAAGAATGTAAGGCCTAGATTTGGAGTTTGGCGTTAGCCGTGAAAACCAGTGTTAGAGGCTCCTAACGCTGGTTTTAGGCTACCTCCGGTATTTGGAGTCACTCAAAATAGGGTCTAACGCTCACTTTTCAGCCGCAACTTTTCCATACCGCAGATCCCCTTACGTAAATTGCGTATCCTATCTTTTCAATGGGATCTTTCTAACTCCGGTATTTAGAGTCGTGTCTGAAGTGAGCGTTAGACATCTAACGACAAAACTCCAGCCGCAGGAAAAAAGTCAGTAGTTAAGAGCTTTCTGGGCTAACGCCGGTTTATAAAGCTCTTAACTACTGTGCTCTAAAGTACACTAACACCCATAAACTACCTATGTACCCCTAAACCGAGGTCCCCCCACATCGCCGCCACTCGATTAAATTTTTTTAACCCCTAATCTGCCGACCGCCACCTACGTTATACTTATGTACCCCTAATCTGCTGCCCCTAACACCGCCGACCCCTATATTATATTTATTAACCCCTAACCTGCCCCCCACAACGTCGCCTCCACCTACCTACACTTATTAACCCCTAATCTGCCGACCGCAAAGCGCCGCCACCTACGTTATCCTTATGTACCCCTAATCTGCTGCCCCTAACATCGCCGACCCCTATATTATATTTATTAAACCCTAATCTGCCCCCCACAACGTCGCCTCCACCTGCCTACACTTATTAACCCCTAATCTGCTTACCGGAGCTCACCGCTATTCTAATAAATGTATTAACCCCTAAAGCTAAGTCTAACCCTAACACTAACACCCCCCTAAGTTAAATATAATTTTAATCTAACGAAATTAATTAACTCTTATTAAATAAATTATTCCTATTTAAAGATAAATACTTACCTGTAAAATAAATCCTAATATAGCTACAATATAAATTATAATTACATTGTAGCTATTTTAGGATTAATATTTATTTGACAGGCAACTTTGTAATTATTTTAACCAGGTACAATAGCTATTAAATAGTTAAGAACTATTTAATAGCTACCTAGTTAAAATAATTACAAAATTACCTGTAAAATAAATCCTAACCTAAGTTACAATTAAACCTAACACTATACTATCATTAAATTAATTAAATAAAATACCTACAATTACCTACAATTAAACCTAACACTACACTATCAATAAATAAATTAAATACAATTCCTACAAATAACTACAATGAAGTAAACTAACTAAAGTACAAAAAATAAAAAAGAATTAAGTTACAAAAAATAAAAAAATATTTACAAACATAAGAAAAATATTACAACAATTTTAAACTAATTACACCTACTCTAAGCCCCCTAATAAAATAACAAAGACCCCCAAAATAAAAAATGCCCTACCCTATTCTAAATTACTACAGTTCAAAGCTCTTTTACCTTACCAGCCCTGAACAGGGCCCTTTGCGGGGCATGCCCCAAGAAGTTCAGCTCTTTTGCCTGTAAAAAAAAACCATACAATACCCCCCCCCCAACATTACAACCCACCACCCACATACCCCTAATCTAACCCAAACCCCCCTTAAATAAACCTAACACTAAGCCCCTGAAGATCTTCCTACCTTATCTTCACCATACCAGGTTCACCGATCCATCCTGAAGAGCTCCTCCGATGTCCTGATCCAAGCCCAAGCGGGGGGCTGAAGAGGTCCATGATCCGGCTGAAGTCTTCATCCAAGCGGGAGCTGAAGAGGTCCATGATCCGGATGAAGTCTTCATCCAAGCGGGAGCTGAAGAGGTCCATGATCCGGATGAAGTCTTCTATCAACGGCATCTTCAATCTTCTTTCTTCCGGATCCATCTTGCAGACCTCCGACGCGGAACATCCTCTTCTCCGGATGCCTACTAGCCAAATGACGGTTCCTTTAAGGGACGTGATCCAAGATGTCGTCCCTCGAATTCCGATTGGCTGATAGGATTCTATCAGCCAATCGGAATTAAGGTAGGAATATTATGATTGGCTGATGGAATCAGCCAATCAGAATCAAGTTCAATCCGATTGGCTGATCCAATCAGCCAATGAGATTGAGCTCGCATTCTATTGGCTGATCGGAACAGCCAATAGAATGCGAGCTCAATCTGATTGGCTGATTGGATCAGCCAATCGGATTGAACTTGATTCTGATTGGCTGATTCCATCAGCCAATCATAATATTCCTACCTTAATTCCGATTGGCTGATAGAATCCTATCAGCCAATCGGAATTCAAGGGACGCCATCTTGGATGACGTCCCTTAAAGGAACCGTCATTCGGCTAGTAGGCGTTGGGAGAAGAGGATGTTCCGCGTCGGAGGTGTGCAAGATGGATCCGGAAGAAAGAAGATTGAAGATGCCGTTGATAGAAGACTTCATCCGGATCATGGACCTCTTCAGCTCCCGCTTGGATGAAGACGTCAGCCGGATCATGGACCTCTTCAGCCCCCCGCTTGGGCTTGGATCAGGACATCGGAGGAGCTCTTCAGGACGGATCGGTGAACCTGGTATGGTGAAGATAAGGTAGGAAGATCTTCAGGGGCTTAGTGTTAGGTTTATTTAAGGGGGGTTTGGGTTAGATTAGGGGTATGTGGGTGGTGGGTTGTAATGTTGGGGGGGGGGTATTGTATGTTTTTATTTTACAGGCAAAAGAGCTGAATTCTTTGGGGCATGCCCCGCAAAGGGCCCTGTTCAGGGCTGGTAAGGTAAAAGAGCTTTGAACTGTAGTAATTTAGAATAGGGTAGGGCATTTTTTATTTTGGGGGTCTTTGTTATTTTATTAGGGGGCTTAGAGTAGGTGTAATTAGTTTAAAATTGTTGTAATATTTTTCTTATGTTTGTAAATATTTTTTTATTTTTTGTAACTTAGTTCTTTTTTATTTTTTGTACTTTAGTTAGTTTATTTCATTGTAGTTATTTGTAGGAATTGTATTTAATTTATTTATTGATAGTGTAGTGTTAGGTTTAATTGTAGGTAATTGTAGGTATTGTATTTAATTAATTTAATGATAGTATAGTGTTAGGTTTAATTGTAACTTAGGTTAGGATTTATTTTACAGGTAATTTTGTAATTATTTTAACTAGGTAGCTATTAAATAGTTCTTAACTATTTAATAGCTATTGTACCTGGTTAAAATAATTACAAAGTTGCCTGTCAAATAAATATTAATCCTAAAATAGCTATAATATAATTATAATTTATATTGTAGCTATATTAGGATTTATTTTACAGGTAAGTATTTATCTTTAAATAGGAATAATTTATTTAATAAGAGATAATTAATTTCGTTAGATTAAAATTATATTTAACTTAGGGGGGTGTTAGTGTTAGGGTTAGACTTAGCTTTAGGGGTTAATACATTTATTAGAATAGCGGTGAGCTCCAGTCGGCAGTTTGGGGGTTAATAATTGAAGTTAGGTGTCGGCGATGTTAGGGAGGGCAGATTAGGGGTTAATACTATTTATTATAAGGTCAGTGAGGCGGATTAGGGGTTAATAACTTTATTATAGTAGCGCTCAGGTCCGGTCGGCAGATTAGGGGTTAATAAGTGTAGGCAGGTGGAGGCGACGTTGTGGGGGGCAGATTAGGGGTTAATAAATATAATATAGGGGTCGGCGATTTTAGGGCAGCAGATTAGGGGTACATAGGAATAATGCAAGTAGCGGCGGTTTACGGAGCGGCAGATTAGGGGTTAATAATAATATGCAGGGGTCAGCGATAGCGGGGGCGGCAGATTAGGGGTTAATAAGTGTAAGGTTAGGGGTGTTTAGACTCGGGGTACATGTTAGGGTGTTAGGTGCAGACGTAGGAAGTGTTTCCGCATAGCAAACAATGGGGCTGCGTTAGGAGCTGAACGCGGCTTTTTTGCAGGTGTTAGGTTTTTTTTCAGCTCAAACAGCCCCATTGTTTCCTATGGGAGAATCGTGCACGAGCACGTTTTTGAGGCTGGCCGCTTGCGTAAGCAACTCTGGTATCGAGAGTTGAAGCTGCGTTAAAAATGCTCTACGCTCCTTTTTTGGAGCCTAACGCAGCCTTTATGTGGACTCTCAATACCAGAGTTATTTTTATGGTGCGGCCAGAAAAAAGCCGGCGTTAGCTACGCGGGTCTTTACCGACAAAACTCCAAATCTAGGCCTAAGTTTCTAAGCAGGCCTATTTTTGAAGAACAACCTGGGTTGAACTCGCTGATTGAACAGCACCAATAAACAAGTGCTGTCCAGGGTGGTTAAACTGAATTTGTCAGGCTCATTAGCTTAGATGCCTTCTTTTTCAAAAAAAGATAACAATAGAACATATAAAAAATTGATAATAGGAATAATTTTGAAAGTTGATTTCAATTGAATGTTCTATCTGAATCCTGAAAGTTAATAATTGTGCTTAGTGTCCCTTTAATAAAAGTTTAAGGGTTGTAGTCTTGCTTGAGATGTTCTTCTATGATATTGGTGTCCCTTTAATTTAGGAAATAAAATTATTTAAAAACTATATATATATATATATATATATATATATATATACACACATACATACTAAAATATGTATGCCCAATCTTCAAAAATATTCTAATAATTGACTGTCCACTTTGCACCAAATATGTCGCTACTTTCTATATTGGCAATTAACTCCTGCCTCGAAAAAGAATAAATTTCCACTATATACAATAATGTGTTAAAGACAAATGTGCTTGTTCGTGGACAGTAATGAAATGGTATAAATACATTTGTGAAAAACCTGAATAGACGCGAGATCGATGACTGTTAGTTAACAACAGTCCGATACTCCTCGCAACGTACTTGACGCGCGTGTTTTTGACGTTTTTGCTTCATAAATATGGAGATCGTATTGAGATCTGCGGCCGCGATGTTTGACTAGCATATTGACGCCTGCCAATGCAACATAGTTGACTCTTTGATAGATATCCCCCTGAGTATTGAGTGCAGTTCTGGGGAACGATCTCAAAAAAAGACATTACAGACTTAGAAAAAGTTCAGAGAAGGGCCACAAAGCTAATAAGGGGAATGGAGAATTCAAGCTACAGTATGACAAGAGGTTAGCCAAACTGGGTCAGTTTTCTCTAGAAAAAAGGCCCTTGAGAGGTGGCATGATTTATTTTTTAAAAATATATTCAAGGCCAATATACAGAGATGGCAGAAGCTCTGTTTATTCCAAGAAAATTTGCTTGTGACAAGAGGACACAATTTAACGATGAAAGAAAGGAGATTTAATCTCCTGCAATGGAAACATTTTTTTTCACTGTAAGAGCAATAAAATTGTGGAACTCATTACCAGAGGTGCTAGTGAATACCAATACCTTAGATGCATTTAAATATGGTTTGGATACAAAGTATATTAGATTTGTATAGGTTAAACTCAATGGAATTTTTTTTCAAACTCAATGGACTTTTTTTTCAACCTCATCTACTATGTTACTATGTATGTAATAGATATATGGTTATTGTGTGATACATTGTTACCAATATTAACCCACAAAGAGAATATGTGGAGGGAGCTTAGTACTAGAGGATTAGATCATATTGAAAATAGAAAGGAAGCACCATACAGTATAGAGCACTCACTTATGTACAAAATATACAAAAGAATAGGGAAAATATTAAACTATAGATATAAATTTACTTTTATTGGTATGTATATGGTAAAAATCTGCAACAAATGGATATAACAAGACAAACATACATAAAAAAATATTTAAAAGAAAGTAAGATATCAGGCCTGTGTGAGACTGCTAAATGACAGGCAATTAGTATGACATACTCAGTGGTTAATTACTTGTTGTATAGGAAGGGAAGTAGTGTACTCCCAGTAAAGGAACAAGGTGTTAGATATGTACTTATTTTACAAATTAAGCAGGGACATAGTCCCAATAAACAGCAGAAAATGCTTTAAATTAGCTTTGAATGTTTGTGGAACAAATTTCGCACAAAACTCCTAGCAGCTCACATCAGGTAGAGGTCGCCTGATGTGAATTTCGCCGTAGCTTTTTCAAATTCGAACTTATGTATGTAACCCTGCTTACCTAGATAAACAGCTCACAAGATAAATTTTAACTTTCCAGAATTCTTTGAGGGACCTCACAGTACTGAAGAAGCTTCATACATCATCTCACTAGAGCCAAGAGCTTTAGATCATCGTGCCCAAACAATTCAATGCACTGCATACCAGCTACACCCATGGCTAAGTGCCAAGAAACATAAGATTTATAAGGATATATTGTTAAAAGTAGGAATCCAGATATTGTTTATACGTTCAATCAGTTTCAGTATTCTCTTATGAAACTAATACCATTTTTAATTATACTAACACGTTCTTTTATAATTAACTGGGTTACATTTTGCAGGGTGAGCTAATTTTTAGAGAAATATAACCTTTTTGTAACTGTTTTATATAACCTGCCCAGCAATACGGTGAACTCACCTGTAGCCAACAGAATAAATGCCATTGTATACAAATATTGTATATGTTAGAAAGTATGATTGTGAGAGTGAAGCAAAATTCTATCTGCTGTGATTTTCCTATGTGATTAAGATTATTTTTCTATCAATAAATAAACTCTCACTAAAGAAACAGGGGAGTGATCATAATCTGTGGATATTTGGGTCTAGCAAAAACACAAAGAGATGGTACAATCTGGCAGGATTGCAAACATCTCAAGTGGTGAACTCCCTGTGCCTAGAGACACTCAATTTAGCCTGGCCATCTGAGAGGTAACAAATCTTAAAATGAAATTACTGGCACTAGTCTAAGTAGAGATATAAATTAATGGAATATATATCAAATATAAGTTCCAGTGCTACCCCCCCCCATATAATAATATAGAATCAGGGGTATTAGGGAAGAACCTAATGGGGGTTTAAGTTAGCACTCCTTCCTATGGAATATGTGGTTAAAAGTTAATACTTTATTAGTGAATAGGTTAAATTGGAGAATACTATCTCCTGAAAATCCAATTAAACCAACCAAATAAAATTAATATGATGTATAGTCACCCCCCTGTTTCCTGGCCGATAACAGCATACCTCGGCTTCAGGTAACAGGGATGAGTAACATCTAGAAAAAGTATATAAAAGTGCAAATAGAGGTGCACTGTGAAGCACAGTGAAGCACCTCTATTTGGTTGGTTTAATTGGATTTTCAGGAGATAGTATTCTCCCTTTTAACCTATTCACTAATAAAGTATTAACTTTTAACCACGTATTCCATAGGAAGGAGTGCTAACTTAAACCCCCACTTAGGTTCTTCCCTAATAGCCCTGATTCTACATTTGAGAGGTAAGTCATCTTTTAAAATGGCAAGAGTTTAAAAAAATTCAGTACCTCTGGATAAAAGATAGTAGGTGCCCTAAACTCTGGGTAAAGCTATCTGAGACATTGTTATTTGATATATTATATTTATGTATTGCTTTTTGTATTGTATTGTTATTCTGTATAAAACTTGTAAACCAGAAGGTTGTCAGACCATAGGCAAATGAGATTGGTGTTGGATCTGAAGTCTTAGCCGCCCCCAAATGATCTGCTAGATGAAGACAGTGACTGAGTCAGACTAGAGAAACCCAAGGAGGAAGAAGTCCTCGCTTTTCCCTGAATTTCAACAACTGCCTGAATCTCCATGGTCCAAGGAAAGCAATGATGTTGGGCTAATTAAATCTGCAAGGTAAACAAAAAGAAACAATAGGTATCAAAAACAGTGGTAAAATACCTAGCACACCTACAGCGTCACTATACACACAAGACGGTATTGGCCACACATTCCACAACAGTGAAGAGATTGAGAGCATTTTTAGGGATAGCCGGATACCCTCCCTTCTCTGGCTGCCTCTTTACAAGCATTCACACAGAAAGGGGCATCACACCTTCTCCCATTGTCTGTGGAATGTGAACAATCTTTCATTACACTTAAGAAAAGCCTCTCAAGAGATTTTAACATAAGTGTGCAATGTCTAACTTATATTCACTAAAGTTAGCTTGCCAAATTAAATTAAATTAGGTGTCTGTTAAGTAATAAATGTGAAGCTGGAATTTAAACAGCATTAAAAATATAGTTTATAAAGCTGACAGAATAAATATCCAGCAAGTATTGTAGCTTTGTCATTGCAATAATGAATTTATGAAACTATAAAGCAGTGAGTGAACACAAAGAGGAAGTCCCAAATAATATAAGAGAGAAACTGTTCACTTGACAAGGAGATAATATATATGAAATAACAATGTCACTAGAGACTGACAATTATAAATAGAAAGAATACTTAGATACTACTTTTAGTATGAGAACCCAGGAATAACTGTAGGTTTAAATGCAGAGAGGAGCGGAAAAAGGCAATCCCAAATAAATTAGCACAATTAGTCACGCAACTCAGCATAAAATATGAGATCATACACTTCAGTCAGATCTTACCAGTACCGGATACAGTTCTATAATCTGTGGTAGCTGAACCAGGGAAGAACCGCGGAGACTGGATTGTTGAGAAGTGGCAGCTGAATGAGAATTGGATCTCTGGAGGGGATGCTAAAGAGTTACAGAACACACAATGGAGCAGTCCATACATGTTGTAGGCTAGCCGGCTTTCCGGAAGTAGGAGGCAGGGCTGTGAGAGAGATACCGGAATAGCCTGATGTAAACAGGAGGATTTAAGGTAGATGCAGGTAGGAGCTCTGGAGATCTGTGATAGTGAAAAACAGGGAGCTAATAATGTTGCAAGCAGAGACTTGATAAGAGTGTGGCACTTTGCAAAAATAATCAAGCAATGTTCTGATAAACAGTTGAGTTTAAATAGGCAGGTAAGAGGAGTTATGCTTAAAGGAAAATTAGGGTCATTACAGTACCCTCTCCTCAAAAGAATTCACTGCAAGGATTCATTCATATGGATTATGCAGGTAGCGCCTATGATAGGCTTGGATCAGTCTGGGAGCATGAAGATCGGTGGACGGAACCCAGGAGTTCTCCTTAGGACCATAACCACGCCATTGGATTAAATAATGTAGTTGCTTCTTTCTCATTCTTGAATCCAATTTCTCCTTAACTTCATATTCAACTTGGTCATTCACAAGGATAGGAGGTCCTGGAGGTTGAGTTCTCAGAAGATTAGTGTCCTTGATGTAGGGCTTCAATAAGGAGACATTGAAAGTAGGGTGGATGGAAAAGTTGTTGGGTAGTTGAAGTGTCACTTCATTTGGATTGAGAATGCATGATGGGGAATGTACCAACAACTTGGTCAGCCAGTTTTTTGGAAGGCACGTTCAATTTAAGATTCTTTGTTGATAACCAGACTAAATCTGATATTTTGTATACTGGGGGTGGTCTATGTCGTTTGTAATAATTCATTTTCTGTACTTTTAGCATGTTGTAAATGTTTCTTCAATGTCTTCAATGTTTCTTCAATATCTGTAGAGTGGATTGAATGTTATCTGTGAAATCCAAAATGGCAGGACAGGTTGTCTGGTTTGAAATGTTGGGTATGCTGAAAGGATGAAATCCATAGGTAGCGGAGAAAGGAGAAACCTTGATTGAGGCGTTTAGTGAGTTATTGCATGAGCCATAGGAAGTAAATCATGCCAATCGTCTTGCAGATGTGAAGTATAACACCTTAAGTAATGTTAAAAAATTAGTTTCACCCACTCAGTAAGACAGTTTGTGGATGATACGCAGTGGATAGGCAGAAGTCTATTCTGAGTAGACGACACAATTGCCTCCAAAAGCAAGAAATGAACTGCGTCCCTCTGTTACTTATGATTGTTATAGGTAAAACATGTAATTTCATGACATTGGAGAGAAAAACTTCTGCAGACATTTGAGAAGTGGGAAGGCATTTTAAGGGTATAAAATTAGCCAGTTTTGTTAGATGATCAACCATGACCAAAATAGTGTTATGTGTTTTTGATTCTGGCAATTCAACGATGAAGTCCATGGATATAGTAGACCATGGAAGGTTGGGAATGGGTAATGGTCTGAGTAGACCAATAGGTTTTCTGCGTTCTGGCTTATTTCTAGCACATACATAACAGGATTTCCCATAATCGTAAATAGTTTTTTCAAGTTTAGGCCACCAGTAGGATCTTTTGACAAGATCTAGAGTTTTGCTGATACCAGGGTGACCTGCAAGGGGAGAATCATGTAGTTGCTTAAGTATGGTAATTTATAGTGATGGTGGTACTTATAAGTGATCAGCATGGTGATACGACCCTGAAGGCTTTTGAAAGAGGTAATTGTTTGTAATTTCTTTGTTCAACTAAGAACATATTTTCTAAAGGGGGAATTAATGCAATGATCTTTTTTGGAGGGATGATAAAATTTGGTGGAAGTGAAGTAGAATTTATTTCCTCAAAACGGGACAAGGAATCAGCCTTAGTGTTTCTTTGTCCGAGTCTACAGGGAGTGCAGAATTATTAGGCAAATGAGTATTTTGACCACATCATCCTCTTTATGCATTTTGTCTTACTCCAAGCTGTATAGGCTCGAAAGCCTACTACCAATTAAGCATATTAGGTGATGTGCATCTCTGTAATGAGAAGGGGTGTGGTCTAATGACATCAACACCCTATATCAGGTGTGCATAATTATTAGGCAACTTCCTTTCCTTTGGCAAAATGGGTCAAAAGAAGGACTTGACAGGCTCAGAAAAGTCAAAAATAGTGAGATATCTTGCAGAGGGATGCAGCGCTCTTAAAATTGCAAAGCTTCTGAAGCGTGATCATCGAACAATCAAGCGTTTCATTCAAAATAGTCAACGAGTCGCAAGAAGCTTGTGGAAAAACCAAGGCGCAAAATAACTGCCCATGAACTGAGAAAAGTCAAGCGTGCAGCTGCCAAGATGCCACTTGCCACCAGTTTGGCCATATTTCAGAGCTGCAACATCACTCGAGTGCCCAAAAGCACAAGGTGTGCAATACTCAGAGACATGGCCAAGGTAAGAAAGGCTGAAAGACGACCACCACTGAACAAGACACACAAGCTGAAACGTCAAGACTGGGCCAAGAAATATCTCAAGACTGATTTTTCTAAGGTTTTATGGACTGATTAAATGAGAGTGAGTCTTGATGGGCCAGATGGATGGGCCTGTGGCTGGATTGGTAAAGGGCAGAGAGCTCCAGTCCGACTCAGACGCCAGCAAGGTGGAGGTGGAGTACTGGTTTGGGCTGGTATCATCAAAGATGAGCTTGTGGGGCCTTTTCGGGTTGAGGATGGAGTCAAGCTCAACCCCCAGTCCTACTGCCAGTTTCTGGAAGACACCTTCTTCAAGCAGTGGTACAGGAAGAAGTCTGCATCCTTCAAGAAAAACATGATTTTCATGCAGGACAATGCTCCATCACACGCGTCCAAGTACTCCACAGCGTGGCTGGCAAGAAAGTGTATAAAAGAAGAAAATCTAATGACATGGCCTCCTTGTTCACCTGATCTGAACCCCATTGAGAACCTGTGGTCCATCATCAAATGTGAGATTTACAAGGAGGGAAAACAGTACACCTCTCTGAACAGTGTCTGGGAGGCTGTGGTTGCTGCTGCACGCAATGTTGATGGTGAACAGATCAAAACACTGACAGAATCCATGGATGGCAGGCTTTTGAGTGTCCTTGCAAAGAAAGGTGGCTATATTGGTCACTGATTTGTTTTTGTTTTGTTTTTGAATGTCAGAAATGTATATTTGTGAATGTTGAGATGTTATATTGGTTTCACTGGTAAAAATAAATAATTGAAATGGGTATATATTTGTTTTTTGTTAAGTTGCCTAATAATTATGCACAGTAATAGTCACCTGCACACACAGATAACCCCCTAAAATAGCTATAACTAAAAACAAACTAAAAACTACTTCCAAAACTATTCAGCTTTGATATTAATGAGTTTTTTGGGTTCATTGAGAACATGGTTGTTGTTCAATAATAAAATTAATCCTCAAAAATACAACTTGCCTAATAATTCTGCACTCCCTGTATATGTGATGATAAAATTAAATATATCTAGGAATAATGACCATCAGACTTGTCTTGCTCAAATTGTCTTATTTTTCTGTAAGTATTCCAGGTTCTTGTGGTCTGTGTAAATGAGAAATGGAGTGGAAGTACCTTCAAGTAGATGTCACCAGGTTTCAAGAGCTGATTTGATGGCCAATAACTCTTTGTCTCCTACTGTGTAATTGCTCTCAGCTGGTGTCAGACTTCTTGAATAGAATGCTATCGGGTGTAGAGTGGATTTTACATTATCATACAAACAAAACCAAAAGAGCCCAACACCAATTTCTCTGTTATTCCATAGGTGTGCAGGTCACAAGGAGTATCTGTTACCCCCAAAAAATTTAACTTGAAACAGTACAAAATAGTGACAGCACCACAGGTATCATTCAGGTATCATTCATTTTCTCCACTTCATGTCTCTGCATGATTAAGGACTATGTAGGTCTGAACGTTGCATGAACCTGTGGTCTTGAGGTTCTCCTATTAAACCTTCACTTGAATGATACCTGTGGTGCGGTCACTATTTTTTACTTTTTCAAGTTACATTTTTGGGGGGTAACAGATACTCCCTGTGACCTGCACACCTACGGAATAACAGAGAAATTGGTGTTGGGCTCTTTTGGTTTTGTTTGTATGAGATGGAATCTGCAGAGCTACATGCACCCACTGAGAGTGAAAACATGGTGGAGGTAGTACCTAAGACTTTTTCATATTCTGACCTTGATGCGCCATGCATTACAGCTTTGGCTAAAGGCTCACGGGACTTTCTCAGGATACCTGTGGAAACAGATTTAAAAAGAGATTATGAGAAAGCGAGAAGAAAATGTTTCCTTAGAATTGCATTCCACCACATTTGCCGAGTACTTTAGAGTCAAGAGGATCCCAAAGGGACTAAGGGTTAAATTACACCCTACAATTGTATCTAATAATGAGTTCTACAAGAAAGGATTTGAATCTATCCTTAACAAATGCTTATTGGGCCTAATAGAACTTACGGTAGAGTGCTTGCAATTGTAATTGGAAAAACCAGGAGAATCTGTTATAGAACTGGAATGCACAATGGGTAATAAACTGTCAGCTGATGTACTAAAAACTATCAAAGAAGAAGTTAATAAACTACTCCAACAATACAGACACAAAGTGGAGGAAAGGAAGAGGTTAAAGTTTACCCGAGATAAGAATGACTATGCTAATGGTCGAGTATAAAATTGGTCACATGACTGGGAACGTCGTTGAACACGTGATGCACAATCACGTAGGAGGCCATTGCCAACCACACAGCCACAAGATGACTCCCCAGATTCTCAATCCTCCAGCAAAAGCTTTTTAAGTTCGGCATCAGACAAAGACACAGACAGGGATGGCAGAAGCACTACCGCTCAAGGATACCACAGAATGGATACCCGGAATACAAGGGGCAATTGGAAGCAATTGAACAGAGGACGGTTTACACCGAGGATACGCGGCAGATGCCACTGCAAGCAGAACCAGCTGAAGACTTTGGTGAGTGTGTGACTTGTAATCAGAGTGAAGAGACACTAGTTGTAAATACAAGTAAGTATGTATTGGCTGAAACGGAACACAGTCTCCTCACCAAAGGACTATCTTATTGTCCAACTATAGGACTTGATCAATTTTCACTAGATAAAGATTTGTTTAAATTTTTCAGATTGCTGAGACTGAAAGCCTTTTTTTGGTAAAATGTAACACATATACCCGATACGGAAAGTATTGATTTAAGATGTTTGGGTTTACATAAGAAATCTAATTTCATATCCCCCACATAACAATCTGGTGGTGGAAACATCAAGTTTGTACAGAATGATGTGTCTGGATTAATGAAAAGTTGAGCTTAAAATACATGCCTTACAATCTTACTAAAGAGGAAAAAGTAGCCCTTGAAAAATTAAAAGAGAATTAGAACATATCCATTAAAAGTGCGGATAAGGGAGGGGCAGTCGTTAGCCTTGATACTAAATATTACACACAGGAGATATTATAACAACTATCCAATGGAGGGGTGTATGAAATTTTTGGATAGCAATCCATTATTGTTCATAAAAAAAGAGATTAGAAATGTATTGGATATGGCTCTTAATTATAACATCATTACTAAATCTGTATATGATTTCTTATGGAAAAAACACCCGGTTTCACCGGTATTTTACAGTTTGCCCAAAATTTATAAAAATGTGACACACACCCCCGGTCGCCTAAATGTAGCATATACTAATATGCTCTCCGCATTCAGCATTGCACCAGCAGCTCTTGTTAACTGCAGGTGTAATGCCATCCCATGCAGATTCACGGCCAATTGGCCGCTAGCAGGGGTGTCAATCAACCCGATCGTATTCGATCGGGTTGAATTGCGGCGATGTCTGTCCGCCTCCTCAACTTGTCCATAACTTGTGTTTCTGGCAAGTCTAAAAGTTCACCAGAAATACGGGCCCTCAAGCTCCATACGGAGTTTGATAGATATGCCCCTTAGTCTGTATTTTCTAACATCTCTATCTTCTTGGATAGGGTTTTGTTACCTATGGTTAAATTACAAAAATCATTTCTAAAGGACACAGGGGATTTTTTGGAGAAAATTTAAACTGTTGAAATACAAGAGCATTATATTTTGTTTTCTTTCGATGTGGTGAGTCTTTACACCTCCATTCCCCCTGAGACAGAATTGTTCATTGTGGGAGATTTTTGGAAAAAGAGTGGAAAATATAATACTATACAATGTGACTTTTTTGATGACCTGCTAAGGCTTGTGCTCTATTGTAATTATTTCCTATTTCAGGACACTTTTTACATGCAGAAGAGTGGTACCGCCATGGGCTCCAATGTTGCGCCTTCATACGCCAATCTCTTCATGAGTGGATTTGAAGAGAAGTTCATCTATAATAATTACTTGTTTAATCAAGATTGTAAGCTGTGGTTTCGCTATATAGATTACATTTTTGGAGTATGGGGGTACATTGTAGTCACTACTGTCCTTTTCTGAAACTATTAGATCTGCCATGTCTGGTTTAAAATTTACCCTAGTACATTCTATACACAAAATTAATTTTCTTGACACTAGGGTATATCAAGTGAATAACTTGCTTGTCACTGACTTATATGTGAAACCTACAGATAGGAACACCTTATTAAGGTATTACAGTTTCCATTCGAATAATGTGTTCAAATCTATACCAAAGAGTCAACTGTCAACTTTTGCACACACAAAGGATAGTTAGGGGTGAGAGGATATTACCTATAAAACTGAAAACCATGGGCAAGAAATTTACTAACAGGGGTTATTCCACTCAAATGATTGAACAGACAATTGGCGAAGTGATACAGAGTAATGCCAGAGTTGGAAAAAGAAAGGACAAAAAGGAGGAGAGAATAGTTTTTTAAACAGAGTATAGCAACAATAGCAATGATATTTACAGGATTATCAGGAAACATTGGTATGTGCTATTTTAGTATAACCCAGATTTGGAAATGTTCAAATGCCCATGCCATCTTATCAAATGGTAAGGAATCTTAGAGAGAGTTTGGTTAGAGTTGATGTTGGCACTAATAAAAAACCTTTTCAAAACTCTAATCAGTAAGAGACCGAAAAAAGAGTACAAATATAGCACTCATAACGTTCTATTATAATAGATACTGGGGACATGATAAAGCAGAAGTAATCAGATTTCAAGCAGAGATTGATGAATATAAATCTAAATTAACTCAGTCTGAACCATTAGAAGACTTCCAAAAATTATACCAACAATATCAAAAATAATTAGATAAATTGGAAGAAGAGATAACAAAAGCAAAGGGACAAAAACTAAACAGGGATAAGAATGATTTCTCAAATCACAAAGTATATAACAAAGTATATAGATGGAGACAAAAGGGTTTCTTTAGGAACGCAACAACCTCCAAAAATGTAACACAAATTGGTATATCCGATACAGAAGGTAAGGAATTGGATACAGCTATCTCTGAGAATAGTAAAGCTAATAACTCTAGTATTACCACTCATACCCCACCTCATAGGCATTCAAGTTTTTTAGATCCCAGTTCAGGATCAGAAACAGATGTACCAGGTGAGGGAGAGGCCAGAACAAGAACAAAACAGAAACCTCAAAACAACCAGAGGGAAACCAAAGGAGCCAAACAGAGGAAAAGAACTCTGAGCCCTTTTTCACACATACGATTGAACAACTAACTTTTATTAATATATCTAATCATATCTTATCTCAACATCACTTGTCAGTCATTCTGTCCTGTTAATAAACTAGACAAATTCCAATTGATTAAAGATATTTATCTCTATGTACGAAAATTAATGCTAAAAAAGATCCATTTTATGAGAAATAATCCAGATAATACTCAATGGACCAATGAAGAACTAAATATGATTAATGATCTAGGGGAATTACTAAAAGAAAGCAATGATTCACTATCAACTCAAAAATGGCGTGACTTGATCAAAAACAAATCCCAATACATACCAAATATTACTCAGTTTCATAATATCAAGACTTTTAACCAAATAGTATGTAATGAAATCAACATACTAGCCATCAACAATTCAGCCAATAACATCTCTCATGATGAGCAAGAAGCCTTGAAAGATATTGAGAGTTTCGATGATATGGTGATTAAAAGTTCAGATAAAGGTGGCAACATAGTTATTTGGCCACTAGAACAATATTAATGCGAAGCAAATAGACAACTAAATTACTCCAATTGTTATAAGAAATTGATATTCATCCCCTCAGCTTCATATATAAGACAGTATGATAACTTAATTGACAAAGCAAAGGAGAATTATATCATCAATAGCAAGGAATACAAATTAAGTAACGCATCCATGAGTCTCAACATTATACCTTATTCCAAAGGTACACAAAAGTATCACCAATCCTCCCAGCCATCCGATAGTATCAGGCAATGGCTGTCTGACAGAAAAGGCTAGCTTATATGTTGATAAAAGATTAAGAAGTTTTGTTGAAGAACTACCCTCCTATGTAAGGGACACAACTGAATTACTCCAACGTTTGGATGGGATTCAACTATCAGCTGAAACCCGGTTGGTCACTGCCGATGTTGAACCGCTATACACCAGCATTCAGCATTATTATGGTATACAAGCTGTACAACATTTTCTAGATCTAGATCCAACAGAATCTTCAGAACACAACTCCTTTGTCTTGGAATTAGTTAAATTTATCTTAAATCACAATTTCTTCGTATTCAATGATCAACATTATTTACAGATCAGGGGAACAGCAATGGACATGGCATGGTGTTCACTGTATGCCCACTATATGCAGTATATACCATAATGGATACGTTACATTGACGATACTCTGTTCATCTGGGAGGGATCAAAAACAGATCTAGATTCCTTCCTACATCTACTTAACCAGAACAGCATCAATGTAAAACTGACATATGAATGCAGTCTATCTGAAAAAAGTTTTCTAGATCTCAAAATCCTAAAGGACGATAATGGCAACTTAATAACAGATTTATTCCGTAAAAAAACTGCCACCAACTCAATTTTACATCATCAAAGTGCGCATGCCAGGAGCACTCTGAGATCATTACCAACAGGTGAATTTCTACGAATACGCAGAAATTGTTCATCTAATGAAATTTACAAAAAAAGAGCTGCAGAACTAGAAACAAGACTCAAAGCTAGGGGATATAGCAGCATAAGCCTGAAAAGAGCCAAACATAGAGCTCTATATACTCCCAGGGCAGAATTACTATATTCCAAAAACAAAAAAACAGATGACAAAATAAGATTAATAACAACTTTCAATTCCCAGATAAAAGATGTTTCTAATATTATCCAAAAATCTTGGCATATTCTCAAAAATGACCCCGATTTAAATAAAAGTTTGGGTGATAGAGTATCAATCTGTTATAGAAGATCTAGAAACCTCAAAAGACCATTTGGTCTGAAGCCATTTTGTTAGAAAAAGATCTCAAAATATATATCCAGGCAATTATCCATGCAGGAACTGCACATACTTCCCTCATGCGATTCAAATTAATCAAATTAAAGACAGATTTGGCAAGACACAAAAAATAAAACAATACATCACATGTAATACCTGTGGAGTGATTTATGCTTTAAAATGCATTTGTGACTTGTACTACGTAGGTATGACTTCCAGACCCATGAAAAAAAGAATAGGCGAGCATATAAGTAACATCAGAAATGCTCAATCTGATTTACACAAAGGAAAAAAGAAAACTCAGGTGGCAAAACATTTCCTTCTCAAACACAAATCGAAAGTGGATGACCTAGTATATTTCGGTTTGGAAAAGATCTCACTAGGCATAAGAGGAGGGGATCTTGAAGATGCACTATTACAGGCAGAGTGCAGATGGATTTATGCACTAAATACTGTTAATCCTAATGGACTGAATGAGAACAACAATTATTATGTGTTCCTACCAAAATAGCATTAGCAACCATAATGGATAATTTGTCATCATGATATTTATATCATCATTTTAGACATAAATTATAACACAGTCTTTCCTCGCATCTCCGTATCTAAATATGGAGATCCCCTTAAAACAAATTTTCACGTGTTTTCGCAATTTTTCACTTTCAAGCACTCAATATTATTTTTGCACACTACCTCCCTTCACAGTGCACTAACAACGAAAATGAAATCAACACCATCCTATTCATATTCTTTTCCCACACATTCAATCACTTACCTTATCACTCACAGGAATACGTATAATTTGAAATCCACGATAGTTTATGTGGAAGTGGTATAGGCACAGACAAAGGCTGTTGCAGACATTTTCCAAAGTACAGACCTTAGTGAAGGACACCAAGGTACATTTGAAATTAAAAACATTATTTTATAGTGCTTGGTGTTATTATACTGATGCAGATACCACTGATCCTATAACCAGCCCTCCTCTGGCTATACCCATGTGCCAATGTCACTGTGTCATTATATAATGCTTGGTGTTATTATACTGATGCAGATACCACTGAACCTATAACCAGCCCTCCTCTGGCTATACCTATCTGCCAGTGTCACTACTGTGTCATTATATAGTGCTTGGTGTTATTATACTGATGCAGATACCACTGATCCTATAACCAGCCCTCCTCTGGCTATACCCATGTGCCTAGTATCACTACTGTGTCATTATATAGTGCTTGGTGTTATTATACTGATGCAGATACCACTGATCCTATAACCAGCCCTTCTATTGCTATACCTATGTGCCAATGTCACTACTGTGTCATTATATAGTGCTGGGTGTTGTTATACTGATGCAGATACCACTGACCCTATAACCAGCCCTCATCTGGCTATACCCATGTTCCAGTGTCACTACTGTGTCATTATATAGTGTTTGTTGTTATTATACTGATGCAGATACCACTGACCCTATAACCAGCCCTCCTCTGGCTATACCCATGAGCCAGTGTAACTACTGTGTCATTATATAGTGCTGGGTGTTATTATACTGATGCAGATACCACTGACCCTATAACCAGCCCTCCTCTGCCTATACCCATGAGCCAGTGTCACTACTGTGTCATTATATAGTGCTAGGTGTTGTTATACTGATGCAGATACCACTGATCCTATAACCAGCCTTCCTCTGGCTATACCCATGTTCCAGTGTCACTACTGTGTCATTTATATAGTGCTGGGTGTTGTAATACTGATGCAGATACCACTGACCATATAGTCAGCCCTTGTCTGGCTATACGCATGTGCCAGTGTCACTACTGTGTCTTTGTATAGAGCTGGGTGTTATTATACAGATGCAGATACCCATCCAGTATTTCACTCAGGCTTTATTTATTCCATAACTTATCACCCAATATCGCTAGCAGTCTCTTGACAAGCCACTAACTTTATTCACACTACATATTTTTTTTTTCCTATTATTTAATCTTAATGAAAATATATACTAAGGTTGTGGTGGACACTGCAAGGGCAAGTCAAGGACACCAGTGTCCTTGTATGGACACCTTGCCTATCCCTGTGTGGAATTTCCTTCACTACTTGTTTAAAACTATATGACTGGCAGAATTCAAAAGCTGACATTTTACTATTCATTATCTACTTAGTACTAACCGTAATTCTTGCTCTCTATTTTTAAGTTTATTAAAACAAAACTAATGCTAGTTGCATGTTAATCTAATTACACTTCTGCAACTGTTACATCAAAAACATATTACCAATAAACGGACAATCCTATTTACATATGTACATAATAAGACATTAGAATTAGGACCAGCAAACAATGACACAACTAATCAATATAATTTAGTAGAAATTAAATACATCTCTTATGTCTTTATTCATATGTCACGCTTTCTAAGAAAAGCAACAAAAATAAACTATTATACACATGGTCTTACGTTTTCATACATCTATTAAATTGATACATATTATGTAAAATATGGCCAAATGTATTCTTCGGATGTCAATTTTATATTGATACCCCAAATGCCATTGACATATGCATTTTTCCGATATCTATTTTAAATTGATACATATTATGTAAAATATGGCCTTATTACTATTTTTTAGACGTCAATTTTAGATTGATACAACAAATACCTAATAGTAATATAGTTTCCATTTTGCAAGATATAGATAATGTGGCTATAAACCAATGAGTCATATCTATCGTAAACTTTACATTCTATAAAGTTTATCAATAGCAAGTAATATAAATATGAATTTTATAATAAGCAGGAATAAACATTCACTTCCTTCTATACAGGCTCTTCGAATTTTACGATTCTCTATTATGTGTCGATGCGGGATACACTGCACCTATATCCCAAACACAATTGGACCAACACATGAGATTTCATCCAATCAAAACAATTTGATTGTTTGATTGACAACAATATTGGCCAATAGTCACACAAATCCCTATACGCTGAAGGTTATATAAACATCAGTAAAATCAGCATATTAATGTTAATCTCTATGACACTGAATGTTAGACTAACATGTATCAGTTGAAACGCAGTGTTAGCATAGTGCTATATATTATTTTTCGCTCATTTATTTTAGGCAAACATACGGGCGTAAACAAACACTATACCAACTAATCCCTGTCTTCGATATCTGATTGACAGGTATAACAGTCAATCTTTCAGCTGCATCATAATAGGTTGTTGAATTAGCCAATCCAAACCAAATTTAGGGTATAAAAATCCCACGAGAAGATAGAGAGATTGCCCTTTGATACAGCCACAATGGCGAAACGCATCAGTGGCTTCCCTGTTCCCATTCTCTCCCTTATTTTTTAAGAGCAATGCCTGATTTGATAGAGCTTAACAAATGTTTTTAATAGGTAATGGTAATAATAGGTAACAGGCACTTTTTTTGAATATCCTTTATCAGGTGTAACAACTAAGCACCTATAACTTGAGTCTATATTTTCCTTAACGGTATTTAAGAGGTATAGGTCTCTGGTATTACCAGATATTCAAATAATGGTATCAAGCAATGGTATTAATAGGTAACCGGTATTAGCAGGTAATTAGCACTCTTTGGAAGGTCTCCCATCAGGAGATTACAGAAAGGTGCCTTCAACTGGAGGCTATATATATTTTTCAAAACGGTATTTAACAGGTATAGGTCTCTGGTATCACCAGATAATTTCCTCATCAGTAGTTCTAACAACCTTCTTTTAAGTGCCTCTATATTTATACCTTTAACTCTAAGTAGTAACCATTGGCAAAGGTCTCTGGTATTTACAGAGAAGGATATTATCCATTCATAGTATAGTCCCTATGCCTGATTCTATACAGTCTAGTGATTTGTATCAACAGACGATCGGTATTAATAGTAATAGGCACATTTTTGAAGACTGCTCACCAGGTGACAACTTTTTTGAGTGTATATTTTACACAACGGTATTTAATAGGTATAGGTTTCTGGCATTACCAAAGAGGAAAATCATATTAATAACTGGTATTAACAGGTAAACGGTATTAATAGGTAACTGGCACCCTTTTCAAGGTCTCTTACCAGGTGAAACAATTAGGTACCTTCAAATTTAGGTCACATATTTTCAAAATGGTATTTAAATGTGTAGATCTCTGGTATTACCAGAGAGAAAATTTGCTTATTAGCTACCTCTAATAACCTGGTTCCCCCTTTTTCTGAAGCGCCTTTATATTCATACTAATAACTGTAAGTAACTAACTGGTATAGACCTCTGGCATTTCCAGAGAAGGATATTATTCTTTTACAGTGGTAACCTGCCAGAAATAATCTCTGATATCTCCAGAGACACTAAGAGTAAAGATCACAATTTTTTTCCACTTATACCGGTTAGCCATCGTGATAAGGTTGTTCCTAACAATAGAGGTAACTATAAGGTATCACCATAAAGCCTTATCTGATAGGGAATCTGTTTATTTACCATGGGTTTGTTTCTTTCTTTAGAGTAGAAAGTAATGGCAGGCTCTTCACACATAGTTGGTTGCAAGTAAAATCCCAAGTTTATTGTAAAGAATACACAGTAAATACCAATCCAAAGTAGCAGGGACTCTGCATCAAGAAATCACTGTTAGTCAGGCTATAGGTGTGGAACAGGCAACAGACTGACGCATTTCGTGCCCCCTACAGGCGCTTACTTCTTTCTTTCTATTTTGAATACCCATATACCAACCAACTCACAGTTTTAACCAATGGATATGGGTCTCTGACATATCCAGAGGAAACTTATAGCGGTAATTAATTGATAAACAACTCTGGGATTCCCAGAGAAGCCGGCCCATCAGTAATATTTGCACCTATTGGAATACATCCCTGCTCTGTTGAACATAACCAATAAATTATCATTACACTTTTACCTATTGACCATATTTTGAATCACAGACAAGAAATCCCAAGCCACTCTATATCTTTGGGGGATATTTGAGTAGCAGATTACTTATTCTGTCCAACTTTATTAACCCAATCAGGCATGTGCATATTTTAATAGTATGATTTTGTTTTGTCCCCTTTTTTAAGTTTATATTGTAAAAGTTAAGTTTTAATTTTCATTCTCTGCCTTTGTCCACAGTATCTATTATAATAGAACTTTATGAGTGCTATATGTGTACTCTTTTTTCGGTCTCTTACTGTTTGATTTTGAATCCATTTTCCAGTACAAGCACCATCTCCTCTTTTGATTTATTTATCACGTTACAATCAACTATATGGGAACGTTCATTGTATCTAAGTAGTGCCATTGGCGTTCCTTCCATTACTGAAAAAACCTACCATTAATTATTTGACTACTCCTAACAAAGGATGTTATCCCTGTTTACATTGTGCACAATATAATTCTGTTGTAAAGGGTAAACATCTAGCACAAAACGTTCATTGTATCTAAGTAGTGCCATTGGCGTTCCTTCCATTATTAATAAAAAAAAAAAACTACCATTAATTAGTTGACTACTCCTAACAAAGGATGTTATCCCTGTTTGCATTGAGCACAATGTAATTCTGTTATAAAGGGTAAACATCTAGCAAAAAATGATAAAGAAAACAGTTAAGAATTAATGATCTCTATATGTGCCAAACAGAGTTTGCGATTTATTTGCTGAAATGTCCATGTGGCCTTTGTTACATAGGCGAGACCACTAGAGCTGTCAGGGACAGGTTTAGTGAACATAAAACGTCTATTGGGTCCAAGGATATTACATTACCTGTATCTGTTCACTTTGTAAAAAAGGGTCATTCTGTAAGTCAACTCCGATTCCAGGATATCGATCATATACCCCCACTTAAGAGGGGGGAGACAGAGAATTAAAATTAAAACAAAAAGAAGTATGGTGGATTAAATACCTCAATACTTTACATCCCCAATGTCTGAATGTTGATTACAATTTACATTTGTTTTTATAAATTCTGTTATAGTTCTTTGTAATTATTTTTTGTTACCACTAGATGTCACTGTTCATTGTAATATTGCACTATATATGCACTTTAAGGGTTAATAATCCCTAATGGGAAGACTGCAATGTGATTGGACAGGGCTAGTGATTTAAACTGTGTCTGTACACCTGCTTCACTATGCATGATTAAGGACCATGTAGGTCCGAAATGTTGCATGTACCTGTGGTCTTGAGGTTCTCCTATTAAACCTTCACCTGAATGATACCTGTGGTGCTGTCACTATTTGTTACTTTTTCAAGTTGAATTTAACATTATCTGAGATGTGCCAAAACCCAGCAGACATGTTTTATGTGTTCAGTGAGGTCTTTGGAATATATCAGAATATCATCAAGGTATACTATGACACAAACGTCCATGAGGTCCCTAAAGATGTCATTAATGAATGCTTGAAAGGTAGCAGGGTATTAAATAAGCCAAAAGGCATAACAGTGTATTCATATAGACCATATCTAGTTCTGAAAGCTGTCTTACATTCACCCCCCTGTCTTATCCTAACAAGATTATTTGCCCCCTTTAAATCAAGTTTTGTATATATTGTGGCATCATTTAATGTTTCTAGTAACTCGGGTATAAGCGGTAGAGGTTACCTGTTCTTAATTGTTATGTTGTTCAAGGCCCTATAATCTATAATTGGTCTGAGGGAACCATCCTTTTTTTTAACAAAAAAAATACCTGCAGCCGCAGGGGAGGTTGACGGCTGTGTAAAGCCCTTCCTAAGGTTATCGTCCAAGTAGGCCATTAAAAATTGTAATTCAGTTTGTGAGAGGGGATACATTTTACCATATGGAATATTGGCTCCAGGAAAGGTATCTATGGGACAGTCATAAATCCTATGTGAGGGGAGGTTTTCTGCCTCCTTTAAATCAAAAATATCCCTGAAATCATTATAGCAGTTGGGGCAGTTGGGGTAGGGAGAATCTATATGTATTATAGAAAGATGAGAGAAACAGTTTTGACTACAGAAAGGTGAAGGAAAAGAGATTTTATTTTGAGACCAGTCTATGTGGGGATTGTGTTTTTGGAGCCATGGAAAACCAAGGATGATAGAGTGAATAAAAGAGGGTATAATATCGAAAGTGATATATTCCCTATGTCCAGAAGGAAAAGAGATGAGTAATGGTACAGTGTTGTGAGTAATAGGACCCTTCAGATAATATGACCTATTAATAACTTTAACAGGCAGTGGTATTTGCTTAATCACACAGGGTATTTTATTTAAGGTTGCATATGATTCATCTATGAACATTCCAAAAGCACCAGAATCAATCATAGCTTCTGAACCGTTGTGGCGTTGATGCCACTGTAAAGAGAGATTAAAGGAGCAATGAGTTATTTGTTTTGCTGTATTGAGTATTTGTATGGTGGATGTTTTACCCTTCTTTTGACGTGTCAAGGATGGGCAAGTGGAAACTGTATGTTCATTGCTTGCACAGTATAGACACATGTTAACAAGTCTCCTTCTAGCTTTTTCTTCCTGGATAAGAGAGCCCTTTATAGTACCAATTTCCATGGGAACAGTTGTAGATGGAGCTTTGTCAGAGGTGGAGTAAGGAATCTTCTTGAAGAAGAAATCTAGGTGTGCTTTCTCAGCTTTCCTTTCACAATATATTCGATCCATAGATATGCATATCTTTATTAATGCTTCTATTGTTTTGGGCATCTCAATGTGTGATAATTCATCCTTGAGGAGATCAGACAACCCTATACAGAATTGGTTTTTGAGACTCAGCTGATTTCATTCCGAATTTGTTGCGCACATTTGGAATTTGACTACATAATCCTCGACCAGTCGTTTTCCCTGTTTCAGGGCTCTGAGATTATTCTTAGCAGTAAGCTGTTTGTTGGTGTCTTCATATAGGGTTGCCATAGTTGTAAAGAAATCATCAACATAATTTAATACACTATCGTTATTTTCATAGAAACAATTTGCATAAACTCTGGGTTCCCCCTTCATATAGGAGATAATAGTGCACACTTTGATCCTGTCCGAAGTGAAAGTTTTTGGTTTCATGGCAAAGTAAATAAGGCATGAGGTTTTAAACTCCCTAAATTCAGAATGTTTACCAGAAAAAAAAACATAGGAGGATTAAGCAATCTTATAATAAACCTTTCAATGTTTCGTTTTCCTTTTGGAGCTCTGTTAAGCCTTGTGCCAATATGTCCACCTTTTGATTTAGAGTGGCTATGTGATTGGACATTTCAACTGGATCCATTATAAATATATATGGTATCCAATTTATAAATTTAAGGGCTTGATTATACTGCAATGTCTAACTTCTATTCACTAAAGTTAGCTTTCTAAACTAAATTAAATTAGGTATCTGTTAAGTAATTACAGAATAAATATCCAGCAAGTATTGTAGCTTTATAGTTGCAATAAATAATTTATGCAACTATAAAGCAGTGAGTGAAAACAAAAATATAAGAGAGAAACTGTTCACTTGACAATGAGATAATATATATGAAATAACAATGTCACTAGAGACTGATAATTATAAATAGAAAGAATACTTAGGTAGTACTTTTGGTATGAGAACCCAGGAATAACTGTAGGTTTAAATGCAGAGAGGAGCTTAAAAAGGCAATCCCAAATAAATTAGCACAATTAGTCATGCAACTCAGCATTAAGTAGGAGATCATACACTTCAGTCAAAAGCGGCAGCTGAATGAGAAGTGGATCTCTGGAGGGGAGGCTAGAGAGTTACGGGACACACAATGGAGCAGTCCGTATAGGAACATGGTGTGCCACTAATTAGTAGATAATCTAGTGCTATTCTCCAAGATAATGGAATTATTTTCTTTAAGTATTATAACTTATTCTCCAAGATAATGGAATTATTTTCATTAAGTATTATAACCAAAATAACCCTTATAATTAGTTATTCTCTGTTCACAAATGCCCCTGTTGGTGTCTGACAGATATAACTGTTAGATCAAATGTTGGTGAAAGTGGCTATGCTGTCATTGATCTATTATATGGGATATCGAATACCATTCTGTAATCTTCGGTAGCTGAACCAGGGAAGAACTAAGGAGACTGGGTTGTTGAAAAGCGGCAGACGAATGAGAAGTGGATCCCTGGAGGGAAGGCTAGAGAGTTATGGAACACACAATGGAGCAGTCCGTACACGTTGTAGGCTAGCTGACATTCCGGAAGTAGGAGGCGGGTTGTGACCCAGCAGAAGCTGCAGGAGTGAGAGAGATGCCGGAATAGCCTGATGCAAACAGGAGGATTTAAGGTAGATGCAGTTAGCTCTGGAGATCTGTGATAGTGAAAAACAGGGCGCTGATAATGTTGCAAGCAGAGACTTGATAAGAGTGTGGCACTTTACAAAAATAATTAAGCAATGCTCGGATGAATAGTTGAGTTTAAATAGGCAGGTAATAGGAGGAGTTATGCTTAAAGGTATATTAGGGTCATTACAAAGTGTGAGTAGACAATAGATAGTAAATGTGTATTATGAATACCATGCAGGGTCATAATATGGTCATTCTCTTTTCTTTGGGGTGTAAACATAGGCAAACTCCATTTACAGAATCAACATTTAGAAGTTTCTAACTCCCTATTCCCATTTTTGGAACAATTATCTGAGCACAGTGTTGATATTTATTTTTATTGTTGTATTGCTTATATTTTATTTGCAAAATCACACTGGTCAATTATTTATTTCTTTTTAGTCTCTTTCTATTGTCATAAACACAATGGACATGCAATGGGTGTATTAACCTAAACGTATGGGGGAACAGGCCATCACATTGAGGCCTAGTTATCAACGTGTCAACTTTCCTGCCTTCGCCGGCCCAATAGGCCCGCCTAAGCTCGCCTACCATCGCTGCTGCGGACCTGAAAAAATTCGCCTAAGTTAGCAATAAATCTGTCAAAAAGCCGTGCAACAAGTACGGGGCGATGAGCAGTGGACTGTGAGAGTTATCACTCATCCGATCTCGCTGCTCTTCGGCTTTTTTACAGCTTTATTGCTAGCTTGTCACTAAGCACCCACACTAACTACACTGTTCTACCCCCTATACCGGCGCCCCCGGAGCCCCCCGCAACTCAATAAAGTTAGTAACCCCTAAAGCGCCGCTCCTAGACCCCGCCGCAACTTTTATAAATGTATTAATCCCTAAACCGCCGCGCCCGGACACCGCCACCACCTACATTATACCTAGTAACCCCTATCCTGCCCCCCCTATACCGTCGCCACCTATAATAAAGTTATTAACCCCTATCCTGCTGATCCCGCACCTCGCCGCAACTAAATAAATAGTTTAACCCCTAAACCGCCGCTCCCGGACCCCGCCACTACCTATATTAAACTTATTAACCCCTAATCTGCCCCCCTACACCGTCGCCACCTATAATACATTTATTAACCTCTATCCTGCCCCCCCTACACCGCCGCCACTGTAATAAAATTATTAACCCCTAAACCTAAGTCTAACACTAACCCTAACACCCCCCTAACTTAAATATTAATTAAATAAATCTAAATAATATTTCTATTACTAACTAAATTAATCCTATTTAAAACTAAATACTTACCTTTAAAATAAACCCTAACGGCTAGATTTAGAGTTTTGTCGGTAACGACCAGCGTAGCTAATGCTGGCTTTTTTCTGGCCGCACCATAAAAATAACTCTGGTATTGAGAGTCCACAGAATGTCAGCGTTAGGCTCCAAAAAAGGAGCGTAGAGCATATTTAACGCAACTGCAACTCTCGATACCAGAGTTGCTTACGGACGCGGCCAGCCTCGAAAACGTGCTCGTGCACAATTCCACCATAGGAAACAATGTGGCTGTTTGAGCTGAAAAAAAACCTAACACCTGCAAAAAAGACGCGTTCAGCTCCTAACGCAGCCCCATTGTTTGCTATGGGGAAACACTTCCTACGTCTGCACCTAACACTTTAACATGTACCCCGAGTCTAAACACCCCTAACCTTACACTTATTAACCCCTAATCTGCCGCCCCCGCTATCTCTGACCCCTGCATATTATTATTAACCCCTAATCTGCCGCTCCGTAAACCGCCGCTACTTATATTATCCCTATGTACCCCTAATCTGCTGCCCTAACACCGCCGACCTCTATATTATATTTATTAACCCCTAATCTGCCCCCCACAACGTCGCCTCCACCTGCCTACACTTATTTACCCCTAATCTGCCGACCGGACCTCAACGCTACTATAATAAATGTATTAACCCCTAATCCGCCTCACTAACCCTATAATAAATAGTATTAACCCATAATCTGCCCTCCCTAACATCGCCGACACCTAACTTCAATTATTAACCCCTAATCTGCCGACCGGAGCTCACCGCTATTCTAATAAATGTATTAACCCCTAAAGCTAAGTCTAACCCTAACACTAACACCCCCCTAACTTAAATATAATTTAAATCTAACGAAATTAATTAACTCTTATTAAATAAATTATTCCTATTTAAAGCTAAATACTTACCTGTAAAATAAATCCTAATATAGCTACAATATAAATTATAATTATATTATAGCTATTTTAGGATTAATATTTATTTTACAGGTAACTTTGTATTTATTTTAACCAGGTACAATAGCTATTAAATAGTTATTAACTATTTAATAACTACCTAGCTAAAATAAAGAGAAATTTACCTGTAAAATAAAAACTAACCTAAGTTACAATTACACCTAACACTACACTACTGTATACTTTAATAAATTATTCCTATTTAAAACTAAATACTTACCTGTAAAATAAACCCTAAGATAGCTACAATGTAATTAATAATTACATTGTAGCTATTTTAGGATTTATATTTATTGTACAGGTAACTTTGTATTTATTTTAGCTAGTTAGAATAGTTATTAAATAGTTATGAACTATTTAATAACTACCTAGCTAAAAGAAATACAAAATTACCTGTAAAATAAATCCTAACCTAAGTTACAATTAAACCTAACACTACACTATCATTACATTAATTAAATAAATTAACTACAAATAACTACAATTAAATACAATTACATAAACTAACTAAAGTACAAAAAATAAAAAAAATAAGTTACAAACATTTAAAAAATATTACCACAATTTTGAGCTAATTACACCTAATCTAAGCCCCCTAATAAAATAACAAAGCCCCCCAAAATAAAAAAATTCCATACCCTATTCTACATTAAAAAAGTTCAAAGCTTTTTTACCTTACCAGCCCTTAAAAGGGCCTTTTGTGGGGCATGCCCCAAAGAAAACTGCTCTTTTGCCTGTAAAAGAAAAATACAACCCCCCCAACATTAAAACCCACCACCCACATACCCCTAATCTAACCCAAACCCCCCTTAAAAAAACCTAACACTACCCCCTGAAGATCATCCTACCTTGAGTCGTCTTCACTCAGCCGAGCCACCGATGGAACCGAAGAGGAGATCCGGAGCGGCAGAAGTGATCCTCCAAGGGGCGCTGAAGAAGTCTTCCATCCGATGAAGTGATCCTCCAGGTTGGCGCTGAAGAAGTCTTCCCTCCGGGCGATGTCATCTTCCAAGCGGCGCTGAAGAAGTCTTCCATCCGGGTGATGTCATCTTCCAAGCGGGGTCTTCAATCTTCTTTCTTCAGGATCCATCTTCATCCCGGCGACGCGGAACATCCTTCTTTCCCGACGGACTACCGACGAATGAAGGCTCCTTTAAGGGATGTCATCCAAGATGGCGTCCCTTCAATTCCGATTGGCTGATAGGATTCTATCAGCCAATCGGAATTAAGGTAGGAAAAATCTGATTGGCTGATTGAATCAGCCAATCAGATTGAGCTCGCATTCTATTGGCTGATCGGAACAGCCAATAGAATGCGAGCTAGATCTGATTGGCTGATTGGATCAGCCAATCGGATTGAACTTCAATCTGATTGGCTGATTCAATCAGCCAATCAGATTTTTCCTACCTTAATTCCGATTGGCTGATAGAATCCTATCAGCCAATCGGAATTGAAGGTACGCCATCTTGGATGACGTCCCTTAAAGGAGCCTTCATTCGTCGGTAGTCCGTCGGGAAAGAAGGATGTTCCCGCGTCGCCGGGATGAAGATGGATCCTGAAGAAAGAAGATTGAAGACCCCGCTTGGAAGATGACATCGCCCGGATGGAAGACTTCTTCAGCGCCGCTTGGAAGATGACATCGCCCGGATGGAAGACTTCTTCAGCGCCGCCTGGAGGATCACTTCATCGGATGGAAGACTTCTTCAGCACCCCTTGGAGGATCACTTCTGCCGCTCCGGATCTCCTTTTCGGTTCCATCGGTGGCTCTGCTGAGTGAAGACGACTCAAGGTAGGATGATCTTCAGGGGGGTAGTGTTAGCTTTTTTTAAGGGGGGTTTGGGTTAGATTAGGGGTATGTGGGTGGTGGGTTTTAATGTTGGGGGGGTTGTATTTTTCTTTTACAGGCAAAAGAGCAGTTTTCTTTGGGGCATGCCCCACAAAAGGCCCTTTTAAGGGCTGGTAAGGTAAAAGAGCTTTGAACTTTTTTAATGTAGAATAGGGTAGGGAATTTTTTTATTTTGGGGGGCTTTGTTATTTTATTAGGGGGCTTAGATTAGGTGTAATTAGCTTAAAATTGTTGTAATATTTTTTAAATGTTTGTAACTTATTTTTTTTATTTTTTGTAACAGCTTTTTTTTATTTTTTGTACTTTAGTTAGTTTATGTAATTGTATTTAATTGTAGTTAATTTATTTAATTAATGTAATGGTAGTGTAGTGTTAGGTTTAATTGTAACTTAGGTTAGGATTTATTTTACAGGTAATTTTGTATTTCTTTTAGCTAGGTAGTTATTAAATATTTCATAACTATTTAATAACTATTCTAACTAGCTAAAATAAATACAAAGTTACCTGTAAAATAAATATAAATCTTAAAATAGCTACAATGTAATTATTAATTACATTGTAGCTATCTTAGGGTTTATTTTACAGGTAAGTTTAAATAGGAATAATTTATTAAAGTATAGTGTAGTGTTAGGTGTAATTGTAACTTAGGTTAGTTTTTATTTTACAGGTAAATTTCTCTTTATTTTAGCTAGGTAGCTATTAAATAGTTAATAACTATTTAATAGCTATTGTACCTAGTTAAAATAAATTGAAAGTTACCTGTAAAATAAAAATAAATCCTAAGATAGCTACAATATAATTATTATTTATATTGCAGCTATATTAGGGTTTATTTTAAAGGTAAGTATTTAATTTTAAATAGGATTAATTTAGTTAATAATAGAAATATCATTTAGATTTATTTAATTAATATTTAAGTTAGGGGGGGTGTTAGGGTTAGTGTTAGACTTAGGTTTAGGGGTTAATAAATGTATTACAGTGGCGGCAGTGTAGGGGGGGCAGGATAGGGGTTAATAAATGTATTATAGGTGGCAACGGTGTAGGGGGGGCAGGATAGGGGTTAATAAGTTTAATATAGGTTGCAGCGGGGTCCGGGAGCGGCGGTTTAGGGGTTAATACATTTATTATAGTTGCGGCGGGGTCAGGGAGCAGCGGTTTAGGGGTTAATATGTATAGAGTAGCTTGCGGTGGGCTTCGGGAGCGGCGGTTTAGGGGTTAATAACTTTATTTAGTTGCGGCGGTGTAGGGGGGGACAGCTTAGGGGTGTTTAGACTCGGGGTACATGTTAGGGTGTTAGGTGTAGACAGCTCCCATAGAAATCAATGGGATGTCTGGCATAAGCGAACTTGTACTTTCGCTAAGGTCAGACTCCCATTGTTTCCTATGGGATCCGCCACCTCCAGGGCGGCGGATTGAAAACCAGGTACGCTGGGCCGGAAAAGTGCCCAGTGTACCTGCTAGTTTTTTGATAACTAGCAAAAGTAGTCAGATAGTGCCGCACTTGTGTGCGGAATATCTGGAGTGACGTAAGAATCGATCTGTGTCAGACTTAGTCCGGCGGATCGAAGCTTACGTCACAAAATTCTACTTTTGAGGGTCTCTAGCCTTTGATAACTAAGGCGAATTAGCCTCGCCACAAATATGCTGCGGAATTCCAGCGTATTTGAGGTTGACGGCTTGATAACTAGGCCTCAGTGCCTATTTTAGTACAGCATTAGACAGTGTAGCTTTAGGATTCCCCTGTTGTGTGTGTGCTTTATCTGCGGCTGCCCTTTTTACAGACTTGTACCAAAGTCTAGCTCTGTGACACTAATGCTATATTCACTAAATATGAGTGCATATTGAAAGCACTTCTAATAATACTACTGATACTTATTGAAGGTTTATTTCCACTATGGGAGAATGATAGCACTTATATCCAGGTGACAAATCAAATATTGCAAACTATTATAAATAGGGAGAAAATAAGGAGAAGTAGTCCTTATAAAAAGATAGTGAATTCAGAACTCTCATATACACATTTAAAGAGACAGAGATATAAATATCTCAAGGTATCAACCTAAGTATTAAGATAAATAGAGCTAAGTGTGGAGCCAGGTGGAAACCCAGAATAAAGACTTGACAACTAGCATGGTTGCAAGGCACTCATAATTTTATTATTTACAAAAAGCAACAAAATTCTTAGTAAAGGTCATGTGACCATAAAGGTAATTTGAAACAAAATGTAATCAAAAATATGAGCTCATATTTTTGATTAAATTTTGTTTCAAATTACCTTTATGGAAGCGTTAACTTACAGCTACACGAAATCCGACGTCAGATGGAACACAACGTTAACTTACAGCTACACGAAAAGAGCGACTGCGCGCAACACGCTAATCTTTTCAATGGAAACCTGGTACTAAAATGGAGCCGTAAATTACTTTTAGCTATCAGACGCTTCGGTAGCTTACAGCTCAATTTTTAACGACTCAATGGAAGCGAGGCCTTAATGTTTAGAGAAATTAAACCTTTTTGTAACCGTTTGTATAACCTGTCTAGCAAATATAATGCACTCTCTTATAGCCAATACTATACCTGTAACTATATAGAAATACATGTTAGTAAGCATGATTTTGGAAGTGGCCCACTTTGCAGTTTGATGGGTATAAAATGTTAGTTTGGGACTGTTCAAACTTAGAAATCTTTGTGCTGAAATTCTCATCTGTGATCAAGATATTTTTATTATCAATAAACAAACTTTTACTGAAGAACCTGGTGTGTAATTGTAGTCTGTGTATTCTTGTGTCTAGCAAAAACACCAACAATACATAATGGTAAAAAAGGAGACTCTCGGAGAGGCAGGAGTAAATGTTACCCACTATATACTTTCTGAGCAATTTAACAACCAGGGCCGTCTGTTTGTCTTCAAATAAATATTCTGGGAAATATAAGATTATTACTAATAAATTTATTGTTTACAACATGTTTATATTTAACCAAGATGGTGCATGGTTCAGCACTTCAGCGTTAGTGCTTAGTATTCACACGAAGATTGGTGTAATTATCCCTTGTTAGGGGACGTAGGTGAGATTCCCCACTCCTTGGCAGTATTTTAGTTACAGCAGGTGTTAACCATAGACTCTGTAGTCTTTGCCGCTCAGCCTGAATACATTGTGCATGAGCTTCTGGTGGTTTAAGGTGGGGTCTCGGGTCTCTGACATGCCCATTTGCAGAGGGTTGTTGGTCTCTGGGAAGAAAAGAAAAACAGTATTAACAATAGTCTAGTTAATATTTGAAAGTGTAATGTTAAATTTGATTTGATTAAAACTTTTAGTACATTTATTGTAAATTATTCTACACTTAACTTCTGTTCATGTAAAGCAGGTATTATTAACATTTCTAAAAGACAGAGTTAATTGATTGCATGCCAAGTTTTCCTGCAATTCTCTACTGATGCTGTCAATGACTCATTGAAATGGGATTTGTCTTTGCTAAAATAAAGACTTATTATTGGGTAGGTAACTTCCAAACACTTTGAAGAGCTAGAAACTTCCTGACATTTGAATAGATTCCCATCATCTAGACAAAGTGTCTCCTCTGTCGAGCTATCTAAGTCCTTTAATTTGGTGTACCAGCCTAACCTCACCAACAGTGCTACATTGGGAGCTTCTAAGTACTTTTTTAAAAGATTTTATACTGGATTTTTATATTAGTATCTGTGCATATTCTTCTTTATAGTAGTGTCTATTACATGCAGTTATATGAACATTGTTGTATACTGTCCATTTAACTATATTTTCTCCTGTGCAAGATAAAGGGTATATTTACACAATGATTCTAGTGATTTATATCTGAATTTACACTGACAATTTTTATAGAAAAAAAAGTTATTCTAAAGTTTAAACTTTATATCTCCCAACAAAATCTAATGCAGATTTGTACAGCAGTTTTGTCTGCAGCTTTGTCTGTTATGATGAGACATAAATTTGTTTAAGGATAAATAGCTGGATTCTTACCTTGCTAAGGGTACACTATCAGTCTTTATAGATTCCTTCTGCTTATTTCTCTTTCCTTTTTTAAGATCCTTGCTGAACTGATCTTGAGAGTGAGAAGCTGTTAAATAAATAAATATATAATATATATATATATATATATATATATATATATATATATATATATATATATATATATATATATATATATACAGGGAGTGCAGAATTATTAGGCAAGTTGTATTTTTGAGGATTAATTTTATTATTGAACAACAACCATGTTCTCAATGAACCCAAAAAACTCATTAATATCAAAGCTGAATATTTTTGGAAGTAGTTTTTAGTTTGTTTTTAGTTATAGCTATTTTAGGGGGATATCTGTGTGTGCAGGTGACTATTACTGTGCATAATTATTAGGCAACTTAACAAAAAACAAATATATACCCATTTCAATTATTTATTTTTACCAGTGAAACCAATATAACATCTCAACATTCACAAATATACATTTCTGACATTCAAAAACAAAACAAAAACAAATCAGTGACCAATATAGCCACCTTTCTTTGCAAGGACACTCAAAAGCCTGCCATCCATGGATTCTGTCAGTGTTTTGATCTGTTCACCATCAACATTGCGTGCAGCAGCAACCACAGCCTCCCAGACACTGTTCAGAGAGGTGTACTGTTTTCCCTCCTTGTAAATCTCACATTTGATGATGGATCACAGGTTCTCAATGGGGTTCAGATCAGGTGAACAAGGAGGATATGTCATTAGATTTTCTTCTTTTATACCCTTTCTTGCCAGCCACGCTGTGGAGTACTTGGACGCGTGTGATGGAGCATTGTCCTGCATGAAAATCATGTTTTTCTTGAAGGATGCAGACTTCTTCCTGTACCACTGCTTGAAGAAGGTGTCTTCCAGAAACTGGCAGTAGGACTGGGAGTTGAGCTTGACTCCATCCTCAACCCGAAAAGGCCCCACAAGCTCATCTTTGATGATACCAGCCCAAACCAGTACTCCACCTCCACCTTGCTGGCGTCTGAGTCGGACTGGAGCTCTCTGCCCTTTACCAATCCAGCCACGGGCCCATCCATCTGGCCCATCAAGACTCACTCTCATTTCATCAGTCCATAAAACCTTAGAAAAATCAGTCTTGAGATATTTCTTGGCCCAGTCTTGACGTTTCAGCTTGTGTGTCTTGTTCAGTGGTGGTCGTCTTTCAGCCTTTCTTACCTTGGCCATGTCTCTGAGTATTGCACACCTTGTGCTTTTGGGCACTCCAGTGATGTTGCAGCTCTGAAATATGGCCAAACTGGTGGCAAGTGGCATCTTGGCAGCTGCACGCTTGACTTTTCTCAGTTCATGGGCAGTTATTTTGCGCCTTGGTTTTTCCACACGCCTCTTGTGACCCTGTTGACTATTTTGAATGAAACGCTTGATTGTTCGATGATCACGCTTCAGAAGCTTTGCAATTTTAAGAGTGCTGCATCCCTCTGCAAGATATCTCACTATTTTTGACTTTTCTGAGCCTGTCAAGTCCTTCTTTTGACCCATTTTGCCAAAGGAAAGGAAGTTGCCTAATAATTATGCACACCTGATATAGGGTGTTGATGTCATTAGACCACACCCCTTATCATTACAGAGATGCACATCACCTAATATGCTTAATTGGTAGTAGGCTTTCGAGCCTATACAGCTTGGAGTAAGACAACATGCATAAAGAGGATGATGTGGTCAAAATACTCATTTGCCTAATAATTCTGCACTCCCTGTATATATATAACTTGTATTTACTTGTTCTTGCATGAATACATGCCATGCATACTTATTGATCTTTCTACCTATCTATTTATCTATCTATCTATCTATCTATCAACTATCTATCAATCTATCTACCATCCATTATCTATCTATCTACAGTATATCTATCAATCTATCTATCTATCATATATCTATCTATGTATCTATATATCTAGCTATCTATCATCTATCTATCATCTATTTATCTATCATCTATCTATCAATCTCTATCTATCTATCTATCTATCTATCTATCTATCTGGGATCAGACAATTCACATGAGCAGCTCATACTATTTACATTGTTTTACTTACTTTTTGGGCATCTCAAGTTATCTGTTCGTTGGTCAGGAGAGCCAGATATTGGCTTTATATCCCTTGTAGGAAAATTGATTCTGAGAGATGAAAGGAGATAACGATGTGCAGTTCGTTAGCGTTTGTGATACATGAAACACATTTAACCATGAAATTGAGCAAAAATATAAGTTTAACTTTCAAATGTTTTCTACAAATGCACACAGTAATAGTTCAACAAAAGTTGCACAAAATATTTATACCTGTGCTATAAATCATGTTTACAATGTCTCTTTTATGTACTCTTTACCTTTTATAAATTAAATATTCTGAAATTGATAACAAACCATATAAGCTCCCATCCCAACACTGTCCCTGTTGTTTTACATGCAAAGAATATGAAAGTATAGATTAGTATGTTCCTTCTATCAGTTATACAACTTTTTAACCAATCATTTACTGTCAAAGGAGTAAAGGGTGAAGGGGAGATTGTTTCCTTACTTGGGCAAGCGCACCCCATGAGTTCTCGGTGGTCCCTCTAGTTTCTTGCCCAGATGAGACTCAGGCTGTATCTTTAAGTCATCTGGTCTTGTAAAACCTGCTAGAGATATACATAAACCAATTACATTACACATAGGCACATGCATAGTAAATGGCTGTTAGGGCATTATATAGCCCTCACTAGTCTAGTCTTAATGCATTTGTACATGTATTATTGGCTGAATTACTTTTAAATATGTGCAAGCATTTTATTTAACAAGTGAATTTATGAATGTATTAAATGTATATGTTAAGAAACCTGTTGTCTAGATCTAAAATTCAGCTCTCCATACATTTTTATTTTGGCCCCTCATTTCCCTATTCTACACTAGTTCTCTCCCACAAGCCATTTACAACATAGTGTTCTTTTTTCTCTGTGTGTATATATGTTTGTGAGTCTGTGTGTGCATAATGATTTTGAGTCTTCCTGCATATACTTGTTAGTGGAACTAAAGTATACACCCTATACACATATTGGGGCCGATTTATCATATGTCTGTCCGACATGATCCACTCAGAGGCGGTCTTAAGCATATGGTGCTTAATAATTCGGCCCCATAGGGTACATATATTTATATTCATTTTATCATGAAGCATTTCTAAACATTTCCTCACTGGTCCTGTGAGCAATGAATACATTACTGTGTGGGCTCTTATCTGACAATGTTGAATGCCTCAATGTGATACTTTCATGGTCTATATATTTGCTTACCTTCTTCATTTTGTATTCCTTGCCTATTTGCCATTGTCGACGTATATATCCCTATTTTCCTTTATCTACAAATTTAGCTAACAGTTTATGTTTCTAAAATATGTATTTATTTGTTTTTCTCTATCTGTCTGACCACCAGCCATTTTCTATATCTATTGAACCCATTTATTTATATATAGCCCTTAATTTATCTCTCTGAAGCTCCTTACATTTTAGGGCAAACAATTCATTGCAACGTCCAATCCCCTTCTCTGTTCCCTGGATGATAGGAGGAAGTATAGGTGACATCTTTGCAGGACTTGGCCTAGCGCTGAGAAAACAAAAAGAGATACTGGTGAACATCTAAAGTTGAGGACATTGACAAATAATTCAGCCATTAAATAGATAACAAGATAAAAAAATGCAAACTTAGGGCCCCATGTATTAAAAGGCGAGCGGACAGCTTCTCAACTTGCGAAGCTGTCCACCTGCCTTCGCTGCATACGGGCAGTGGATCTGTTGATCTGATTGCACAAGTGAAGGGGCTGGCAATCACAAAGAGCAAGCAAGCTCTCTGTGATTTTCCCTCGCCACCTCAGAGGTGGCGTAGGGTGTAAGAAGCAACGGTATAAGGATCGCTGCTTCTTAAATTGCAAGAAGCAGGCTCGCATATGCAAACCTGCACAGCAAGGGCTCTGGAGCAGCTCTCGCTGCTTTGTACATGGAGCCCTAACAATAACTTTGTCTCCCAGTTTACACCATGAAGCTACAAGTGCATGAGTATACATTGCGTGTACAATAGGGTTACAATTTCAAATTGTATACTTTTTAAGGATCATGTAATGGTTAGGTAAACTGTTTTCTATAAAGCTTAATACACTGTAGTTTTTCTAAACTATTCTGTAGTATTGCTGGCACTCAGAACCCATCCAACCCCACCAAGCTTAGCGCCAGCTGTCCCCACATTATCTCAGATCCATATAATATGTTACTGCCAAAATTCCTAAGCTTATCAAATATTTGTCCATTGCTGGTCAAGGTAACAGTGATATCTTACTTCAGCACACAGCGTGTTCCATTTGCGCTGACAGGTTGTCCTTGTTTCTTCTCTGCCCTTTTCCCAAGAAAACTGGTTTCCTGAGCTGAAGAGTCTGCTAAATACACAAACACATATTTATTTGCATATACAACTACTGGGTTGTGCTTTATGTCCTTGACGTTTTAGTGTTGGTGACATTTTCACATTTACAAGTTTTATTAAATTCCTTAATTGTCTTTACTTTCTATGTTTTCCAGGGGAGATCTTGCCGTATGGGACATTTGATAGCCATGTCTTGTCTTGTATCCTTATTTTAATCCAATAAACCGACAGTAAAGTCAAAATAAAATGATTGAGCATGCAGTTAAAAAAATAAAATGTACTTTTATTATCAAATTTGCTTTGTTCTCTTGGTATTCATTATTGAAGAGTAAACCTGTGTAGACTTAAACATTTTTGCAAGCACTGCTGCCATAGAGAGCTAAAGACACGTGCATGCTCCTGAGCTTTTATGAGCTTACTTAGGCTTACTTTTTAACAAAGGATAAGGATACCAAAAAAGAAAAAGAAAATTGATCACAGAAGAAAATTGGAAGGATTTTTAAAACTGCATACTCTACCAAAATCATCAAATTTATATTTTGACTTTACAGTGCCTTTGGCAAGTGGCAAAGCTATTGGATAATTGAAAATATGGCCTCACCATAAACAAATTAAACTGTTGTTAATCTTTCCTTTGTTGTCTGTATATTTGTATTTGTAATGTTCTCTTTACTTTCTGATTGTAATTGCATGTATGCCATATACTCTACATGTGTCTTCCTGTATGTCCCTGTCTGCCTCTGAAACAATTTCTCTGTGACTATCCTTAAATGTCTGTCACTGACACACACATGCACACATACACATATACACACGCATACACACACGGGCACACGTACACACACACAAGCACAAATACGTACACAGGTGCACACACACATATACACACATGGGCACACGTATACACACACAAGCACAACTACGTACACATGTACACACACTCACGCATATACAGACACAAACATGCACACACACAGACAGATACATAAACATACACACACACACGCATACACACACGGGCACACGTACACACACAAGCACAAATACGTACACATACAGTACATACGCAGGCACAGACACAAAAACACACACATACATACGCACTCACATACAGACATATAAACACGCACACACACACAGATACATAAACATACACACACATACACACACACACACATACACACACTCAGACATAGACACAAACAAAAACACTAATGTAACTCACATTTGGGGGTATATATCGCTGGTAATCTACAGGTGATATAGTTCTTGTTTTCATGTTTCTGGGCAAAGCTGCCTGATGTCAATTTGTCTTTCACAGGAAATGTCCTGGTACTGAGGGAAGGAAAAAATAATTATGAAAATATTATACAGTTATATTTATTAAGTTATATGTGTCGAAACAGCTTATTACTATTGCCAGCCTTAAACTTCCTCCAAACTTGTTTTAATTATTAAATAGTATACAATATGAAATATTGTAAACTGTCTTATGTTAGTTGTAAAAGAAAGAAAACTTGTAACTATTTGTCATGGTGTCAATGATTGCTTACGTCAGAGAGCAGCTTGCCACGTCAATGTGAGGGAGTCTTTCCTTCTTCTGTGCATCACGGTTGAGTGTAGGCAAAACGGGGGAGCACCAGTTGTTGACAGGCATCTCCATCATAACATATCTTTTGTTATTTGGTCCTTTATAGTCTGTTAAAGGATATATACATATCTATGTAAATAGGCTGATTATAAAAATACATGCATAGTGGACCAATCTAATTCCCATGATTGTATTTCATAGTGAAGTAAATTTTAACCAAATTCTCTTTTCTTATTAGGCGATGAACTCCTTCTAAGGGGTTAAACACATGCTGAAAGTTGTACACCTGACTCACTCCTGTGTCTCTCCAGATGTGGCTGGCGAGCAAATCAGAAGCTGCATATATACATATCCTCCAGGCATATCCTCCTATTAAGGAGCGGCATAGAAGTGAGCTAGGTGTATCACTTTGGCTGTTTTTTTATACTACTTAGCAGCAGTTAAATATATTGGGGTAGATTACAAGTGGAGCAGTATTTAGTGTTCTCACTCGAGCGTAAACACTGCTAGAAGTTACCTTTTTGCGTGTGTCAGATAGCACACATATTACAAGTTGTAACTAAAAAGTTTATGCACAAGCGAAGCCTGACGCGGGCAAGCTTCAGAACTTTGGATACCGCGACCATGTTAACTTTTCCCCATAGACTTCAATGGAGCTGGATTTTCAAAAAACACGTGCTAACCCAGCTGCATTAAAATGAATGCGCTATAGTCGACATGATTTATGAAGATTTTCAATTCCAATGTTCTACATATAGGTAGATACAGATATATATATAGGAATCTTGATTTGATTTACTTTCAACTTGTAATACCATACTAAAACTTAGTGCGTCACTTGTAATCTAGCCCATTGTGGGGGGAAATTAAACAGTTTAAAAATCAAATAATCTAATTATTTAATTTTTAAACTAGAAAATATTTTCAAAATATCTTAAATTACATGTATGTCTTTTAAATTAGTGATTACAAAATGATGTAAAAAGTATACTTACAAGGACTCCTGATATCAGGGAGCTTAAAACTCCGATCCATGGTACTAATCTTTTTATGTATTAGTTTAGTATACTAAGGGCTCTTCATCCTTAAAAAATAAAAAAAGAGGGAGAGGATGAATACACTCGAATCTTGACAAAATGTAAAACAATGTACAGTAATTGCTATCTAAACTTTACTGAAATTTGCGTCTACGGCAGCAAGTTTGTTCCTTTCACCAGAAAACATTACAACCACTACAAAACATGTACAAAGTATTTCTTTTACTTAAAGGGCCATAATACCCAAATGTTGAAACACTTGAAAGTGATGCAGCATAGCTTTAAAAAGCTGACTAGAAAATATCACCTGAACATCTCTATGTAAAAAAGAAAGATATTTTGCCTCAAAAGTTCCTCAGTAGCCACATCCCATTGTAAAGGACTTTTAAGCAGCAAATCTGTATGTCTGTCCTAGGACAGCTAAGGGGTTGAGCCTCGTGCACTTTCATGTTATTTCCCAATTCCGTTTAAAGGAAGCTTACCATGAAATCTTACCATGAGTTAAGTGAAATCTCATGAGATCACAGTAAAAGAGTTAATGACCTCAGCACTGCTGATGCTGATTGGCTGCTGTTCATTTCTTCATTTTTTTTTATTTTTTTTTTTACCTTCAGCTGGGCTGCAGCTGAGTATAACTTTTTACACAGAACTTACTCTGCTGAGCTGATGAGATTGTGAGGTAAAATATCTTCCTTTTTTTACATAGAGATGCCCATGTGATATTTTCCTGCCAGCTTTTTACAGTTATACTGCATCAGTTTCAAGTGATTTAGCATATGAGTATTATGTCCCTTTAATATACATTTATGTTTATCTATATTTCTCAAACCTCTCTTTACATCCCCACTATACACACAGTAAAAAAGTTGGGCCAAACTGAAAAGATAAAGATATTGTGAAGCCCTTTATTAGCACTAAACTAATGATTATTATGTGATATTAGATGCTAATTAATGCTTTAACTGGATTTCCCATAGAGTGCCAAGTTTCCATTTTTGAGCTTTGAATTCTAGCAATGGAATGGGATGTGCTCCCAAGCTATCAAATGCTGATGTTATAAAAAAAAAATCACAACATCAAAGTTTAGTATTTATTATCTAAATGCTATACAAATTATTTCAGTTTTGTTGCTGAATGAGAGAACCAAAAAAAAACAGAAGTCAATAAAAAGTAAAGCTTCCACTACATTGCTGTTCTAATATAAACCAATTGTCTCTTCTCGTTATTAAAGGGATATGAAACACAATTTTTTCTTTCATGATTCAGACATAGCATACAATTAAAAAAAACTATCAATTGGTTCTGTTAAAAAAATTGCTTCATTCTCTTGGTAGCTTTTAAAGGAGCAGCAAAAGCAATTTACTACTGGGAATCTACTGGATAAGCCAATGACAAAAGCATATTTCACTTTAACTGTCTCGTTTTTCCCAGGACAGTGCCGTTTTTTGGCATCCTGTCCCTGCCTTTTAAGCTTGTTCCTTGTTCAATTCAGTTTGTATATAGTTTATGAATATTGTGTGCAGTTCAGTACTCCCACCACAGAGGGCACTGTGTCATTAGTCTCATTGCTTGTTTTTTTCTGCAGTTTTCTGTGGTCTTCTGTTACAATGAAGTTTAGCAGTGTGAGCTCAGGTGTCAAGTAAGGGAAAGCCATTATTTGTGATATATAATACCATGGAGGGAAGAAGACAAGGGGTGAGGAAGCCAGGCAGCTCAATAGTCTTGCACAATTGCTTTGCTTTGTTTAGCAGGGGTTTAACACATCAAGTGTTTCATGTGCTGGGACTGGAATTTACAGAATTTACAAAAAATCCAGATTTACTGGGGAATTTCTGAGTCTATTAACTTATTGCTATCAATTTAAAAATAGCATGCTTTGTCTGAATAATAAAAGTTTTTATTGAATTATTTCCATCCCTTTTAGCAATCAGTATGGGTAAATTATACTACTAGAATTTTACGTGCTTGTTTTGGGGGTCGATATGAGTGGGCGGAGCTATGCAAACCGTAAATTGGCTTGGCTATGCCGCAAAGTGTCCCTGGAAAAAAAATGTTTTTCAAAAGTTGTCAACTATGCAAAAGTATATATGTGCAAACAGTTAACACCCAATAGTGCATTATTTCTCCTGAGACTATTTAGGTATGCTTTTCAGCAAAAGATACCAACAGAGAAAAAGAAAATGAAAATTGTAAATTTGCTTAAGATTAAATTGCAAAATAAACATTTTGGGTTTCATGTCCCTTTAAAGGGACAGTCTAGTCCAAATTAAAGTTTCATGATTCAGATAGGGCATGTCATTTTTAACAACTTCCCAATTTACTTTTATCATCAAATTTGCTTTGTTCCCTTGGTGGTATTTTTGAAAAGCTAAACCTAGGTAGGCTCAAACTGATTTCTAAACCGTTGTAAACTTTTCACAGTTAGACAGTACTAGTTCATGTGTGTCATACAGATAACATTGTGCTCACTGCCGTGGAGTTATTTAGGAGTCTGCACTGATTGGCTAAACTGCATGTTTGACAAAAGTGCTGAGATAAGGGGCAGTCTGCAGAGGCTTAGATACAAGGTAATCACAGAGGTAAAACATATATTAATATAACCGTGTTGTGTATGCAAAACTGGGGAATGGGTAATAAAGGGATTATCTATCTTTCTAAACAATACAAATTCTGGTGTAGACTGTCCCTTTAAGGCCCAGATTACAAGTGGCACCCTAATGCTGTCAAAGGACTCAATAGCGCTATAGCTGGACCGTGCTAAATTAGTAAATCAGCATTGTAAATCAGATTTAACAGAGGAGGTTTAGCGCTAAATATTGCTGAAATTACATGTTGAAAGTTATGGGCTGTGTTTGAGCCAAAGTCCAAATAGCGCTAGAATAATTATCACAACCTGAGACCTGAAGAAAAGTGTAAGGGTTAAAAAAAAGTCTCAAAAAACACATGTAAAACACATAAAAATAAAGTATTGCTATTATATACACACAAATTATTAAAAAAAAATTGAAAAATTATGCTAAAAAGGGATAAATATATAATTTTTTTATGATTCAGATAAAGTGTACAATTAAATAAAAAGGCTTTCCAACCTAATTCTATCACCACTTTGTTCCTTTGGTATCCTTTGTTGAAAAGCAAGTAGGTAGGTTTAGGAATTTGCACGTCTAGAGAACTATATGGCAGCAATTTAGCAAAAATGCTTTTAACAACGTTGTTCATTGTGCAAACACTGCTTCTATATAGTGTGTAAAATAATTAATGCAAACTGCTGTTACATAGTTCTCCAGATCCGTACATACTTCCCAGTCCTGTACTGAGCATAAGTCACAAAGGGTATTTGCCCAGTGGGCTGGTGCTGGTTGCAGGCCAGGGCCTGTTGCCTTAGCACTGTTTCATTGCCAGCATTATTATTTGTGCATGATGCAGGGAGCCCGCCATAAGCTGGTCCCGTCCTGTTCAGGTTCCAGTAACCTTGAGAACTGTGACTGCACAGTCTAATTAGCAATATATAGTTATTCTTTAATTAAAGTTAAAACTTATGTTTTTTTTTTGTTTGTTTTTTTACATTTTACGTTTTTACTATTTAGTTACAACTAATTTACAAAATACAGTGACAGAAGGATGTTATAAACTTTAAATGTTTTTGTAAGTCAAACTAATAGATTATTCTACAGATTTGGGTGTGGTTAGATTACAAACACATTACCCAGGCAACACACACACATACTACCCAGAGTGCACACATACACATGCACATTACCCAGGGAAAAAACACACACACATTACTCGGACAACACACACACATACTACCCAGAGTGCACACATACACATGCACATTACCCAGGGAAAACACACACACACATTACTCGGACAACACACACACATACTACCCAGAGTGCACACATACACATGCACATTACCCAGGGAAAAAACACACACACATTACTCGGACAACACACACACATACTACCCAGAGTGCACACATACACATGCACATTACCCAGGGAAAACACACACACACATTACTCGGACAACACACACACATACTACCCAGAGTGCACACATACACATGCACATTACCCAGGAAAAACACACACACATTACTCGGACAACACACACACATACTACCCAGAGTGCACACATACACATGCACATTACACAAGAAAAACACACACACATTACTCGGACAACACACACACATACTACCCAGAGTGCACACATACACATGCACATTACCCAGGGAAAACACACACACACATTACTCGGACAACACACACATATACTACCCAGAGTGCACACATACACATGCACATTACCCATGGAAAACACACACATTACTCGGACAACACACACACATACTACCCAGAGTGCACACATACACATGCACATTACCCATGGAAAACACACACATTACTCGGACAACACACACACATACTACCCAGAGTGCACACATACACATGCACATTACCCAGGGAAAACACACACACATTACTCGACAACACACACACATACTACCTAGGGTGCATAAACACAACACATACAAACGTTACCAAGGGAACACACAAATACATTACACAGAGAACACATACACACACATATGGTGAACACTCACACATATTACCCAAGGTGCACACACACAACACATGCACGCACATCACCCAGGCAACACACATACAGTATACACAAACAACCAGCATGTCAAAATGAGAATTATTTTTTTTTACCACCAGTTTACAACAGCAACACATCCCTTTAATTGTTAAACATCATATTAATTAACAGTACAATCTTGATAGAAAGGAAACATGTTTTGAAGCACTTGGTTATGACAAATCCATCATATTTTGGAATGTTACAAAATGATATAATAGAGTAGTTAAAGGGATACAAAACCCAGATATTTTATTTTATGATTCAAATAGAGCATGCAAATTTAAGCAACTTTCAAATTTACTCATATTATAATTTTTTCTTCATTCTCTTATGTATCTTTATTTGAAAAAGCAGGAATAAAAGCTTAGGGGCCGACCCATTTTTGGTTCAGAACACTGGATAGCGCAAGCGCTACCTAGGTGCTGAAACTAAAATGGGCCAGCTCCTAAGCTTTTATTCAAATAAAGATACCAAGGCCTAGATTTAGAGTTGGGCGGTAGCCGTGAAAACCAGCTTTAGAGGCTACTAACGCTGGTTTTTACCGCCCTCTGGTATTTGGAGCCAGTTATTAAAGGGTCTAACGCTCACTTTCCAGCCGCGACTTTTCCATACCGCAGATCCCCTTACGTCATTTGTGTATCCTATCTTTTCAATGGGATCTTTCTAACGCCGGTATTTAGAGTCGTGGCTGAAGTGAGCGTTAGAAATCTAACGACAAAACTCCAGCCGCAGAAAAAAGTCAGTAGTTAAGAGCTTTCTGGGCTAACGCCGGTTTATAAAGCTCTTAACTACTGTGCTCTAAAGTACACTAACACCCATAAACTACCTATGTACCCCTAAACCAAGGTCCCCCCACATCGCCGTCACTCGATTACATTTTTTTAACCCCTAATCTGCCGACCGCCACCTACGTTATACTTATGTACCCCTAATCTGCTGCCCCTAACACCGCCGACCCCTATATTATATTTATTAACCCCTAATCTGCCCCCCACAACGTCGCCGCCACCTACCTACAATTATTAACCCCTAATCTGCCGACCGGAGCTCACCGCTAGTATAATAAATGTATTAACCCCTAATCCGCCTCACTCCCGCCTCAATAACCCTATAATAAATAGTATTAACCCCTAATCTGCCCTCCCTAACATCGCCGACAGCTAACTTCAAGTATTAACCCCTAATCTGCCGATCGGAGCTCACCGCTACTCTAATAAATTGTTTAACCCCTTAAGCTAATTCTAACCCTAACACTAACACCCCCCTAAGTTAAATATAATTTTTATCTAACGAAATATTATTAAATAAATTATTCCTATTTAAATCTAAATATTTACCTGTAAAATAAATCCTAATATAGCTACAATATAAATTATAATTATATCTTAGCTATTTTAAGATTAATATTTATTTTACAGGCAACTTTGTAATTATTTTAACCAGGTACAATAGCTATTAAATAGTTAAGAACTATTTAATAGCTACCTAGTTAAAATAATTACAAAATTACCTGTAAAATAAATCCTAACCTAAGTTACAATTAAACCTAACACTACACTAGCAATAAATTAATTAAATAAAATACCTACAATTATCTACAATTAAACCTAACACTACACTATCAATAAATTAATTAAATACAATATCTACAAATAAATACAATGAAATAAACTAACTAAAGTACAAAAAATAAAAAAGAACTAAGTTACAAAAAATAAAAAAATATTTACAAACATTAGAAAAATATTACAACAATTTTAAACTAATTACACCTACTCTAAGCCCCCTAATAAAATAACAAAGCCCCCCAAAATAAAAAAATGCTGTACCCTATTCTAAATTAAAAAAGTTCAAAGCTCTTTTACCTTACCAGCCCTGAACAGGGCCCTTTGCGGGGCATGCCCCAAATAATTCAGCTCTTTTGCCTGTAAAAAAAACACATACAATACCCCCCCCCCAACATTACAACCCACCACCCACATACCCCTAATCTAACCCAAACCCCCCTTAAATAAACCTAACACTAAGCCCCTGAATATCTTCCTACCTTATCTTCACCTCGCCGGGTATCACACCGATCCGTCCTGGCTCCGGAATCTTCATCCAAGCGGGGGCTGGCGATCCATAAACCGGCGGCTGAAGAGGTCCAGAAGAGGCTCCAAAGTCTTCATCCTATCCGGGAAGAAGAGGCGATCCGGACCGGCAACCATCTTGATCCAAGCGGCATCTTCTATCTTCATCCGATGAGGAACGGCTCCATCTTGCAGACCTCCGACGCGGAACATCCTGCTGGCCCGATGGACTACCGAAGAAGGAAGGCTCCTTTAAGGGACGTGATCCTCGATGGCGTCCCTCGAATTCCGATTGGCTGATAGGATTCTATCAGCCAATCGGAATTAAGGTAGGAATATTCTGATTGGCTGATGGAATCAACCAATCAGAATCAAGTTCAACACGATTGGCTGATCCAATCCGGTCCGGTCCGGATCGCCTCTTCTTCCCGGATAGGATGAAGACTTTGGAGCCTCTTCTGGACCTCTTCAGCCACCGGATTATGGATCGCCAGCCCCCGCTTGGGCTTGGATGAAGATTCCGGAGCCAGGACGGATCGGTGTGATACCCGGCGAGGTGAAGATAAGGTAGGAAGATCTTCAGGGGCTTAGTGGAGGGGGGTTTGGGTTAGATTAGGGGTATGTGGGTGGTGGGATGTAATGTTGTGGGGGGGGTATTGTATGTGTTTTTTTTACAGGCAAAAGAGCTGAATTCTTTGGGGCATGCCCCGCAAAGGGCCCTGTTCAGGGCTGGTAAGGTAAAAGAGCTTTGAACTTTTTTAATTTAGAATAGGGTAGGGCATTTTTTTTATTTTGGGGGGCTTTGTTATTTTATTAGGTGGCTTAGAGTAGGTGTAATTAGTTTAAAATTGTTGTAATATTTTTCTAATGTTTGTAAATATTTTTTTATTTTTTGTAACTTAGTTCTTTTTTATTTTTTGTACTTTAGTTAGTTTATTTCATTGTATTTATTTGTAGATATTGTATTTAATTAATTAATTTATTGATAGTGTAGTGTTAGGTTTAATTGTAGATAATTGTAGGTATTTTATTTAATTAATTTATTGATCGTGTAGTGTTAGGTTTAATTGTAACTTAGGTAAGGATTTATTTTACAGGTAATTTTGTAATTATTTTAACTATTTTAGCTATTAAATAGTTCTTAACTATTTAATAGCTATTGTACCTGGTTAAAATAAATACAAAGTTACCTGTGAAATAAATATAAATCCTAAAATAGCTATAATATAATTATAATTTATATTGTAGCTATATTAGGGTTTATTTTACAGGTAAGTATTTAGCTTTAAATAGGAATAATTTATTTAATAAGAGTTAATTTATTTCGTTAGATTTAAATTATATTTAACTTAGGGGGTGTTAGTGTTAGGGTTAGACTTAGCTTTAGGGGTTAATCCATTTATTACAGTAGCGGCGAGAATCGGTCGGCAGATTAGGGGTTAATGTTTGAAGTTAGGTGTCGGCGATGTTAGGGAGGGCAGATTAGGGGTTAATACTATTTATTATAGGGTTAATGAGGCGGGAGTGAGGCGGATTAGGGGTTAATAACTTTATTATAGTAGCGGTGCAGTCCGCTCGGCAGATTAGGGGTTAATTAGTGTAGGCAGGTGGAGGCGACATTGTGGGGGGCAGATTAGGGGTTAATTAATATAATATAGGGGTCAGCGGTGTTAGGGGCAGCAGATTAGGGGTACATAGGGATAATGTAAGTAGCGGCGGTTTACGGAGCGGCAGATTAGGGGTTAAATAAAATATGCAGGTGTCAGCGATAGCGGAGGCGGCAGATTAGAGGTTAATAAGTGTAAGGTTAGGGGTGTGTAGACTCGGGGTACATGTTAGGGTGTTAGGTGCAGACGTAGGAAGTGTTTCCCCATAGAAAACAATGGGGCTGCGTTAGGAGCTGAACGCGGCTTTTTTGCAGGTGTTAGTTTTTTTTTCAGCTCAAACAGCCCCATTGTTTTCTATGGGGGAATCATGCACAAGCACGTTTTTTAAGCTGGCCACATCCGTAAGCACCGCTGGTATCGAGAGTTGCAGTGGCGGTAAATTATGCTCTACGCTCCCTTTTTGGAGCCTAACGCACTGAAAACCCAGCCATTCTGTGAACTCTAAATACCAGCGGTATTTAAAAGGTGCGGGAGAAAAAAAGCACGCGTAGCTAAAGCACCCCTTCTAATGCAAAACTCCAAATCTAGGCGTAAGAAAACTAAGAAAAAATGATAATAGTAGTAAATTAGAAAGTTGCTTAAAATTGCATGCTCTATCTGAATCATAAAAGAAAACATTTGGGTTTAGTGTCCCTTTAATTACTGAATAGTGTAAGGCATGAGATGATTGGGACAAAAAAAATAAGAACTTTTCTTAAAGGGCCACTAAAGTCAAAATTAAACTTTCATGATTCAGATAGAGCATGAAATAAAAAAAAAAATAGATAATGCCCATTAAGCATAATATTAGTATAATATTACAAAAATAAAAATGTATTTTGATAAATAATTACAATTAAATTGTAAAAATATGAATCCAATGTTGCAGAGTTACAATAGTTGAATCATGCTCGCTCATAAATAAATATTATACCATACCAGACAGTCTGACAGCATTTTGGTTCAGATACTATTTTCTGCCCTTATAAGTTCAGGGAAGGGATATGTATACCCTTTTAAACAATCCTTTGGCATTACATCATGAGTAATTAACAAAGAAACAAATAATAATAATCCTATAACCTTGAGCTAAAAACAATAAGTAGCATATTGGCTCCATTGAGAGTGGTCATAAGACAAACAATGTTATAACCTTGGGTGAAGATACAAGAAGTTCATTTCACAATAGCATATCATTTTACTTGATTTATTACTTATTTTATTTAAAACTATTATATTTATTAATGCTTATTATATATATTAAAACACTACATTGTAATTTAGTAAAGCATTTTCTCTTTCATTTGTAATAACTACCTTTATTGATAAACTCCCTAAGAACTAAACTATATTACATTATAAACATGAATAAATGATGTGCCTGTATCAAATAATTGCATGAACATTGAATGAACACAAATTTTGCCATTTAGAAGTGTTATTTATTTATTAGAAAAACTTAATAGAGGGACTAACATTTTGAATATTCAGTAAGTGGAAAGAATTGAAGAAAAGCCACTAGCATAGGGAAACTTCTATAAATTAGACTTAGGTAGCTCAGAAAATAAGTAAAATCTTTTTTAAAATGACAAGAGACTTGTGTGAGAGAGATGCAGGATTTTGTATTGTTAGATTTTATTCTTTCATTAGGGCATAAACAATAATATATAAATTAGAAGAGAGTTGATATTATTAACAATGATGCTGTCTATTTATGGTAACTTATATTAATGTTGATATCATGTAACAATGCTGCTTACATGGTTTATGTGTTAAGGGACAGTCAACACCAGAATTTTTGTTGTTTTAAAAGATAGATAATCACTTTATTACCCATTTCCCAGTTTTGCATAACCAACACAGTTATATTAATACACTTTTTACCTCTGTGATTACCTTGTATCTAAGCATCTTCTGACAGCCCCCTGATCACATGACATTTTATTTATTATCTATTGACTTTTATTTTAGCCAATTAGTGCAGTGTCTGCCACAATTCACGGGCGTGCTCACAATGTTATCTATAGGGTTTACCTGAACTAGCTCTCCCCTGCTGTGAAAAGCAAATACAAAAGCATGTGATTAGAGACGGCCTTCAAGGGCTTAGCAATTATCATATGAGCCTTCCTAGGTCTAGCTTTCAACTAAGAATACCAAAAGAACAAAGCAAAATTGGTGATAAAAGTAAATTGGAAAGTTGTTTAAAATGACATGCCCTATTTGAAACATGAAAGTTTTTTTTTTTACTTGACTGTCCCTTTAGTATATATACATGATTTTGTCCTACAACAAACAAATAACTGAGAGCAGTTTGTGTATCTTACCGGTTAAGGATGAGGCCAAGTTGGTATAGAGCAGCTCTGTAGAGCTTAAAATTAAATTTGTAGGTATCCTGCAATTCAGAAGCGAACCACCAGCAAGTGAGCTAGACAGCTAACTGAGTGAGACTCTCACTGTGCTATTGTTCTTTATTCACAATGCACAGTGACATCACAACACCAGCAATGGATGACATCATAATATTGTGCTACTGCTCTTGGTGCGGCAGAAAGGGTGAGATCCCAATGTCAGCAGTTGGTGATGTCATAAAACAGTGCTAGTAACCAGGATCAGGAAAAGTACTGACTAATGGTGCATTGTCAGATATCAGTAACTCTACATGCTACATATAACTAAAATCAGTACTAGACATAATATTTTCTCCCTGTTGTCCACACAATAACATCATTGCTTGTTTAATTGTTTTTCATGAGATATTTATAGAGGTGGGTTCTGGCTGTTTTCTTTAACCCCTTAACGACCAAGGACGTACGCCACACGTCCTCAAAAAAAATACAGTTAATGACCGAGGACGTGTGGCGTACGTCCTTGGTCTGGAAAGCAGCTGGAAGCGATCCTGCTCGCTTCCAGCTGCTTTCCGGTTATTGCAGTGATGCCTCAACATCGAGGCATCCTGCAATAACCCTCCTTGGCCATCCGATGCAGAGAGAGCCACTCTGTGGCCCTCTCTGTACCGGACATCGATGGCCGGTTTCGTTGGTGGGTGGGAGCCAGTCTGGGAGGCGGGTGGGCGGCCATCGATGGGCCGTATGATGTGGAGGGGGGCGGGATCGTGGGCGGGAACGCCGGGTGCACGCGCAGGCGAGCGCGGGGGTAGGAAGTGGGTGGGAACCGCTACACTACAGAAAAATGATGGGAGAAAAGTGGCAGTGATTGCCAAATATATTTAAATATATGTCGATCTAAGAGATCTGGGAGGGGTGGTGGGTTGGTCTTTTGGGGGGGGCAAGCTACACTACAGAAAATTATTTAAAAAAATAATAAAAACATGTTTTACTATAAACTGGGTACTGGCAGACAGCTGCCAGTACCAAAGATGGCTACTAATAAGTTAGAGGGGGATGGGTAAAGAGCTGTTTGGGGGGTATCAGGGAGGTTGGGGGCTAAGGGGGGATCCTCCAGAGCAGCATATGTAAATATGCCTTTTTTTTTATTTATTTTTTATCAAGGATAGCTTTTTTTTTTAGTACTGGCAGACTTTCTGCCAGTACTTAACATGGCGGGGACAATTGTGGGGTGGGGGAGGGAAGAGAGCTGTTTGGGAGGGATCAGGGGGTGTAATGTGTCAGGTGGGAGGCTGATCTCTACACTAAAGCTAAAATTAACCCTGCAAGCTCCCTACATGCTACCTAATTAACCCCTTCACTGCTAGCCATAATACACGTGTGATGCGCAGCGGCATTTAGCGGCCTTCTAATTACCAAAAAGCAACGCCAAAGCCATGCATGTCTGCTATTTCTCAACAAAGGGGATCCCAGAGAAGCATTTACAACCATTTGTGCCATAATTGCACAAGCTGTTTGTAAATGATTTCAGTGAGAAACCTAAAATTGTGAAAAATTTTACTTTTTTTTTTATTTAATCGCATTTGGCGTTGAAATGGTGGCATGAAATATACCAAAATGGGCCTAGATCAATACTTAGGGTTGTCTACTACACTACAATAAAGCTAAAATTAACCCTACAAGCTCCCTACATGCTCCCTAATTAACCCCTTCATTGCTGGGCATAATACACGTGTGGTGCGCAGTGGCATTTAGCGGCCTTCTAATTACCAAAAAGCAACACCAAATCCATATATGTCTGCTATTTATGAAAAAAGGGGATTCCAGAGAAGCATTTACAACCATTTGTGCCATAATTGCACGAGCTGTTTGTAAATAAATTCAGTGAGAAACCTAAAGTTTGTAACAAAATGTGTGAAAAAGTGAACAATTTTTTTTATTTGATCGCATTTGGCGGTGAAATGGTGGCATGAAATATACCAAAATGGGCCTAGATCAATACTTTGGGATGTCTTCTAAAAAAATATATATACATGTCAAGGGATATTCAGGGATTCCTGGAAGATATCAGTGTTCCAATGTAACTAGCGCTAAGTTTGAAAAAAAGTGGTTTGGAAATAGCAAAGTGCTACTTGTATTTATTGCCTTATAACTTGCAAAAAAAAGCAAAGAACATGTAAACATTGGGTATTTCTAAACTCAGGACAAAATTTAGAAACTATTTAGCATGGGTGTTGTTTGGTGGTTGTAGATGTGTAACAGATTTTGGGGGTCAAAGTTAGAAAAAGTGTGTTTCTTTCCATTTTTTCCTCATATTTTATATTTTTTTTATAGTAAATTATAAGATATGATGAAAATAATGGTATTTTTAGAAAGAACATTTAATGGCGAGAAAAACGGTATATAATATGTGTGGGTACAGTAAATGAGTAAGAGTAAAATTACAGCTAAACACAAACACTGCAGAAATGTAAAAATAGCCTTGGTCCCAAACGGTCAGAAAATGGAAAAGTGCTGTGGTCATTAAGGGTTTAAACACAACTCAAATGCACTTTATCGCAATAAAGATTATAGCACAAATATAATTATTTAGATGTTATAGCAGTGTTTGTTGTTCAGAAACCAGAGGATATATATATATATATATATATGTGTACTTTGGCAGTTGAATGGACATAAAACAGGTTGAGATCTGTAGATAACCTAAAAGGGCTAATTTATTAAACATAGTTTGCATAAAAAAATTGTTTAACAATTGCTGGCAAGTATTTTAAAATAATTTTCAAAAATAAGCAAAATGAATTACATAGCTAAGCTGCCTGGAGCAGCCAACTCCACCCCCCCCCCCTTATCAGTGTTTAGACACACGCCTTGTATTTCAACTGAGTTCACAGCTTCTGGGCATGCTCCAGCAGATAATCCCTATTCACTTTTGTATTCTACCAAAGCAACAATATATATAGATATAGCCATAAAAGGAATTTTGTGGGGGTAGTTAGAGCTTTACAGTTCAGAAACTAAAAAGAAAGGGTTAATGGCGAGGCATTGCAGTATAAATTTGCAGGTAAAGTAATTAAAGTACATATTACTATATTTTGTCTCTATCCAAACTTGTTTTATGTCCCTACAATACCCTGCTAATAAATCTGTCTTCAAACAAAATGCTTTAAAGTAGCCACAGTAACTTTCCCACCCTTACACAAACACATGCACGTAAATGTTCTTCGCAGCCTTACACCATCCTCATACCCACACATATGCATAACAGAACACATGCATCATACCTTTAAAAGTATGTCACACATTTTTACATATAAATACAAAAAAAAAGTTCATTGAAAAAAGGTTTTAACAGGGATATAAAGGGATATGGTATATGACAAGGTGCTAGAATGTAAAGGACACAAAGGTGTAAATGTATGTTTGTATATTTGTATATGTTTATATACGTGTAGGTAAATATATGTGTGGGTAGGTGTATGTATGTATGTGGGGAGTTTAAAGTTATATTTCCTATGGACTTTAGGGGTTATTGTAGAGGACAACCACATGTTGTGATTCACACTCAAGTAGTTGAACAGTAGCAAGAAAAACAAGAGCTTGATTTGTGCCTATACCTGCCTATAATCAGTGTTTATATGTCATTGCATAAAATTGATCAATTATAATGAGGCATTGTGAGGTTCAGTGTAGAAGTGGATGAGGGGGGCGGAGAAAAGTGAAGGAATGGAACAGGAGGGTAAACATAGTAAGAATCTGAAGAATATTTCAGAAGGAAAGAGGAAGAATGGACCAGTTTTGGAAGAGGGGGAGAAATGAAGGAAGATTATAGTTGGTGTTGGGAAGCTGAAATAAAATGGATAAAACAAGAAGTCATTTAATGTTAGTGGAGAAGGAAAAGGAAATAGTTGCTAGTGTGTTGTGACCTGCAATATACATCAGCTTTCTTTTAGCTGAGTAGTACTAAAGCTTTTACAGTTATGTATGTGACACCTTCTGGCTTCATGTTAGCTCAGAGAATTACTAGTTAAAACTGGACTAAGCTGCTAAGCAAGAAGAATGCTGCAATGTGTTAGATAAATTATAAATATTACGGTATAGTGAGTGACTGTCTTGACTGCAAATCTAGGTCAGCTCTTGTGAGCAAAAAGCAGCAGCCTAAAAAGAAATCCACCAGCAATTCTACACTTTAGCAAATCTGTCTGTTTTTATTCTTTTATTTCTCATGTTTCCCTTATATCTACATAGCTCACCAATTTTACTTTTAGTTTGCTTTTTGCTTTTGTATTTTTCTTCTGTATTTATTGTACTGTGTGTATTGGAAATGCAATTATCAGTATTTCTTAGCAACTTCCAGCTTTGTCTTTCGCCTACATTACTCCCACCCACATGCCTATATTATTAATATGGTAATTATAGACCCAAATACACAAGACTTGATACTGATTTTTAAAGAATAGGTTTACTACTGAACAGTTATAACTAAATGACACTAAATGAAAACAGACAATTAAAAGGGTTGAATTCTGTATACTGTACATCGCTAAATGCCTAAAAAAAAAATACTAGGAACTAAATAAAGGCACTCAGTGTCAATCAGAAAAATAAAAAACTACTCTACAAAACATTTTTATGTTCTGCCTCCCAACATACTTAGAATATTTTATCTAACAGCAGGTAGTGAGTAACACGCAGTAATCATATGTCTTATTCACTTACAATTTAGAAAATAACTTTGTGGCATAGATATGAATGGTTTTATAATGGTTTCTATAGTCTGTGAAATTACAGGGAACACATACAATCAAACGCTTAAAGTATTAGAGACTGAAGCTAACCTAGTGAACATTTTACTAGTATTACAAAAATTGAGGACAATTACATGAACTATTAATGCCTAATATAGCTCTGAATGTTGTATATGTAAATATTTCCAATGTCTCAATAGACATTTACAGGCTCCTTTTAAAAGGACATTAAGTCAAAATTAAACGTTCATGAATATATGCACACTTTTTGAGGCACCAGCTATAACTAAGCAAGAGTTTACAGTGTGTTCGTATATGAGTCTGTGATTGGCTGATGACTGTCAAATAATACAAAGGGACAGCAAATTGAAGAAAATTTTTAAAAATTGTGAGAAATAAAGCTACAGCTTAATTAAAAAAATCAGTTAGTGTTATTGTGTTGTCAATTTATTATGCGCTTTTTGATTATTAAATTCTGCTGTATTTAATGGTCCTTTAAGTACTTTTCAAGGGCTTGAAACAAAATAAGCCTATCCTTTAAAGAGACATTGTACTATTTTGTATTATGTCACCTGAAAGAGGGTATTTTAAATACAGAGTATTACAGGGAGTGCAGAATTATTAGGCAAATGAGTATTTTGACCACATCATCCTCTTTATGCATGTTGTCTTACTCCAAGCTGTATAGGCTCGAAAGCCTACTACCAATTAAGCATATTAGGTGATGTGCATCTCTGTAATGAGAAGGGGTGTGGTCTAATGACATCAACACCCTATATCAGGTGTGCATAATTATTAGGCAACTTCCTTTCCTTTGGCAAAATGGGTCAAAAGAAGGACTTGACAGGCTCAGAAAAGTCAAAAATAGTGAGATATCTTGCAGAGGGATGCAGCACTCTTAAAATTGCAAAGCTTCTGAAGCGTGATCATCGAACAATCAAGCGTTTCATTCAAAATAGTCAACAGGGTCGCAAGAAGCGTGTGGAAAAACCAAGGCACAAAATAACTGCCCATGAACTGAGAAAAGTCAAGCATGCAGCTGCCAAGATGCCACTTGCCACCAGTTTGGTCATATTTCAGAGCTGCAACATCACTGGAGTGCCCAAAAGCACAAGGTGTGCAATACTCAGAGACATGGCCAAGGTAAGAAAGGCTGAAAGACGACCACCACTGAACAAAACACACAAGCTGAAACGTCAAGACTGGGCCAAGAAATATCTCAAGACTGATTTTTCTAAGGTTTTATGGACTGATGAAATGAGAGTGAGTCTTGATGGGCCAGATGGATGGGCCCATGGCTGGATTGGTAAAGGGCAGAGAGCTCCAGTCCGACTCAGACGCCAGCAAGGTGGAGGTGGAGTACTGGTTTGGGCTGGTATCATCAAAGATGAGCTTGTGGGGCCTTTTCGGGTTGAGGATGGAGTCAAGCTCAACTCCCAGTCCTACTGCCAGTTTCTGGAAGACACCTTCTTCAAGCAGTGGTACAGGAAGAAGTCTGCATCCTTCAAGAAAAACATGATTTTCATGCAGGACAATGCTCCATCACACGCGTCCAAGTACTCCACAGCGTGGCTGGCAAGAAAGGGTATAAAAGAAGAAAATCTAATGACAAGGCCTCCTTGTTCACCTGATCTGAACCCCATTGAGAACCTGTGGTCCATCATCAAATGTGAGATTTACAAGGAGGGAAAACAGTACACCTCTCTGAACAGTGTCTGGGAGGCTGTGGTTGCTGCTGCACGCAATGTTGATGGTGAACAGATCAAAACACTGACAGAATCCATGGATGGCAGGCTTTTGAGTGTCCTTGCAAAGAAAGGTGGCTATATTGGTCACTGATTTGTTTTTGTTTTGTTTTTGAATGTCAGAAAGGTATATTTGTGAATGTTGAGATGTTATATTGGTTTCACTGGTAAAAATAAATAATTGAAATGGGTATACATTTGTTTTTTGTTAAGTTGCCTAATAATTATGCACAGTAATAGTCACCTGCACACACAGATATCCCCCTAAAATAGCTATAACTAAAAACAAACTAAAAACTACTTCCAAAACTATTCAGCTTTGATATTAATGAGTTTTTTGGGTTCATTGAGAACATGGTTGTTGTTCAATAATAAAATTAATCCTCAAAAATACAACTTGCCTAATAATTCTGCACTCCCTGTATATATTTAGGTCTGCATAATGTCTAGGGTAACTGATATTGCACATCAGCAATACGAACAATAATGCACAATTGGGTATTAAAGGCTGTTAGTTAAAATGCATTGTAACCAAAACAAAATATTTAACTAAAGCATTTTAATGTATCAGATGCATAATCAGCATCTCCTATAATTTCAATGGAAGCGGTTGTGGCCTGCTTATTGCCCTTTTATTACAAGTTGTCCGTTAAAGGGACATGAAACCCCATTTTTTTCTTTCATGATTCAGATAGAGCATGACATTTTAAACAACTTTCTCGTTTCATTCTGTTATCAAATTTTCTGTGTTCTCTTGGTATCTTTTACTGAAAATTAGGGACATAAGCTCAGGAGCGTGCATGTGACTGAAGCATTATATGGCAGCAGTTTTGCAAGAATGTTGTTAATATGCAAGAGCACTATATGGCAGAACAATTTACTGTCATATGGTGCACCAGACACCTACCTACGTGTCTCTTCAACAGAGAATACCATGGGTATGAAAAAAATCTGAATATAGAAGCAAATTGGAAACTTTCCTAAAATGGCATGCTCTGCTTGAATTGCAAAGAGTCTCATATCCCTTTAAATGTTGAGCTCTCAGACAAGATGAAATAGTGTTTTTGCATTAGTTGCTTTTGGATGCCAGGTTATAAATGTTATTACTTGCTCTTGTGTATTTATAAACATGGACAAGAATTTTTTGCACTATCGACTTAGCTCTCGAGCATTAACCGGCATGAATTTTAGTCAGTTAAAGGGACATGAAACCCAAATTTTTTATTTCGTGATTTAGAAAGAGCATGTCATTTTAAACAACTTTCTAATTTACTTCTATTATCTTATTTGCTTCATTCTCTTGATATCACTTGCTGAAAAGCATATCTAGATATGCTCAGTAGCTACTGATTGGTTGCTGCACATATAGGCCTTGTGTGATTGGCTCACACATGTGCATTGCTATTTCTTCAACAAAGGATATCTAAAGAATTGGGCAAATTAGATAATAGAAGTAAATTGGAAAGTTGTTTAAAATGACATGCCTTATATGAATCATGAATGTTTAATTTTGACTAGACTGCCCCTTTAAGTGTTGAGCTTGTGCACAATATGCAATACTAATTTGACATTTAGCACCTTTGAAAGCCAGGTATTAAATATTAGCCCTTACTATTGTGCATTTAAAAATATGAAAATATTTTTTGTGCTTTAAAGGCTTAGTTCTTGAGCGTTATCCAACATGAATTTTAAAGCAGGCCCTCAAATCTATTATTTGAGTGAAAAATACACCCACGCTATTCCACATTGTACACTGAATATGTAGCATGCATTATGCTTCTGAGGGCACAGTATATATCAATCATGGACTTGTAATATCAGCTAGAAACAGGATTGAATATTTCAGTTATGATAATGCTCCATACAATTTTAATGTTGGTGCTCCACTTGTCATCTGGTCCTTTATGTTTTGATAAACCCACATTTTCTTGTCACACTTGTGGAGGAGTGCTCCATCAATATTGCTGTGGAAGTTTTCCCTATCATGAAGTTAAAAACTGATACCTAATTATCAGTTGTGCACAAACATATAATTCCTGTTAAATAAATGTAATTTCTTTTTCTTTAGAGCATGTCAATTTTATCACTAGCAACACTTAGATAAAGTACCACTCAGAACCCACAAAGCACTGCAGGTCCTGAACAGAAACTGCCGCTGATTCAGGGCTAGATTACTAGTGAAGCGCTATTTATCCCTCCCGCTCGCAAGCAAACAGTGCATGACTTTGGGTTTTTTTGCGCGTCGGATACCATAAAACGCTTTCACTCACACTCTAACCCAATATGCGCAAAAAGCAGAAGTTACAATATCGTGTTAACGTATTCTCCCATAGACTTCAATGAAGCGCGAAAATAAGACGCCTAAACCCAATCACATTTAACCAAGTGCGCTAAGCCAACATGAAATGTTTCTCCCTATTTTTTTTTTAAAAATAATTTTTATTCTTAAATAAATACACATTTCTATATATTTGTGTATATATACCTGTATACCTATTCCTATAGATATATAGGTATAGCTATATATAGAAATATATATTTCATAATAAAAAGTATATTATTTTCTATGTGGAGAACATAGCAATTTAAAATATGCATTTTGTGCATCGCATTTCTCTATTTAGTTCTCAACACAGTCGGGTTAGCGCACATGAGATGTTAGGATTCTTAAATATTACATATAAAATATTAATAAAAATGTATATAAATTGTTAAAAAATAATAAGCATACTGTAAAGTATATAGATATATTATATGAATTATTTATAGTATTTTACAGTATGTTTATACGTTTTTAATAATTTATATTATTTTTTATTAATATTTTATATGTAATATTTCAATAACGTACAATAAGAATAGTAAGTTTTGATGTACGCTAACCCGGCCGCGTTAAGATCTAAATTGCAAAATGCATATTTTACATACCTACTTTATGTTCTTTACATAGAAAATAATGTCCTTTTTATTAAATATATATTTCTATATAATTATATACAGTACCTCACATTTTTGTAAATATTTTATTATATCTTTTCATGTGACAACAATGAAGAAATGACACTTTGTTACAATGTAAAGTAGTGAGTGTACAGCCTGTATAACAGTGTAAATTTGCTGTCCCCTCAAAATAACTCAACACACAGCCATTAATGTCTAAACCGTTGGCAACAAAAGTGAGTACACCCCTAAGTGGAAATGTCCAAATTGGGCCCCATTAGCCATTTTCCCTCCCCGGTGTCATGTGACTCGTTAGTGTTACAAGGTCTCAGGTGTGAATAGGGAGCAGGTGTGTTAAATGTGGTGTTATTGCTCTCACACTCTCTCATACTGGTCACTGGAAGTTCAACATGGCACCTCATGGCAAAGAACTCTCTGAGGATCTTAAAAAAAGAATTGTTGCTTTACATAAAGATGGCCTAGGCTATAAGAAGATTGCCAAGACCCTGAAACTGAGCTGCAGGACGGTGGGCAAGACCATACAGTGGTTTCACAGGACAGGTTCCACTCAGAACAAGCCTCGCCATGGTCGACCAAAGTGCATGTGCTCAGCCTCATATCCAGAGGTTGTCTTTGTGAAATATACGTATGAGTGCTGCCAGCATTACTGCAGAGGTTGAAGGGGTGGGGGGTCAGCCTGTCAGTGCTCAGACCGTATGCCGCACACTGCATCAAATTGGTCTGCATGGCTGTCGTCTCAGAAGGAAGTCTCTTCTAAAGATGATGCACAAGAAAGCCTGCAAACAGTTTGTTTAAGACAAGCAGACTAAGGACATGGATTACTAGAACCATGTCATGTGGTCCGATGAGACTAAGATAAACTTATTTGGTTCAGATGGTCTCAAGTGTGTGTGGCGGCAACCAGGTGAGGAGTACAAAGACAAGTGTGTCTTGCCTACAGTCAAGCATGGTGGTGGCAGTGCCATGGTCTGGGCCTGCATGAGTGCTGCCGGCACTGGGGAGCTACAGCTCATTGAACCATGAATGCCACATGTACTGTGACATACTGAAGCAGAGCATGATCCCCTCCCTTCAGAGACTGGGCCTCCAAGATGAACACTGCCTTGCTAAAGAAACTGAGGGTAAAGGTGATAGACTGACCAAGCATGTCTCCAGACCTAAACCCTATTGAGTATCTGTGGGGCATCCTCAAATTGAAGGTGGGGGAGCGCAAGGTCTCTAACATCTACCAGCTCAGTGATGTCGTCATGGAGGAGTGGAAGAGGACTCCAGTGGCAACCTGTGAAGCTCTGGTGAACTCCATGCCCAAGATGGTTAAGGCAGTGCTGGAAAATAATGGTGGCCACACAAAATATTGACACTTTGGGCCCAAATTGGGCATATCCACTTAGGGGTGTACTCACTTTTGTTGCCAACGGTTTAGACATTAATGGCTGTGTGTTGAGTTATTTTAAGGGGAAAGCAAATTTACACTGTTATACAGACTGTACACTCACTACTTTATATTGTAGCAAAGTGTCACTTCTTCAGTGTTGTCACATGACAAGATATAATAAAATATTTACAAAAATGTGAGGGGTGTACTCACTTTTGTAATATACTGTATATCTGATACATAAATACATATGTATACATATTGGAACATATATATAAGTTCATTGGAGCTCTTTGCAGTTCAGTAGCGAAAAACATGTAAAATAATTTTTATGCAATATTCATATTTAATAAAGTGTTTAACTGTGTATTTATTGTAAATATTTCACATTCCAATGTTCTTCACATAGGGGGATATGTTCTATGTATTTATAAATAGATATTCCTATATATACTGAATTTATCTATACCTATATATATTCTTTATATATAGGTATAGATATATATTTTACCAAAAAAACACATCAGATATATGTAATAAAATGTATTTAGGAATAAATAGAACATATTCTGCTATGTCAAGAACATTGGAATGTAAAATATTAATATTTCATGCCAGGTTAGTGCACTTTGTTAATTGCAATCAGGTTTACACCCTAGTAGGGTGTTGGGTTTTAGATCTTAACGCGGTCGGGTTAGCAAACATGTAAACTTAGTATTCTTAAAGGGACATTTTACACTAGATTTTTCTTTGCATAAATGTTTTGTAGATGATCCATTTATAAAGCCCATCTGGGTTTTTTTTTTGTAAAAAATTATAGTTTTGCTTATTTTTAAATAACATTGTGCTGATTTTCAGACTCCTAACCAAGCCCCAAAGGTTTAGATGTATACTGATGCATACAGACTTCAGACTGCTTCTGTTTGTATAATGGGTCTTTTCATATGCAGGGGAAGGGGGAAGGGAGGACAAGGGGGAAGGTTTGCTCTCAGCCCTTTTCAGTGGGTCTCCCTGCCCAACCTCATCAACAGTGCTAAATTGGGAGCATCTAGGTAAGTTTTTTAAAGGTTTTATACTGGATTTTTATATCAATATCTGTGCATATTATTCTTTATAGTATTGGCTATTACATGCAGTTATATGAAAATTGATGTATACTGTCCCTTTAAGGTGTGTTATTGAAATATTACATATAAAGGGCCAGATTACGAGTGGAGCGCAAAATTTGTGCTCCATTCATAATACCAGCACACACAATTGCGCGCTGGTATTAGAAGTGGCCCGCAATGTGAATGCGACCTCACGCTTGCATTGCATGGAAGCTTTGCCCTCACGAGAGCGCACTTCCATAGGCTCCAATGGGAGCCTCATTCTCATGCCAACAGACACGGCATGAGAACCTAGTGAAGCGAAGGGGGTAAATTGTGCAGCGATGGGCAGCAAATCGAAATATATATGTTTATGAATATATACATATATATTTATGTGTTAATCTGTGTATATACACATATTAACACATAAATATACAGTATATGTACATAAGCATATACATATATATTTATAGAGAACACTCAGTCCCTATAAAACGCAATGTAAAGGCACTTTTCAGTGCCCTTTATTTTCTAATACCCCACACCAGCCAACTTTAACCCCTAAAAACTGCTCCATGCAGTTTTTTGGAAGCAAAAAAAAAAAAATGCTACAATTTTTTATTTTATAAAACAAACCTCACACTGTATTTTGGGGGTAATTGGGGCACATTTAGAAAATGAACCAGAGATCTGGTCTCTGGTTAATTTTTGGAGCGCTAATTACTACTGTGAGCTTATGGTGAAGGCTACCAGTTTTATTTGATTGTTACAAATCTTTGGAACTTTATCTATACTATAATTGCGTTTGTAAAGTCCGTCACCGTCGGCAGTTGCGCATGCATCCTCAAAGGAATGGATACTTGAGAAACATGTTTCCACATCAGGATTTTCATTGGCTACCAGTGGTCAGCAAGATTTGCTGGGCCCATGGCTCTTATCTACCGTCAATATCTATGTTTTTGCTGTTACAGCCTCTTATTGGTACGACTCCTTTTCCGACCTAATTTCGGAAGAGATTTCCATAGAAGAGATTCTAGATAGGAGCTAGGATCTAAAGCTGACTATTATTTTATCTGTGATGCCAGCATGTCTACAGCTACTTACACCCTGAAGGGTGTTCGCATTTCTACTGTTATAAGCAATATATCTGCTTACCGTTGTCTGCTTTGTATTTCAAATATGTTTTAGGGTTTATTAACATTTTCATGTGTTATCCCTTTTTTCTGCTGCAGTAGAAATCACATATACTGAAATTGTCTTAAGCAGTATATCTTCTTATCTTTCCTCTCTTCTCATGTACTTATTTAGTGCGTTGTTGGGAAGATTTAGCCTTCTCATGGTTTATCTGTTGGCTTTTGTATCTGGTTTTTGTACATATGTATTATGTTTTTAAGACTTGTTGACATTCTCATGTCCTATCCCTGCCTTTTTTGCAGAAGCATTCCTGATACTGTTATTCGCTGTATATCTGCTTATTTCTTACTTTTACTGTATTTATTAATGGTGCTTTATTGAGTCTTAGCACTTAAATGTTGTTGTTTTTTTTTAAATCTCTCTGTCTTCAGTAGAGAGTTATAGTTGAGATTATTATAAGCTCTATTCCTGCTTATTGTATCTTTCCTTTTGTACATGTTATGGTGTATCTTTAGGGATGGTTAGCTTTTGCATATTTTCTACATATTTTTTTGTAGAAATATATTCTGGAGAATTGTTATAAGCATAGGTCTGCTTATCCTATGATTTTTATCCTTTTCATTCTAAATGTAGTTTTGGGGATTTTAACATTCTCATGTTTTTATTCCCCCTTTTTACATATAATCTGTTATTTCAGATACATTCTTATTGCTGGGCAATAAATCTGCTTATTTCCCCTATGGGGACAGTTTTCTCTACAAATGATTTTGCTATCGGGAAGGGAGATGTGGCGTAGTGGTTTGTTACACTGCTCCTGAAGCTGAAATTTGTGGTTTTGAACCCAGGTAAAGCTACTGCTTTCTCATCTGGTGTTTGTTTCTGTTGTCAGCTAGCATTCCTAAACTGAAGTTAAAGGGCCATAATACCCAAATGTTTAAACACTTGAAAGTGATGCAGCATAAATGTAAAAAGCTGACTAGAAAATATCACCTGAACATCTCTATGTAAAAAAGAAAGATATTTTACCTCAAAAGTTTTTCAGTAGCCACATCCCATTGTAAACGACTTCTAAGCAGCAAATCAGTATGTCTGTTCCGGGACAGCGGAAGGAGCGAACTTACGTGCACACTCATCTTATTTGCCTATTCAGTGTAAGGAAGTTTACAATGAAATCTCATGAGAGTTAAGTGAAATCTCATGAGATCACAGTAAAAGAGCTCATGACCTCAGCACTGTTGATGCTGATTGGCTGCTGTTCATTTCTTCATTTTTTTTTTTTTTTACCTGCAGCTGGGCAGCAGCTGAAGTATAACTTTTTACACAGAATTTACTCTGCTGAGCTGAGGAAGTTGTGAGGTAAAATATCTTCCTTTTTTACATAGAGATGCTCAGGTGATATTTTCCTGTCAGCTTTTTACAGTTATACTACATCAGTTTCAAGTGATTTAGCATATGAGTATTATGTCCCTAATCATGGAGATTACAACATTCTGCATATCTTATTCTTAAGTGTTTCTCAAAGCACAATGGTTATGGTAACTACTTAAGAGCTCAGAGTTGTGAGTTCAATAGAGCAAGGTCTTTATCGCTCCTTTTATATATCTATGTTTATCTATTTTTATCCTTCTTTGGGTCTACATGGTAGATGAACAATCCCTATACAACCTTATCCATCAGTGCTGGTCTTATGTCTTTGTAGGCATTATCTCAAATACTCAGATCAGGTGCAAAGTATTTCTCCTTGATTGTTCTTAGGGCTGGTTCCTTTTTCCTCTCTGTCCTGGTGGCTCGTTTAGGTTTCTCTGTCTCAGGTTCATGTTCCTGAGACCTTTCTGGTAGTTGGTTACCACAGATACCAATCTTCTGGTTGAGTAGTAGTTTGAGGTTCATTAAGAGATCTCGGAATCTGTACTATGTCAGTGTCTACTTTTTCGTTCTCCATTTAAGTATTGAGTATGATTTTCCAATGTCATGATAGTCAGGTTTATCAGATTCTATCGGAATACATTTTTTGTATGGTGACATCAGGCAGGAACATAGTATCCTTAGGAATGAGGAGGTAAACTGCATCTTTTGGTGAGCGGAATCTCTCACTTCCTTGTTTATGCGATCTTGTCCCAGGTATGGAAAACTGTGAGGCTGATACCTGATCTGATGGACGTACTCCTAGGGGAGTCCTCTTCATCGAAGGTATTCTCAATAATAATTTTCAGTTGGGGATCTGAAGTTAGTTTTGATGACATCTCATCTATCCATCTAACTTGTCCGGATCCAGTTTTTAGTGATTGCAAGCAATTCAGGGATGCTCTAGCATTTGCTTGGGATTGGTCTGATCTCCTTTTTTTTTCTGTTTGCCTTCCTTCCTCAGGTGTCTACCAGTATAAGGAGCAGGCTTCAGAGTTGGGATGCAGACATGGGGGCCTATTTATCAAGCCGTCAACTTACTTGCATTCAACGGCACCAATACGCTCGCCTAACATCGCTGCCGCGGACCTGAATACGCTCTCCAAAGTTACCAAAAAAGCTGTCAAAAAGCCGCGCACCAAGTACAGGGCGATGAGCTGTTGTTAACTAGCAGTCATCGATCTCCCTGCTCTTTGGCTTTTTCCCAGCTTTATTGGTATACTGTAACTAAACACCCACACTATACTACACTGTTTTACCCCTATCCCGTTGCTCCTGGACCCCGCTGCAACTAAATAAAGTTATTAACCCCTAAATCGCCACTCCCTGAGCCCACCACCACTCTAATAAATTTATTAACCCCTATCCTGCCGCTCCCGGAGCCCACCGCCACTCTAATACATTTATTAACCCCTATCCTGCTGCTCACGGAGCCCACCGCCACCTACATTATGTTATTAACCCCTAATCTGCTACCCCCTACACCGCCGCCACTTACATTATGTTATTAACCCCTAATCTGCCGCCCCCTACACCATGTTATTAACCCCTAATCTGCCCCCCCCCCGACACCGTCACCACCTACATTATACTTATTAACCCTTTATCTGCCGTTCCCAACTTCGCCACCACTATATTAAATTTATTAACCCCTAAAACTTAAATATAATTTAAATAAATAGAAATAAAATTCCTATCATTACCTAAATAATTCCTGTTTAAAACTAAATACTTACCTATAAAATAAACACTAAGCTAGCTACATTATAACTAATATACATTGTAGCTCTCTTAGGGTTTATTTTTATTTTACAGGCAAGTTTGTATTTATTTTAACTAGGTAGAATAGTTACTAAATAGTTATTAACTATTTAATAACTACCTAGCTAAAATAAATACAAAAGTACCTGTAAACTAAAACCTAACCTAAGTTACAATAAAACCTACAAACACTACACTATAATTAAATAAATTAACTAAATTAAATACAATTACCTAAATTAAATTAAATTATCTAAAGTACAAAAACAAACAAACACTAAATTACAGAAAATAAAAAATAAATTACAGATATTTAAACTAATTACACCTAATCTAATAGCCCTATCAAAATAAAAAAGCCCCCCCAAAATAAAAAAAAACATAGCCTAAACTAAACTACCAATAGCCCTTAAAAGGGCCTTTTGCAGGGCATTGCCCCAAAGTAATCAGCTCTTTTACCTGGAAAAAAAAACAACCCCCACCAGTAAAACCCACCACCCACACAACCAACCCCCCAAAAAAGAAACTAACTAAAAAAACCTAAGCTCCCCATTGCCCTGAAAAGGGCATTTGGATGGGCATTGCCCTTAAAAGGGCAGTTAGCTCTTTTGCAGCCCAAAGCCCTAACCTAAAAACAAAACCCACCCAATACACCCTTCAAAAAAACCTAACACTAACCTCCTGAAGATCGACTTACAGGGAGACGTCTTCATCCAAGCCAGGCCAAGTGGTCCTCCAGATGGGCAGAAGTCTTCATCCAAGCCGGGCAGAAGTGGTCCTCCAGACGGCAGAATTCTTCATCCAGACAGCATCTTCTATCTTCATCCATCCGGCACGGAGCGGCTCCATCTTCAAGACATCAGACGCGGAGGATTTTTTCTACCTTAATTCCGATTGGCTGATAGAATTCTACCAGCCAATTGGAATCTAAGGGACGCCATCTTGGATGACATCACTTAAAGGAACCTTCATTTGTCGGTTAGTCATCGGCAGAAGAGGATGCTCCGTGTCGGATGTCTTGAAAATGTAGCCGCTCCGCACCGGATGGATGAAGATAGAAGATGCCGTCTGGATGAAGACTTCTGTCATCGGGAGGACCACTTCTGCCCGACTTGGATGAAGACTTCTGCCCGTCTGGAGGACCACTTCTGCCCGGCTTGGATGAAGACTACTGCCCGTCTGGAGGACCACTTCGCCCAGCTTGGATGAAGACGTCTCCCGGTAAGTCGATCTTCAGGGGGTTAGTGTTAGGTTTTTTAAAGGGTGTTTTGGGTGGGTTTTATTTTTAGGTTAGGGCTTTGGGTCACAAAAGAGCTAGCTGCCCTTTTAAGGGCAATGCCCATCCAAATGCCCTTATCAGGGCAATGGGGGGCTTAGGTATTTTTAGTTAGGTTTTTTTTGGCGGGTTGGTTGTGTGGGTGGTGGGTTTTACTGTTGGGGGTTGTTCAGGTAAAAGAGCTGATTACTTTGGGGCAATGCCCCACAAAAGGTCCTTTTAAGGGCTATTGGTAATTTAGTTTAGGCTAGGGTTTTTTTTTATTTTGGGGGGGCTTTTTTATTTTGATAGGGCTATTAGATTAGGTGTAATTAGTTTAAATATCTGTAATTTGTTTTTTATTTTCTGTAATTTAGTGGGGGGGGGTTTGTACTTTAGATAATTTAATTTAATTTAGGTAATTGTATTTAATTTAGTTAATTTATTTAATTATAGTGTAGTGTTAGGTTTTATTGTAACTTAGGTTAGGTTTTATTTTATAGGTACTTTTGTATTTATTTTAGCTAGGTAGTTATTAAATAGTTAATAACTATTTAGTAACTATTCTATCTAGTTAAAATAAATACAAACCTGCCTGTAAAATAAAAATAAACCTTAAGCTAGCTACAATGTAACTATTAGTTATAATGTAGCTAGCTTAGGGTTTATTTTACAGCTAAATATTTAGTTTTAAATAGGAATTATTTAGGTAATGATAGGAATTTTATTTAGATTTATTTAAATTAGATTTAAGTTAGGGAGTATTAGGGTTAGACTTAGGTTTAGGGGTTAATAGATTTAATATAGTGGCGGCGATGTTGGGGACGACAGGGGTAGGTGACGGCGGTGGTGTTGGGGTGGCAGATTAGGGGTTAATAAGTATAATGTAGGTGGCGGCTGTGTCGGGGCTGCAGATTAGGGGTTAATAAGTATACTATAGGTGGCGGCGGTGGCGGGCGGCAGATTAGGGGTGTTTAGACTCGGGGCTTATGTTAGGGTCTTAGGTGTAAACATAACTTTTATCCTCCCATAGGAATCAATGGGATATCAGGCAGCAGCGAACATAAGCTTTCGCTGCCTTCAGACTCCCATTGATTCCTATGGCATCCGCCGCCTCCAGGGCCACGGATTGAAAACCAGGTACGCTGGGCTGGAATAGTGCCTAGCGTACCTGGTAGAATTTTGATAACTAGCAAAAGTAGTCAAATAGTTCCGAATTTGATTTCGGAACATCTGTAGTGATGTAAGCATCGATCTGTGTCGGACTGAGACTGGCGAATCGTATGTTACGTCACAAAATTCTACTTTTGCCGGTCTGTAGCCTTTGATAAATAAGGCGAATCAGGCTCGTCACAATTATGCTGCGGAATTCCAGCGTATTTGCAGTTGACGGCTTGATAAATAAGGGCCATGATTTCTATGTCGTCTATTTCTCTTTTGTTTTTTCTCTGAGGAAGGACCTGCTACTTCAGGGTCCTTTTCTTCATCCAAAGCTAGTTCCTCTGAAGCTGAGTACTTGGAGACCAATTGCCTAGTATTGTCTATTCATGTTTTTTCTATAGGGGTTTTTGATACTATGCTTCAGGCTTGTGAGCCGGTAACTCGTTAGATTTACAATAAGGTATGGTGTAAATACCTTTTTTGGTGTGAATCGTAAGTTTTCTCTTGGAGCAGGGTAATAGTAACCCGAATTCAGTCTTTTCTTCAGGAGTTCCTGGAGAAAGGTTTGTCAAGTCAACACTCTGATGGGTCAGATTTCTGCACTGTCTATTCTCTTACTCAAACGTCTGGCAGATCTGCAAGATGTTTAATCTTATGTTCAGGCTTTGGTTAGAATCAGGCCTGTGTTTAAACCTGTTGCTCCTCCTTGGAGCCTTAATCTTGTTCTGAAGGTTTTGCAGCCAATGCATTCTGTTGTTTACCTTGTAAGGTTTTGTTTCTTCTTGCTATTTCTTCTGCTCGCAGAATTTCCGAGCTTTCGGCTCTGCAGTGTGATTCCCCTTACGTTATTTTTCAAGGTGGTCCTTCGTACTAAGATGGGATTTCTTCCTAAGGTTGTGTTGGATTGCAATATTAATCAGGAAATTATTGTTCCTTCTTTTTGTCCCAATCCTTCTTCTCAGAAGGGACATCTTTTGCATAACTTGGGTGTTGTGCACACTTTAAAATTTTACATTCAAGTAACTAAAAATTTTGGCAATCTTCTGCCCTGTTCGTGGTTTTCGCTGGTAAATGTAAAGGTCAGACGGCCACTTCTACTACCCTTTCTCTCTGGTTGAGAAGTGTTATCCGATTAGCTTATGAGACTGCTTCCTGAGAGAATTACAGCTCATTCCACTACGGCTGTCTCTTCTTTCTGGGCTTTCAAAAATTAAGCTTCTGTGGAGCAAATTTGCAATGCGGCAACATGGTCCTCTTTGCATACCTTTTACAAATTCTCTAAAGCTAAGGCTTCTTTTGGGAGAAAAGTTCTTCAAGTGGTGGTGCCTTCTTTCTTGTTCTCCCTCCCTGTTGATTCTGTGTCCTCTAGCTTGGGTATTAGTTCCCACTAGTAATTGGAATGAAGTTGTGGACTCTCCATACCATATAAAAGAAAAGAAAATTTATGCTAACCTGATAAATTTCTTTCTTTCCGAGCATGGAGAGTCCACAATCCCACCCTTATTTCAATTTAAGAAGGCAGTTTTTTGTGTAAACCTCAGGCACCTCTATACCCTTGTGTTATCTTCTTTCTCCATTTCCCTTTGGCCGAATGACTGGGGGTTATGGGTAAGGAAAGGGACACTTAACAGCTCTGCTGGGGTGCTCTTTGCCTCCTCCTGCTGGCCAGGAGGTGAATACCCCACTAGTAATTAGAATGAAGTCGTGGACTCTCCATGCCTGGAAAGAAAGACATTTATCAGTTAAGCATACATTTTCTCAATACTAATTTGTCAGTTCTATTATGTTTGTAATAATATAAAAAAAAACTCTAAATGTGCTACCATCTTCTCCCCTCAATACACCTGCACCATGTCATTCAGGTGCAATACTGTACAGTAGTAATTGCACCCAAACTTAAAAGTGAGCCCAGTGCTCTAAAAAGTCAAAGCCCTCATTTTTACAACACGTTTGTAACCAGGAATTAATTGCTCTTAGCACCTTCTGCCTTACTGGGTTTGCACATGGCACTGGTAATATCCCAGAAGGTACTACCTTTTAGGTACTTGCTGTAAGCTTGCTTCCTAACACCCTGAAGTCATTTTTTGGGACAATCAATCTCCTTCTAACTCTGTCATTACTAATATGACGGCGGCGGTACGCTCCACATTATGCCTAACACGAGACCAACTGTTCTTTTTATGGGATCTGGATGACAAATGGCCGTATCTACCTTTCTTATAATAGAGTCTTCTACAACCAACATCTGTCTTGAGCAGACACTTGTATTTCCATTTTCTGTTACTTGAGGACTGTTCACTGTATTGCTAGGCAATACAGCCCTCTCTGTCATTGTCCCATCTGAACCGATATTCCCAACATCTTCAATCAATCTGGCAGATCTGTTGGTGTGTGCCAGCTCAGAACCGGCCTGTCTCTTCTGCTTACTACTACCTCCCCTTCTAACTGTGACCCAGCTACTTCCCTGAGTATTCCCCCCTGAATCTACTCCATCCCCACTGCAAGAGCCATGAGCAACCTAAGTAGTTATATCAATTTCCCTTTCAGGGCCAGATTGGGAATAAAAAGCAGCCCTGGAAAAATTGAATACCAGCCCTATATTCCGTCAAGTGCAAATAATGCACACGCACCATCAATGCATTTTAACGGGAAAAAGAAATTGAGCTAATGTATCAGAACATTTTCTTATTGCACTATTGCTTAACTATAACTAAGTGTTTAAACCCCACAAAGTGCTCGTTTCCATTGAACCATTATTAGGTTTGCGTGCGCTCGGAAAAAGATAAATATACTGTTGGAAGCAATTTTGTTCATCGACTGCTTTAAATGGCCCGTTATACCTCAATTTCGGCAACCGGACTCCGGCTGTCAAAAACATTTTCGCGTCCCATAGAAAGTATTAGAATCCACTAATCTATAAACTATACCAGGTTTCCAATAACAGCAATACGTTAATACACGGTTGGAGGCTGTCGATACATTAACAAAAATTACACCCAGCTCAACTAGGTGTAAAGGAGGAAAAAGGAGCTTTTTGATGCCTGGTTCCCATTGAAATCTAACCCGTCTCTTAAAAGTAAACTCGACACGTCAAAACCTCTATATCCTCCATCCCCCCACATCACAACTAATAATATTTTTTTTATTAAGCTCTAAACCGCCACCCCCCCACAACACAATCTACCTATTTAAACTATTAACCTAATCCGCCAACCCCCACATCACAAAGTATCTAATAAACGGCTAGATTACAAGTGTTGCGTTACGGCTTTTAATGCTGAAAAAATGGCCATTCCAGCATCATGGCCAGGAACGTATATTACAAGTCGTGTCGGTATAGCTATACCTCAAGTATTTTAACCTGTAACGCAATGTCCATTCCGCACTCAAAAAAATGACGTTTATGAGTGGGATTTTCATACCGCCGGTATTACAGGTTGTCCGTTCAGGCTAAAATGCTTGCGTTACAGCCTATACCGACACAATCCATACCACCATCTGAGAGCAGTAAATATGGATTTTGCAAAACAAAAATGTTTCACAATTTTTTTTACACAATTCCTAACTAAAGTGTTACAAAGTACACTAACACCCATAAACTACCTATTAACCCCTAAACCGCCACCCTCCTGTATCGTAAACACTATTTAAAACGTATTAACCCCTAATCTGCCGCCCACCCACATTGCCAACACTATTTAAATATATTAACCCCTAAACCGCCGCTCGCCGACATCACCTACACTATAATAAAGTTATTAACCCCTAAACCTCCGGCCTCCCACATCACTGCCACTAAATAAACCTATTTACCCCTTAACCCCCCGGCCTCCCACATCGCTGCAACTAAATAAACCTATTAACCCCTAAACCTCCGGCCTCCCACATAATCGCCACTAAATACACCTATTTACCCCCAAACCTCCAGTCTCCCACATCGCCGCCACTAAATAAACCTATTAACCCCTAAACCACTGGCCCCCCACATCGCAAATCACTAAATTAAACTATTAACCCCTAAACCTAACACCCCTCTAACTTTAAATTAAAATTACAATATAACTATATTTAAATAAATAAAAACGTACAAAATAAAAATAAACCTAACATTAAATATAAATTAACCTACCATAACTATTACAATAAAATAAAAAAATACTAATTAAAACATCTAAAATTACAAAAAATAATAAACACTAAATTACGAAAAATAAAAAGACAATCGGCTAGATTACGAGTTTTGTCGGTAAGGCTGTGCAGTGCTAATAAGCATTTTATGCTCACCGCTCACCTACAGACAATGCTGATATTACAGGGTTTTTTAAACCCAGCGTTAGTCGCAGTAAAGTGAGCGTTGAGCAAAATTTTGCTCCACATCTCACCTCAATACCAGCGCTGCTTACAGTAGCAGTGAGCTGGAAAAACGTGCTTGTGCACGATTTCCCCATAGGAATCAATGGGGGAGAGCCGGCTGAATAAAAACCTAACACATGCAAAAAAGCAGCGTTCAGCTCCTAATGCAGCCGCATTGATTCCTATGGGGAAATACATTTTATGTCTACACCTAACACCCTAACATGAACCCTGAGTCTAAACACCCCTAAACTTACTCTTATTAACCCCTAATCTGCCACCCCGGATATCGCCGACACCTGCATTATATTAATAACCCCTAATCTGCTGCTCCAGACACCGCCGCCACCTACATTATACTTATGAACCCCTAATCTGCTGCCCCCAACATCGCCAAACCCTACATTATATTTATTAACCCCTAATCTACCACCCCCAATGTTGCCGCAACCTAACTACATTTATTAACCCCTAATCTGCCGTCCACAACGTCGTCGCCACTATATTAAAGTTATTAACCCCTAAATCTAACCCTAACCCTAAAACCCCCTAACTTAAATATAATTTAAATAAATATAAATAAAATAACTACAATTAACTAAATTATTCCTATTTAAAATGAAATACTTACCTATAAAATAAACCCTATAGCTACAATATAACTAATAGTTACATTGTATCTATCTTAGAGTTTATTTTTATTTTACAGGCAACTTTGTATTTATTTTAACTAGGTACAATAGTTATTAAATAGTTATTAACTATTTAATAGCTACCTAGTTAAAATAAATGCAAATTTACCTGTAAAATAAAACCTAACATAAGTTACAATTACACCTAACACTACACTATAATTAAATTAATTCCCTAAACTAACTACAATTAATTAAAAATAAATGCAATTATCTAAATTATGGAAAAAAAAACCACTAAATTACAGAAAATAATAAAATAATTACAATATTTTTAAACTTATTAACCTAATCTAATCCCCCTAATAAAATAAAAAGCCCCCAAAATAATAAAAAGCCCTACCCAATACTAAATTAAAAATAGCCCTTAAAAGGGCTTTTTGCGGGGCATTGCCCCAAAGTAATCAGCTCTTTTACCTGTAAAAAAAGTAAAAATCCCCCCCAACATTAAAACCCACCACCCACACAACCAACCCTACTTTAAAACCCACCCAATTCCCCCTAAAAAATAAAATAAAACTAACCCCCTGAAGATCACCCTACAGTTACATTGTATCTAACTTAGGGTTTATTTTTATTTTACAGGCAACTTTGTATTTATTTTAACGAGGTACAATAGTTATTAAATAGTTATTAACTATTTAATAGCTACCTAGTTAAAATAAATGCAAATTTACCTGTAAAATAACACTCTCTCCCCATTGATGTCTATTGGGGAATGCGTGCACGAGCACGTCAAATCAGCCCTTGGATTTTGTGCGGTATGGAACATAACGCCACCATATCGCACACACAAGGAGGCTTTTCAGTAACTCGTAATGGCAGCGCTATGGAGAGTGAAATAATGCAACTTTTTTGATGTTAGTTTCGCACCCTTAGCCCAAAATTTGTAATCTATGTTATAGTTATTAACCCATAATCTGCCATCCCCCCACAACACAAGGTATCTAATTACACTATTAACCCCTAATCCGTCATCACCCCACAACGCAAAGTACCTATTTGACCTACTAACCCCTAAACCACCATCCCCCCACAACTCAAAGTATTAATCTAATCACAAAGCCCCCTAACCTAACACCCCCTAACTTAATCCCAATTACATAAAATAAAAAAGACTATTTTACTAATAAATGAATTAAAAATACCAAAATCAAGAATCATAACTTAAAATTAATTTAAAAATTCTAACATTACATTAAAAATAAAACCTAAGATTAAATTTAAATACAAAATCTAAGATTACATAAAACAAAAAATCTAACGCCTAGATTACAAGTTTTGCGTTAGGAGGGGTGCGGTGCTAACGAGCAGTTTATGCTCACTGCTCACTTGCAGACATTGCTGGTATTACGGGTTTTTACAAACCCGGAGTTAGCTGCAAAAAAGTGATCGAAGAGCAAAATTTTGATCCACATCTCACCTCAATACCAGTGCTGCTTACATTAGCGGTCAGCTGGCTGAACGTGCTCGTGCACGATTTCCCCATAGGAATCAATGGGGGAGAGCAGGCTGAAAAAAAACCTAACACCTGCAAAAAAGCAGAGTTTAAATCCTAACGCAGCCCCATTGATTCCTATGGGGAAATACATTTTATGTCTACACCTAACACCCTAACATGAACCCCGAGTCTAAACACCCCTAATCTTACACTTATTAACCCATAATCTGCCGCCCCTGACATTGCAGACACCTGCATTATATTATTAACCCCTAATCTGCCGCTCCGGACACCGCCGCCACCTACATTATACTTATGAATCCCTAATCTGCTGCCCCCCACATCGCCATCACCTGCATTATATTTATTAACCCCTAATCTGCCGCCCCCAATGTCGCCTCAACCTAACTACATTTATTAACCCCTAATCTGCCATCCACAATGTCGCCACCACTATAATAAATTTATTAACCCCTAAACCTAAGTCTAACCCTAACCCCCCTAACTTAAATATAATTTAAATAAATGTAAATTAAATTACTACAATTAACTAAATTATTCCTTTTTAAAACTAAATACCTATAAAATAAACCCTAAGATAGCTACAATATAACTAATAGTTACATTGTCGCTAGCTTAGGGTTTATTTTTATTTTACAGGCAACTTTGTATTTATTTTAACTAGGTAGAATAGTTATTAAATAGTTATTAACTATTTAATAACTACCTAGTTAAAATAAAGACAAATGTACCTGTAAAATAAAACCTAACCTAAGTTACAATTACATCTAACACTACACTATAATTAAGTTAATTAAATTAATTAAATAGAATTACAATTAAATAAAATTATCTAAAGTACAAAAAAAAACACTAAATTACAGAAAATAATAAAATAATTACAAGATTTTTAAACTAATTACACCTAATCTAATCCCCCAAACAAAATAATAAAGCCCCCCCATAATAAAAAAGCTCTACCCTACACTAAATTACAAACAGCTCTTAAAAGGGCCTTTTGCGGGGCATTGCCCCAAAGTCATCAGCTCTTTTACCTGTAAAAAAAAGTACAAATCCCCCCCAACATTAAAACCCACCACCCACGCAACCAACCCTACTCTAAAACCCACCCAATCCCCCCTTAAAAAAACTAGCACTAACCCCCTGAAGTTCACCCTACCATGAGACGTCTTCACCCAACTGGGCCGAAGTCTTCAACGAATCCGGGAGAAGTCTTCATCCAACCGGGCAGAAGTGGTCCTCCAGATGGGCAGAAGTCTTCATCCAGACGGCATCTAGAATTCTATCAGCCAATTGGAATTTAGGTAGAAAAAATCCTATTGACTGATTGGAACAGCCAATAGAATGCCAGCTCAATCATATTGGCTTATTGGATCAGTCAATAGGATTTTTTCTACCTTAATTTTTGATCAGCCAATAGAATGCAAGCTCAATCGGATTGGCTGATTGGATCAGCCAATCCGATTGAACTTGAATCTGATTGGCTGATTCAATCAGCCAATCAGATTTTTCCTACCTTAATTCCGATTGGCTGATAGAATCCTATCAGCCAATCGGAATTTGAGGGGCGCCATCTTGGATGACGTCACTTAAAGGAACCTTCATTCATCGTCTAGTCGTCGTTGAAGAAGGATGTTCCACGCCGGAGGTCTTGAAGATGGAGCCGCTCCTCGTCGGATGGATGAAGATAGAAGATGCCGCTTGGATGAAGATGTCTTCCGGTCCGGATGTCCTCTTCTGCCCGGATAGGATGAAGACTTCTGCCGCTCCGCATGTCTTCTTTTGGTCCATCGGTGCCCAGCTGGGTGAACAGGGCTCAAGGTAGGGAGATTTTCAGGGGGGTAGTGATAGGTTTTTTTAAGGGGGGTTTATGTTAGAGTATGGGGTATGTGGGTGGTGGGTTGTAATGTTGGGGGGTGGTATTGTGTGTTTTTTTACAGGCAAAAGCTGATTTCTTTGGGGCATGCCCCGCAAAAAGCCCTTTTAAGTGCTGGTAAGGTAATAGAGCTGTTAACTTTTTTAATTTAGATTAGGGTAGGGAATTATTTTATTTTGGGGGCCTTTGTTATTTTATTAGGGGGCTTAGAGTAGGTGTAATTAGCTTAAAATTCTTGTAATCTTTTTTTTATTTTTTTGTAATTTAGTGGGGGTTTTTTGTAATTTAGTTTAGTTTATTTAATTGTATGTAATTGTAGTTAATTTATTTAATTAATTTATTGATAGTGTAGTGTTAGGTGTAATTGTAACTTAGGTTAGGATTTATTTTACATGTAATTTTGTAATTATTTTAACTAGGTAGCTATTAAATAGTAAATAACTAATAGCTATTGTACCTAGTTAAAATAAATACAAAGTTGCCTGTAAAATAAATATAAATCCTAAAATAGTTACAATATAATTATTCATTATATTGTAGCTATATTAGGGTTTATTTTATAGGTAAGTATTTAGCTTTAAATAGGAATACTTTATTTAATAAGAGTTATTTTTTTTCGTTAGAATAAAATTATATTTAACTTAGGGGGGTGTTAGGGTTAGGGTTAGACTTAGCTTTAGGGGTTAATACATTTATTATAGTAGCGGCGAGGTCCGGTCGGCAGATTAGGGGTTAATACTTGAAGTTAGGTGGCGCCGATGTTAGGGAGGGCAGATTATGGGTTAATACTATTTATTATAGGGTTTGCGAGGCGGGAGTGCGGCGGTTTAGGGGTTAATACATTTATTAGAGTGGCGGCGAGGTCCGGTCGGCAGATTAGGGGTTAATAAGTGTATGTAAGGTAGCGGCGACATTGGGGGGGGGGGCAGATTAGGGGTTAATAAATATTATGTAGGTGTCGGCAGTGTTAGGGGCAGCAGATTAGGGGTACATAGGGATAATGTAGGTGGCGGCGATGTGCGGTCGGCAGATTAGGGGTTAAAAAAAATTATTATAGTGGCCGCGATGTGGGGGGGCCTCGGTTTAGGGGTACATAGGTAGTTTATGGGTGTTAGTGTACTTTAGAGCACAGTAGTTAAGAGCTTTATGAACTGGCGTTAGCCCAGAAAGCTCCTAACTAATGACTTTTTTCTGTGGCTGGAGTCTTGTTGGTCGAGGCTCTACCACTCACTTCAGCCAAGACTCTAAATACCGGCGTTAGGAAGATCCCATTGAAAAGATAGGATACGCAATTGGCGTAAGGGGATCTGCGGTATGGAAAAGTCGCAGCTTGGAAGTGAGCATTAGACCCTTTCTTGGCTGACTCTAAATACCAGCGGTCGGTAAAAAGCAGCGTTAGGAGCCCTTAACACTGCTTTTGACGGCTACCGCAGAACTCTAAATCTAGGCGTTAGTGTTTAAACTCTTCACTTACACAAAGAAACACAGGGAAACAAATTTCAGGAAGCCTTTTCTTATTCAAAACTTTGATTTTTTTATTGAGATGTAAGTATAAAAAACACTGCACACATACTGTACATAAAGTAAATATTTACACACACATACCGCTATATATGTTACGGGTAAAGTCAGATATTGGGTAATCCTAGCATTACCCGGTTAAAGCCTGATGTAAGATCATAAATCCTCCCAGACTGATCGAGTCAACGCATCAAACATATACGATGCACTGTAATTCCCCCATCTTCAATATCTTTTTTGCCTCCACCTGTGCGGTTCAAGGGGTTAAAGAATGTTACTTGTTTTTCAATAATGTAAAAAATTAGTGAAATACTTATTTTAAGATATTATACATGTGTTTCGTTATACATGTATTCAAGCATTAACACTTTACTTCAGGTCTCCAAGAGAGCTACATTTTCCAGAGCTATTTTATGTTACGCAACACCTAACTGATCCCTTGTCATATGAGAGATGATAGCGCACCCTGCTCTATCCATCCAAAGTTTAGGCCGAACTAAAAAAAATGTTGGCTGTGATAAGATTCTCTAGCAAACCTTTTATTTATTTTTTTAACCATTTACTTGTATACCAGATTGTGCGCTATCCTTAGCTCATGATAAGTTTGCGCTCCTCTTGTAATCTAGCCCTTAATGGTTATTAATAAAGAGGCATTTGATGTTGTCACTGCTAATAGTAAAATACTAAACCAGCCAATCATTTACATTTTCATATTAATATTTTGCATTAAATATGTCAGAAAAGATGTTTCCCAGAAATACCATACTGTGTAACTTGATTGCCTTTTTCCTGGATGCTGAAACACCTATTGGCGTGATTATAATTAAAGGTATATCAACAAGAGTAATGAAAAACTAGAAAAATGAACAAGTAATTAGTTTATGTTGTTTCGTATGCTCCAGCAGTCACGTCTCCTTTCATGAAAAGCACAGTATGAAGACAGTAGGAGGATATATATAGAAGCGTTCATTAATTAAAATTATTTTCTTCTTACCACCTTACACAATAACATTTAAATGACAAATATCAGTTACATACAAATATGATGAATTGTATTAGCTCAGTGCCATCAATGTGCAATCGCCATGCAACTGTGGTTTTAGAGAAGACATCTTTTGATATGGTTGTTGGTGCTGAGAAATTTAATTATTGAAGTCATAATGCTTATGAATCAGTATATGCCACATTAAATATAATTGAAATAGATAAATAGTATTCAAATGGAAGTGAAAACAAACATGAGGAGTAATAAATGTAGACATTGAAATCAAATTAAACTGCATAAGCTGCAAGTGCAATACCATATACTGCCTTACAATGCATTTGTTGTAAATATTTTTAGGATGCAATGTTTAAAATCACCCGCTTTTAGGATTTTAAACTCACATGAAACATCTTTCAATTACAAGACTTCTGTGTATTTTTAAAAGAATATACCAGCATAGGGCCAGATTACAAGTGGGACGCGCAAAAACACAGCCAGAAGTAAACATTTAACGTGCAATGGTTTGCGTATATTTCAAGTTGAAATTAAAATGTTTGTGCGTGAGCAAAAGCCAAGACGCGCTAACTTTGAATATCGTGACCATACTAACTTCTCCCCACAGACTTCAATAGAGAGTGCAACCTGGAATCAAAGCTACCACTTATCGATCGTGCGCTACCCCACAGGAGTAAAAGCTACAGCACTCAAACAAACGTAGTTATGAAAAATTTACATTCCCGTGTTTTTCACATATAAGAAAAAGTTCTGTCTATTTTTAAACATAAATTTCTCTGTATATCTAATGTATTTTTAGCAATATATATATATATATATATATATATATATATATATACAATTAATATATATAGGAATAAGTATATACAGATATATATTGTATATGGGAATATATATTTAAAAATACATAGAACATTTTCCCCTATATGAAGAATATTGGAATGTAAAATATTCACAGTACATACACAGTAGAAACCATTATTAAAAATTGAATAAAAATAATTGATCATATTTTCAGGTATTTGAGTGGAAAGGGCTCCAAAGTATATTTACACGTATAAACACATATATACATATGTATATATACATAATACATATATTTTGACATGTATATTTATGTATATATACATTATAGCCCTTTCATTCAAATGCCTTGTGTAAGAGAATCGAACGGATGCTGAATTTTATGGAATCTCAACTGCAAACTTAGCTAATACAAGGATTAGGGGGTGTACACAACGCTGCCTTAACAAAAATATTTCAATTGCAACCGAATCAATAAATTTAAAAATACAAAAAGAACAAAAATAAATGCAGATAATTATAAAACCATACAATATATGGACACTTCCTACCCCTTTAACGGTACAGTTGATAATAAAGGGGTACGTAGGTAGAATATATAATAAAATGCAATACAAAAAATGCCACACTGTACTACAATGAATATAGACTGTGAAGCAAAAAACTTCTACCATATAAAAGGAAGTCCAATTCCATACAAGTAAAATGCACTGCTGCTCCTTTAAAAGAGTCCCATCACAAACTCGATGTGATCAGCTGAAAAAAGAAGAGAAACAGGAGCGCACAAAGTGTAGATCAACGTTAATCTTTTAATAAAAGTTCTTGAATAAAGAATCACACTCACACTATGAATAAATTAAAACAGCACATCAGCATAAAAAAGCACAGCAAACCCGCTTCAGCGTCCTCTCCCAGCCTGGATGCGTGTTCCAACAGCATCTTGAGCACTGAAAATGAAGAGGTGTGTATCCTAAGCCAATCCGGATAACATCAGTGGTTATTGATTCCTTTCATTGGCTGCTAGGTGGGGGTGTGTCCGCCAATCACACACTGACAATCTCCAGCATCTGGAAGTCGAAAGTTCCGTAACTACGGCTAGTGGGATATAGCCAATGTATAGCAAATGTCCACCAAGTAACTTGTTAGCCGCTGGGCAATGAGATATTGATGCGGGTAATTAAAATACAACTTACAGAGATCCCCAGCCCATGTGTAATGTCAACGTATAATTCAACAACTTGACACTTCTGTGGCCTCACCGGATCATATAAAAACATCTAAAATGTCTTCTACACACTCTACGTACGTTTCGTTCCTGCACTGGAACTTTTTCAAGAGAGTGAATTTGAGAGTGCTTCCTTCCTGTCTTTTAAAGACCAGGAGGGAAGGGCTTACCGGTTTTAACCCTTTCAGTCATAAAATTCTTAAAGTTTAAAAACTGATACTTTGCAAATTACATGCATCATGAAATTAACACAACACATAAAAAAATAAACAATCATTTCAAAAACGATTTTTCTTAAAATGTAAAACAACCTATGTGTTAACCCCTCTAATAAATTATAGTATACCAATACCAATAGTATACCAATATGAATATCAATTCCTACCACTTAGGGGTCTATGCATGTAAATATTAAACAGAGTGACTCATGTTAGGAAGGCTTCAATGTCTAAATCAACATTCATCCCATTCGGGTATAGGCAATCAAGTTTTTTAATCCAAAATGTTTCACGCTGTCTAAGCTTTAATAATCTGTTGGTATCCCAGATATTAGGAGGAATCCATTCTAAAATTTTAATTTCTAAACCTTGAGGATCTTGATTGAGGGCCGATTTAAAGTGTTGGGAAACACTATGGGTTTCTAGACCATTTTCTATATTTTTTAGGTGTTCCCTAAACCTATACTTGATTTCCTTTTCGTCCTGCCCACGTAAATCAAATTACATTTACATTTCAGATGGTATACCACGTATGTACTGGTGCACGTACATGCTCCAGTACTCGTATAATTCCTAGAACCATCATAGTTTTCTATGGTTGTATGGTTAGGTGCTATGTGTGGGCACATTACACAGTCTTTAGTTTTACATCTATGGGTTCCCAATGTGTTACCCCAGTCAGAAATCTTTATAGGTGGCTTTCTTCTAAGTTTGCTAGGTGCTAAAATGTTTTTCAAATCCCTATTTTTCGTAAAGAGAAATTCGGGCTTTCAAAATTGGATCAAGCTGTAAAACTTTCCAATGTCTGTTTATTATACCCTTAATTTTATAATGTTGTTTATTATATTTAGTAATAAATTTAGGGTTTGGATTATCTGCCACAGTTTTTCTCTTATTTCTAGATTTTTCTAATAGTGATTTCCTGTCAATTAAATCAACTTTCTCCTTCATTTTAATTAGATGTTGTTTATTATATCTTTTATCCTCAAATTTCCTCATGAGTACTTTTGCCTCCCGATTAAAATCCTGATTTTTCGTACAATTACGTTTGATTAGTTGGTATTGGCCAAATGGGATGTTATTTTTCCATTGTTTCAGATGGCCACTCCGTGCATCAAGTAATCTGTTTCTATCAGTATCCTTTCTAAAAAAAAATACTGCCACCTCACCTGCATCAATAAAAAGAGTGAGGTCCAATATATTAATTTCTGTTTGGGAATGGGAGCAAGTAAATTTAAGGTTATAATTATTATTGTTCATATGTCCCACCAAATCCTGTATCATGTTTGGTTCACCTTGCCAAATCATAATAATATTGTCTATGTATCTGAAATACATGTAAATATTAGTAGAAAAGGGATTATTATTCCATATATAAGTATCTTTTTAATTGGACATGTACAGGTTCGCATATGAGGGGGCAAATGTTGTCCCCATAGCTGTTTCCTGTACTTGTTTATAGAACCTATTTTCAAATAAGAAATAGTTGTGGGACAAAATGAACCTTATAGATTCCGTAAGGAATTTGGTATGTGCTGGAGAAAAGTTCCTAATCAAACATTCCTCTTCAATTACTGATACCCCTCTGTCATGAGGGATACTAGCATACAGAGCGGAAAGTGACCCAACAAAAATTGGGTTTCCACTTTTGACCTTCAAATTTATTAATAACATCCAATGTATCCATAAGGTAAGATGGAATAGTCCTGACCATGGGTTGTAAGTAAAAATCGATATACTTAGACATGTTATCACATAGTGACCCAATACCCAATACTATGGGTCTCCCCGGGGGTACCTTAGCATTTTTATGGATTTTGGGGAGATGGAAAAAACATGCCACTCTAGGATGTGCTTCATACAAATAGTTGAACTCATTCTGGTTCAATATGCCCTCTTGTTTTGCTAAACAAAGATGATCAAACAATTCTTTCTTGTAATTACAAGTTGGGTTAAAAGTTAGAGGCAAATATGTATTTTCATCCTCCAAAAGTTTATATGCCTCTTTTAGATAATCCTGTTTGTTTTGCCCCCTTTGTCCGCATTCCGATTTACCACATCCATATCATCTGTTAAGGTTTTTACTTAGCTAATAAATGATTGTATGTATCACATAAGCAGAAAGAATCAACAATGAATTTGACCCAGTACTGCTAAAGTGAACAGATTATTGGTAGAGTAAGTTACTAGTTGCAATCACTAACGGCTTGATTTAGAGTTTGGCGTTAGCCGTCAAAACCAGCGTTAGAGGCTCCTAACGCTGGTTTTGGGCTACCGCTGGTATTTAGAGTCAGTCAGGAAAGGGTCTAACGCTCACTTTGCAGCCACGACTTTTCCATACCGCAGATCCCCTTACGTCAACTGCATATCCTATCTTTTCAATGGGATCTTTCTAATGCAGGTATTTCTAACGACAAAACTCCAGCCGCAGAAAAAAGTCAGTAGTTAAGAGCTTTCTGTGCTAACGCCGGTTCATAAAGCTCTTAACTACTGTGCTCTAAAGTACACTAACACCCATAAACTACCTATGTACCACTAAACCGAGGTCCCCCCACATCGCCGCCACTCTATTAAAATTTTTTAACCCCTAATCTGCCGACCGCAAACTGCCGCCACCTACGTTATCCCTATGTACCCCTAATCTGCTGCCCCTAATACCGCCGACACCTACATAATATTTATTAACCCCTAATCTGCCGCCCCCACTATCGCTGACACCTGCATATTTTTTTAACCCCTAATCTGCCGCTCCGTACACCGCTGCAACCTACATTATACCTATGTACCCCTAATCTGCTGCCCCTAACACAGCCGACCCCTATATTATATTTATTAACCCCTAATCTGCCGCCCCCAACGTCGCCTCCACCTACCTACAATTATTAACCCCTAATCTGCCAACCGGACCACACCGCTACTATAATAAATGTATTAACCCCTAAAGCTAAATCTAACCCTAACACTAACACCCCCCTAACTTAAATATAATTTAAATCTAACGAAATAAATTAACTCTTATTAAATAAATTATTCCTATTTAAAGCTAAATACTTACCTGTAAAATAAACCCTAATATACCTACAATATAAATTATAATTATATTGTAGCTATTTTAGGATTAATATTTATTTTACAGGCAACTTTGTAATTATTTTAACCAGGTACAATAGCTATTAAATAGTTATTTACTATTTAATAGCTACCTAGCTAAAATAATTACAAAATTACCTGTAAAATAAATCCTAACCTAAGTTACAATTAAACCTAACACTACACTATCACTATCAATAAATAAATTAAATAAAAATACCTACAATTATCTACAATTAAACCTAACACTACACTATCAATAAATTAATTAAATACAATACCTACAAATAAATACAATGAAATAAACTAACTAAAGTACAAAAAATAAAAAAGAACTAAGTTACAAAAAATAAAAAAATATTTACAAACATTAGAAAAATATTACAACAATTTTTAACTAATTACACCTACTCTAAGCCCCCTAATAAAATAACAAAGACCCCCAAAATAAAAAATGCCCTACCCTATTCTAAAATTAAAATAGAAAAGCTCTTTTACCTTACCAGCCCTGAAAAGGGCCCTTTGCGGGGCATGTCCCAAAGAATTCAGCTCTTTTGCCTGTAAAAAGAAAACATACAATACCCCCCCACCCCAACATTACAACCCACCACCCACATACCCCTAATCTAACTCAAACCCCCCTTAAATAAACCTAACACTAAGCCCCTGAAGATCTCCCTACCTTATCTTCACCACGCCGGGTTCACCGATCGATCCAGAATAGCCTCCGATGTCTTGATCCAAGCCCAAGCGGGGGGCTGAAGATGTCCATGATCCGACTGAAGTCTTCATCCAAGCAGGAGCTGAAGAGGTCCATGATCGGGCTGAAGTCTTCTATCAAGCGGCATCATCAATCTTCTTTCTTCCGGATCCATGGTCATCCCGCCGACACGGAACATCCATCTTCACCGACGACTTCCCGACGAATGACGGTTCCTTTAAGGGACGTCATCCAAGATTCCGATTGGCTGATAAGATTCTATCAGCCAATCGGAATTAAGGTAGGAAAATTCTGATTGGCTGATGGAACCAGCCAATCAGATTCAAGTTCAATCCGATTTGCTGATCCGATCAGCCAATCAGATTGAGCTCGGAATCCTATCATCCAATCGGAATTCGAGGGACGCCATCTTGGATGACGTCCCTTAAAGGAACCGTCATTCGTTAGGAAGTCGTCGGTGAAGATGGATGTTCCGCGTCGGCGGGATGACCATGGATCCGGAAGAAAGAAGATGCCGCTTGATAGAAGATTTCAGTCGGATCATGGACCTCTTCAGCTCCTGCTTGGATGAAGACTTCAGCCGGATCATGGACATCTTCAGCCCCCCGCTTGGGCTTGGATCAAGACATCGGAGGCTCTTCTGGACCGATCGGTGAACCCGGCGTGGTGAAGATAAGGTAGGGAGATCTTCAGGGGCTTAGTGTTAGGTTTATTTAAGGGGGGTTTGGGTTAGATTAGGGGTATGTGGGTGGTGGGTTGTAATGTTGGGGGGGGGTATTGTATGTTTTCTTTTTACAGGCAAAAGAGCTGAATTCTTTGGGGCATGCCCTGCAAAGGGCCCTTTTCAGAGCTGGTAAGGTAAAAGAGCTTTTCTATTTTAATTTTAAAATAGGGTAGAGCATTTTTTTATTTTGGGGGTCTTTGTTATTTTATTAGGGGGCTTAGAGTAGGTGTAATTAGTTTAAAATTGTTGTAATATTTTTCTAATGTTTGTAAATATTTTTTTATTTTTTGTAACTTAGTTCTTTTTTATTTTTTGTACTTTAGTTAGTTTATTTCATTGTATTTATTTGTAGGTATTTTATTTAATTTATTTACAATAAATATACCAAATATCACAAAGAAAAAAAAATGTGAAATAAATGTGATAACAAAAATCATAAAAGGAAAACCAAATAAAGTTCTGAATAAAGGATATGTCTGTGTCCTCTGGATGAGTTTTTCAGCTTGTTAGCATTCCTCAGTGAGATCCCATAAAAAAGGAAACAGAAAATTGCAACATAGTGTGAATCTGTAATGGCACTTTGAGGAAGTAGTTGTTTTGTAACAAATGACTACTCACATTTGTTGGAGCTTTCCACTAAGCTCAAGGATATGCGCACTCCCACTTTATACTGATGGGAAAACAGTACACTAGGCAAAACTTGGATACAAATTTATTTTAAAATATATAAAAGTGTCACATAAGCCTTGATAACACCACAATGTAAGGGTACAAAAGCAGATATGCTGTAATAAATGCTTCGAATCCTTGACAAAGCATACCTGCGAAACGTACGTCGGAACTGAACTGTTCTATATTGAGTTTTATCACGTCTCTACACTAGCCAGGACACCTGGGGGCTTAGCGCTACTGTCTTGCTACTAAAGAGGTTTTGGTTTCGGCGGTCACACTCCTGCTGATCCATTTACCTCTTTGCAAGTTTGGCGATTTGAAGCATTTATTACAGCATATCTGCTTTTGTACCCTTACATTGTGGTGTTATCAAGGCTTATGTGACGCTTTTATATATTTTAAAATAAATTTGTATCCAAGTTTTGCCTAGTGTACTGTTTTCCCATCAGTATAAAGTGGGAGTGCGCATATCCTTGAGCTTAGTGGAAAGCTCCAACAAATGTGAGTAGTCATTTGTTACAAAACAACTACTTCCTCAAAGTGCCATTACAGATTCACACTATGTTGCAATTTTCTGTTTCCTTTTTTATGGGATCTCACTGAGGAATGCTAACAAGCTGAAAAACTCATCCAGAGGACACAGACATATCCTTTATTCAGAACTTTATTTTATTTAATTTATTTATTGATAGTGTAGTGTTAGGTTTAATTGTAACTTAGATTAGGATTTATTTTACAGGTAATTTTGTAATTATTTTAACTAGGTAACTATTAAATAGTTATTAACTATTTAATAGCTATTGTACCTGGTTAAAATAATTACAAAGTTGCCTGTAAAATAAATATTAATCCTAAAATAGCTACAATATAATTATAATTTATATTGTAGCTATATTAGGGTTTATTTTACAGGTAAGTATTTAGCTTTAAATAGGAATAATTTATTTAATAAGAGTTAATTTATTTTGTTAGATTTAAATTATATTTAAGTTAGGGGGGTGTTAGTATTAGGGTTAGACTTAGCTTTAGGGGTTAATACATTTATTATAGTAGCAGTGGGGTCCGGTCAGCAGATTAGGGGTTAATAATTGTAGGTAGGTGGAGACGACGTTGGGGGCGGCAGATTAGGGGTTAATAAATATAATATAGGGGTCGGCTGTGTTAGGGGCAGCAGATTAGGGGTACATAGGTATAATGTAGGTTGCGGCGGTGTACGGAGCGGCAGATTAGGGGTTAATAATAATATGCAGGGGTCAGCGATAGCAGGGGCGGCAGATTAGGGGTTAATAAGTTTAAGGTTAGGGGTGTTTAGACTCGGGGTACATGTTAGAGTGTTAGGTGCAGACTTAGGAAGTGTTTCCCCATAGGAAACAATGGGGCTGCGTTAGGAGCTGAACGCTGCTTTTTTGCAGATGTTTTTTTTTCAGCTCAAACTGCCCCATTGTTTCCTATGGGGGAATCGTGCACAAGCACGTTTTTGAAGCTGGCCGCGTCCGTAAGCACCGCTGGTATCGAGAGTTGCAGTGGCGGTAAATTATGCTCTACGCTCCCTTTCTGGAGCCTAACGCACTGAAAACCCAGCCATTCTGTGAACTCTAAATACCAGCGGTATTTAAAAGGTGCGGGGGGAAAAAAGCCAGCGTTAGCTACGCGGGTCGTTACAGACAAAACTCTAAATCTAGCCGTAAGTATACAATGTTGCAACAATATGGTGCTTGTAAATAGAATCTTGGATATGATACATTGAAGAATCTAGCAAATAACTGTCACTTTCAGAGTCTGGAATATGGAATTCCCTCACGATAAAGGGTTAAGGTGAGTGGCAGTCCTTTATAGGTATATCCCCTTATCCTGCGCTTGTCTCCCTGGAATAACAGCTGATTGAGAATCAGCCGACTTGCTGCGCTGCCGGGGCAGAAGAAGTTGAGCAGAGAGAGACCGATGCTGACGTCAGGAAGTCAGACCGAATACTTTTACTCCCCGGATTCAACTTACTTGAGGCAAGATTAGAGAGTGAGTCCTAGCTGGTCTCAGGGGGAGTGACTATGCTCTGTTATCTTCTCGGTACAATTTAGTAGGTCCGGAGAGAGTAAAGTAAGTCCCGGAATGTATCAGGGGGAGTGGCTATGCTCCGTTATCCACACAGTGCAGCATTGGAGATCCGGAGAGAGATCAGAGTAAGTCCTGCCTGGGGAAATGGTTAACCTCCGTCTCAGTTGTGATTTAGCTCAGAAGTGTAGCTGGAGCGGTGTATCAGTATGGATAGTAAATTAGCCAAACGATAATAGGAGAGGGGTGAAAACAACCCCGGAATGAATTTGTAATCCACTGGAAATAATGATGTTATGCCATATAAGACAGGTAGCTGAACACAGGCTGGGAACTCCAGCAATACATGAAAAGTCAATTTAGGTATAATCCTTAGGTGAACACAGAGAGAGACTACAGGCTGACAAAACTTAACCTAGGAAGCTCAATTACTAAGCACCTGTTTAAGGTGTGGTTAAGATTTAAATACACTCTGGATCTGATCCCCAGGTCATGTGGTAAGAGGTGAGAACGAAAACCAGACACAGATTCCTTACACCTTTTCATATAACATGTACCTTTTTACCCTTATAACGTTTTAATTTTAATATTTTTTTTTTGTGAATTATTGAAATCAGATAGTTCATATATAGGTGTAACACTTTATTTTAATGTATTTATGTTGTGCTTGGTGCAACTTTTTATTTAGCCCTAATCCTTTACGGGGCCACGTTTACTTGCATTTAGCGTGCCATTTGTAATTTAGCCCATAGTGTGGCAACTTTCTATATGTATTAACACACATTTTGCTGCAATTATATTTGACAGCGAAAGCAGACACAATAAATAATAAATGAATATCCAGATACTGTCTTATTTTTCTTTTTTTAACTAGGACAAAGTAGAAGACTTTGAGCTCATTTTTATTATACTCTTGAAAAAGTCTGAGCGAACTCAGACGAAACGTACGTAGAGTTTTTTTTATACCACCAGGAGTAATTTTAGTTCCAGCACCTCTCACCCAGACTTGGTATTATCCGACTGAGATGTTCGTGCCTGGGCTGTGAATTCTATTACCTAACTGGGGGGATTATTTTAAACCCATATTGCTGTTTTATCTTCTAAACGTTTGTAAGTATGTATTGTGTACTTGCACTTATGTCCTAATAAATTATTCTACACTTGAATTGTCTTCTACTTTGTCCTAGTTCCTGTTCCTGATTGGGTGTCACCTGAGAGCACACACCTTCCACTACGGGCAGCAGCACACCCGGATCTGAATAACAGAGGTTACGGGATCATCAGTTTGTTTTTCTACAACAGCCAGTCTGTGGATCTTCACCATTAACTAAGATTAATATAACCGGCTTTTCAATTCTCATTATTTACTCCTCACCATCTACAAGTTATCCTGACCAACTACCAGGACCTAAGCGCCGATACCGGTAAACTGTTTTTTTCTTTTTTTAAACCTTTGATGTGGCAGTTAAATGTTAAGTTTAATGTTCCTTTATTGATGTATTTAGGAAATTACATAAAAAGCAGTTGCTAAAACTGCAATGATGCACAAACCACAATGTACTTCATATAAAGTTATTTATTATTCATTAGTTGGTAAATTAGCTTTAAAATAATCTTGTCCAACTGAAGACCCGGGGGTGGGGGGCATATTGCCTGGCCCTCGACTGCCACAAACTGAATACTGTATATATACCAGAGATAGATTGTTTATCACAGCAGTGGTATGAGTCTTCAAGTAAAAAGATCTGCTATTTGTATGGCAAAATCCTTGATGTGTGGGTAACTCTCTCATTCATTGTACTGTTTAATATTGTTTCCATTATATATTATTGTATTAGTAGCATTTAAAATGAAATGGCTCTATGTGGTCCTTCATGCAATATAGTTGGATACCTCTGCTTTAAAACATAGAAGATACCATTGAAAAACAACACAATAGTTAAAATAGCTGGATTTATTATTGGAAAAAGCTTTTGCAAAGGATTTAAACTTATTCAAGTCTAGTGATGTCCTTTGAAGGCCTTCTGTTTGTTCAGTGTGTCTGCTAATCTTCTTTCACTCCATGCAATGTTGCTAGTGGTGCAGGGAAATCAGTGGGAGGAAAATCTGTTATTTAAAATAAACACTGTAGGGTGATGCTTTTATGTTGTGTTATGTTTGTCTTTGTAAAAGACATTTTTCTGGCACAGATACTTTCTTGTTTGTAATCTGATTAGCTTGGTAGGTGTCCCAGGATTCTTTCTTTTTGTTTACCTACGTAAGTGTATTGATCTAGAGAAAAGAATAGAAAAAAAAATGAATAGGTGTATGCAAGAAGAGGTTGAGGAATGTTACTGAATAAGTTGTTTTCTCTGCGAATATGTCTACGAATCAATTTGAGTTGAAAAGCTTCTCTATTAATAAGCATTGATACAAAAGGTCATGAACAGTTTTGTAAACATGTTGTCAATATAGTATTAAATAAGAATTATACAGAATCTAACCAGAAAATATGTCAGAAAATTAAAAAATGTTAAAAAAATAAAAGTACAACAATCAATTGTCAACTATTTCTTGATTTCTGAGATACAATTTGAGCCTTGAGCTACTTAATATTTGTATCATTATTAAAACAACAGTACAATTAAACTTTCTTAAAGGGATAGTAAAATTAATTAAACTTTCATGATTCAGAAAGGGCATGCAATTTTTAACAACTTTCTAATTTATTTTTATCATCAAATGTAATTTGTTCTCTTGTTATTCTTAGTTAAAAGCTAAACGTATGCTCATATGCTAATTTCTAAGCCCTTGAATGTCGCCTCTTATCTGAATGCATTTGACAGTTTTTCACAGCTAGAGGGCATTAGTTCATGCGTTTCATAAAGATAACATTGTGCTCACACGTGGAGTTATTTAAGAGTCAGCATCAATTGCCTGAAAAGCAAGTTTGTCAAAAGATCTGAGATAAGGAGGCAGTCTGCAGAAGCTTAGATACAAGGTAATTACAGAGGTAAAAAGTAAATTTCTATAACAGTGTTAGTTATGCAAAACTGGGGAATGCTAAATAAAGGGATTATCTATCTTTTTAAACAATAACATTGTTGGTGTTTACTATCCCTTTAATTCAAATAGAGCATGTAGTTTTAAAAAACTTTCCAATGTATTTCTGTGATGAAATTTGCTTTGTTCTCTTGGCATCCTTTGCTGAACACATCAGATGAGATAATGACAAGAGGCATATATGCACAGTCAACAATCAGCAGCTAGCTCCCAGCAGTGCATTGTTGCTCCTGGTCCTTCCTATGTATGCTCTTCAACAAAGGATACCAGGTGCGATATAGTTTTTTTTGTTTGGCTTTTGGACACAACGGAAATAGCACTCGTATTTTAAAGTTGAAAGTAAACAATTTTGTGTGTGTGTGTGTATACAAATGTATTTTTGTATTTATATGTGTACATGTGTAGAAGCATACATATATATATATATGGGATTAGTACTGGTCTCTGTTCTTTTTAATATTTTTATTAATATCTTGGAGCAAGGATTAAATAGCAACATCTCTATTTTTGCATATGATACAAAGTTGTGTAAGGTCATTAGTTCAGTGAAAGATAAAATTGCTTTACAAGGGGATTTACAAAAATTAGAAGAATGGGCAGATAAATGTAAAATGAGATTTAGTACTAGAAAATGTAAGGTTCTACATTTTGGAAGTAAAAATAAGCAGGCAATATATTATTTAAATGGGACTAGACTTAGCAAAACAGAGAAGGAAAGAGATTTGGGAGTAGCAATAGATAACAAGCTGAAAATGGATGTAAAATGCAGGGAAATGACTTCTAAGACTAATAAGATACTCCCATGTATTAAAAGAGGCATTAATACAAGGGAGGCAAGCATGATTATGTCACTATATAAATACCTGGTAAGACCTCACCTTGAGTATGGAGTGCAGTTCTGGGGACCAATAGATTAAAAAAAGACATTACAGACTTAGAAAAGTTCAGAGAAGAGCCACAAAACTAATAAGGGGAATGGAGAATTTAAGCTTGCCAAAATGGGTCTGTTTTCTCTAGAAAAAAAGGTGCTTGAGAGGAAACATGATTACTTTATATAAATATATTCAAGACCCATATACAAAGATGGTAGAAGCTCTGTTTATGCCAAGAAAATTGTTTGTGACAAGAGGTCATAATTTAAGGCAGGAGGAAAGGAGATTTAATCTCCTGCAACGTAAACATTTTTTCACTGTAGAAGAAAATAAATTGTGGAACTCATTACCTGAGGAGATAGTAAATGCCAATACCGTAGATACATTTAAAAATGTTTTAGATACATTTCTGTCTAGAAACAGAAATCAGGGATATGATTGCTGGTAGGGCTGCACGATTAATCGCAGATGCAGTTTTAAACCAGAATTAATTGCCGTGGTTTTAAAACTGCAAGAGTACGCGATTTTTTGTAAAAAAAAAAATTCAGATCGTCTTGAAAATGGAGGCGAAGAGGGAGGATGAGAGGCGGACCATGTGCGGCCTTTGGCGGACCCGAGAGTGCCCGCAAAGTGACAATTTTTGCCGAGATTGCAAAGTGTGTGGGAGCAACAGGCATTCATCTGGGAGTGGTGTGGCGGGGGTCAATCAGTTGTGTGGCGGTGGGACAGCTCAAAGTTGTGAGCAATAAAGTGAGTATTGCACAAAAACTTTAAAGTAATTTTTTTTTTTTTACTTCTGTAACGCATAACATTGAGTTTGATTACATTTTACAATATATTTTATTTATATATGTTCATTAAGGGTTGCTTGTAGGATGTATTGTGAAGTGAAGTGAATTGTAAATAATAATATACTGAACACATGATGTTACAAAAATATATATATATATAATATCTGCTACTCTATCATATATCTAGTAGATAGATTATAGAGGATGAATGATATAGAGTTACTTACTAGATAGATGATAAATGTAATTATTATATTTATTTAATATATAATTTAGTTGAGTCAAGTGTAGATTCCCAGAAGATAGGTCATCAATCATCAGTACACAGTGGTGCAGTGTAGAACAATTTTATTACAAGACCAGAGACTCATATTTTGCATTCTCTTTCTTTACTAATAAAATGCAGTATTTAAAGTATAGATAAAATACAACAAACTGTCAAATTTAAAAAGTAGACAGTAAATCAAACAATAAATCAGTGACCAATAAGGATAGAGAACTGATTAAACTAAAATCACATAACCAATCAAATTGAATATGAGTCCTATAAACTGTCCAAAATACAGCAATACATCCTCTTTCTTTTACTGCATCTGAAAGATAAGTATTGCTTATAATATTGTCATATTATAAAGTTTTTATCGTTTTTTCGTTTATTGTCTATAATAAAAAATTTTATATTGTATAAATATCTTTTGGATGTTCATCTTATTTTTTATTTGTCTCTTATTTTTCTTTTATTTTTCTTTTATTAATATTTGTGTGTCTATTTCGTTGGTTTTATCTACCTGTCTTGTATTTTCCCCTTCCGGTTTTCTTTGCAATTATCGCGACCGTTATTGAGGCTTCCCTTGCTTTATTATCCATGTTTTTTCCCCTACTACGCTGTACAACTCTGACCTGACGTCCATCTTGACTGTCTCGGTCCCAGTGCGCATGCGCAGTCTCCTTCCTTTCTATTGCGCAGTAAAAAATTTCCTTCCCCGCCTTCATTCCGACAATCAGCTGTTGCATGTCGGAGGGCTGTTACTTTGTTTCCGTTGACTAACGCAGTACATATTTCAATTGCTAATTGACATTTAGTTCTTTTGGTGGTCTTTGTCTCCATCTTCTGGCCACTCTTATTATTATTATTATTATTCTTAAAAGTTTTTAAACTTGATTTCTTTATTTTGTGTGGATCACATCTTGGGGTCAATATATTTGTAAAAAATTTTAATTGGTATTCTAAAAAATATATTTATTTTGTTTAAATAATTTTTTATTAATTCAGTGTAATTTATATTGATTTTAATTATTTTTTATATATTTTAAATTATGTCTCAATCTTCAGATTTGAACCCTCTTAATTCAGAGGGTGTTCAAAAGATGATTGACACATCAATGAATTCTATGCTTGAAAAGATTTCTTTATTAATTAATAAATCAAATAAAAAGACTTTAAAAAGAAAAAGGCCTATTTCTAGTGGCATTAAAACTAGTAAAAAATTACTCCAGAAATCTCGCCAGATTGTCTCTGGTTCTGTCGTTCCTGGCAGGAAAGGAAGGAAAACACCTGCAATTCCCTCTACTCCCAAGAGGTTACTTATGGGAGAGGCTTTGGCCAATGTTGATGTTTCTGAGATTTCTGATACGGAAGTCAATTCTGATTCCTCTTTGGACTCTAATAAATCTGAAAATTATATATCTAATTCTTCAGATAATTCTTCGGACTCTCCGAAGATTAAAAAATTTAAAAAAGCTCTTAAAAAATCTAAACATTTAGATTCTTCAAAAGTTAAATTTTTTGATTGCCTAGGAAATCCTAGGTTTAATGCAGACGATCTGCACCACCCTAGATCTGCGGAGTGGTGCCCTTCGTCTGATATTGCGGAATTCATTGATTACCAGTTACGTCAACCTTTAAAAAGGGACTCTAGAAATAAGATGAGGGCAGAATGCCCCAGACCTATTTTGCCTAACAACGCTGGTATTACACCTGAAGTAGATCCCAAAATTTTAAAATTCATAGGGTCTCCAGGTTTTAAGTTAAAGAAGGGCATGGACCGTGCTTGGAAAATTTGTCAAGACAAAATGCTTGACACTATTGGTCCTTTAGCTAAGCTATTTGATTTATCGGAACAAGCTGTATATGATAATTCATTGCTTGATCCGATTATAGTCAGAGAATGGCTTCAGAGAATGCTCAGCTTTCTGGGCAATGCCAATTCTGCCATGTATTCTGAACGTAGAAGAAATATTCTTAGACGTATCGACCCCAAGGTGTGTGATTTCGCAATAAATGAAATCCATACAGATACTAATGGCCTTTTATTTGGAGACACATTTATTAAAGAACTTAATAGTTATGTAAATACCTTCTCTAATTTGAATAAAGTCCGCACATCTATGAAAAAGATCTTTCATCAAGAACGTTTTTCTGACCAGGCTGGGAAAGGTAGAGGCCGCTTTCCCGGCCGTGCCTCATATCCAAACAGGTCTCAATTTACCAACCAACAATTTAATTTACAAAGATCATTTCAAAATCCAATTTCCTCAAATTTCTTCCCATCCAGAGGAAGATTTTGGAATCCCAGACTCCAACGTTCGAGGCAAAGATCTCGTCCATCCCAAGGTAAACTTTTATTTTCCTCCTTCTCAGAATTCTTTCCAAAACTTAGTAGGGGGCAGATTATCTCTTTTTGCTCAAAATTGGAAGTTAATAACTTCAGATCAATGGGTTCTTCAGACGGTTTCAGGTCTTTTTATAGATTTTATTTCTCCTCCAGTTCAAAAATCTCTTCCAGTTCCAATAAAATTTTCTGTTCCAGACAACATTTTAGTTCAAAAAGAAATTCTAAATCTATTAGAAAAACAAGCAATAGAACCAGTTACAGATCTTCAAAATTGTTTTTTCAGCAATCTTTTTCTAGTGAAAAAGAAAAATGGTCAATTTCGCCCTGTTATAAATTTAAGATCTCTAAATGCCTTTGTGGTTTATCGACATTTCAAAATGGAAGGTATTCATCTTCTCAGAGATTGTCTTCTAGACAACGATTTCTTAGTCAGATTAGATTTAACAGATGCTTATCTCACGGTTCCGGTAGCTCTAAGTCACAGGAAATTTCTCTCCTTCAATTGGGAGGGAAAAATCTGGAGATTTACTTGCATGCCTTTCGGTTTATCTTCAGCCCCTTGGATTTTCACCAAATTGATGAAACCTATAATTACTTGGCTTCGTCTTCGAGGTGTTCGTCTTATCATTTATTTAGACGATATTTTGATTATGAATCAAAATCCAGTTGTTTTGAATTCTCAACTCAACCTTACTATTTATATTTTAGAAAATCTGGGCTTTTTAGTCAACAAAGAGAAATCTGTTCTTTCTCCAACCAAGTCTCTAATCTTTTTAGGTTTCCTAATAGATACAATGAAATCTACTTTAAGCCTTCCCAGAGAAAAAATTGTGAATATCAAGAAAGAGATTTCAAAAACTCTTTCTTTGTCTTTAGTTCCCATCAGGACTATAGCCAGAATAGTTGGGTTACTCTCATCCTCTATTCAGGCTATTTTTCCTGCTCCTCTTCATTACAGGGAACTTCAACGTCAAAAAATTTTTCACCTTCAGAAAGGCTTCTCCTATTCCCATCTCATTCCTCTTTCTTCAGAGGTCAAAGAGGAACTTTCGTGGTGGCTTTCTCATATAGAAGCATGGAATGGGAGAGCCATTTTTGGAAAAGCTCCGGATTTAATTATAGAATCCGATGCCAGTCTTACGGGTTGGGGAGCTCGTTGTGGTCCTTCAATCACAGGAGGAAAATGGTCTTCAGAAGAAAAACATTTTCACATCAACTGCTTAGAACTTTTGGCAGGCTCTTTTGCAGTCAAAAGTTTTGTAAAAGATTCTTTGCCTGTGTCCATTTTACTCAGAATGGACAATATTTCGGCAGTTCGCTATTTGAATCGTTTAGGTGGTACAAAATCGAGAGATTTGTCAACTATTACGAAAGAATTCATTCATCTTTGCTTGGACAGAAATATTTCTGTAAGAGCGGAATATATTCCAGGTTTATCCAATGTCGCGGCAGATTGGGGTTCTCGGTATCTGACAGATTCCAGCGACTGGAAGCTTCATCATCAAGTTTTTCATTCGCTGCAATCTCTCAGAGGTCCCTTTTCAATGGATCTGTTCGCTTCGAGACTGAATCATCAGATTCGTCCTTATTTCAGTTGGCGTCCAGATCCGGAAGCATTGGCGATCGATGCATTTCTTCATCCTTGGCCTCGTCAGACAGCTTATGCGTTTCCTCCTTTTTCAATGATTCAGAGGACAATTTCAATAGTCCGTCGAGATCTTCTTTCAATTCTTCTCATCACTCCTCTTTGGCCATCTCAACCCTGGTACCCATCTCTTCTAGAATTGTCTGTCAACCATCCTCTTCTTCTTCCTGTTTTTCCTCTTCTGTTGTCAGATCCAGAAGGTCATCCTCACGATCTTATCATTCAAGGATCTCTTCGTCTTATAGCTTGGTCAATTTCGGGCAATCTTCTTCTTTCAAAGGTTTATCACAACAAGCTCAAGAACTCCTTGGGGACTCCTTGGCCCCCGGGACCAAAAAATGCTATTTTTCCGCATGGACCAGATGGTCTAGCTGGTGCTTGGAAAGGAGTTTGGATCCCCTTTCAGTGGATATAATTCATATCATTAATTTTCTCACTTCTCTTTTCGAATCGGGATTAGCTTATAGAACTATCAATGTTTCTAGATCTGCAATTTCAGCTAAACATTCTTTTATTAATAATTTTCCTGTGGGTCAACATCCTTTAATTTGTAAAATTATGAAAGCAATTAAACTTAAAAGACCTCCAACTCCTAAATATTCTTCTTTTTGGGATGTCGATCTTATTTTCTCTCTTTTTAAATCTTGGCCTTCTAATGAATTTTTATCTTTAAAACAACTCACTGCAAAATTAGCTACCCTTTTGTGTTTAATTTCTTTTCGTAGAGTTTCTGATGTCAGGGCTTTAGATTTTGATTCTAAACGTTTTACTCCTGAAGGTGTTACTTTCTTTATTTCTAAAAGAACTAAATCTTTTTCTACTTCTATTTTCTATCCTTATTTACCTTCAGAACCTCTTCTTTGTGTGGTTGTATGTCTCAAAGAGTATGAACGCAGAACTTCTTCTTTTCGTTCCCCTTCCTCTAATCAACTTTTGTTATCTTTTATTCCTCCTCATCATCCTGTCTCTTCTACTTCTATAGCCAGGTGGGTTAAATGGGTTATGAGTGAAGCAGGTATTGATGTTTCTTTTTCTGCTCACTCTGTTAGAGGATCAGCCGCTTCTAAAGCATTTTTGAAAGCTGCTACCCTTCAACAAATTTTGGATGCAGCTGACTGGTCTTCTGATTCTATTTTCAAACAATTTTATTTTAAACCCATTGAACATGCCTCGCTTAATTTATTTTGTTAGTTGCTTTAAACTAGCAAAATATGAGTCTCTGGTCTTGTAATAAAATTGGGATTATCCTAAGTTATGAAGGTATAATCTAGATTTTATTAAAGACACAGAGACGATTATTTTCCCTCCTCTGTTATATATTGTGATATATATTATTCCCACCCTTAATGTGTTTTATTATATATTCTAACATGTATGGTATATTTATTTCAGTTATCAACCAATAATAAAGATCTTCTTCTAAGAGACTTTGTTCCGTCACATCTTCGGGAAAAGTCAGATCTTCTATCAAGTTTTCCACATCTTCAACAGTTTTACAGTTGTTCTTCCATCCTTCCGGACAAGTTGAAGTTCTCTTCATGGATGATTTTTCTCGTCAAACTCCTTCTCTTCATGGTTTTCTGCTTCCTGTTCGTTTGGAGTTATTTCTTCTTGTTGGATCTTCTGTTTCCTTCTTCAGTTTCAAAGAAAGAGGATGTATTGCTGTATTTTGGACAGTTTATAGGACTCATATTCAATTTGATTGGTTATGTGATTTTAGTTTAATCAGTTCTCTATCCTTATTGGTCACTGATTTATTGTTTGATTTACTGTCTACTTTTTAAATTTGACAGTTTGTTGTATTTTATCTATACTTTAAATACTGCATTTTATTAGTAAAGAAAGAGAATGCAAAATAATCGTCTCTGTGTCTTTAATAAAATCTAGATTATACCTTCATAACTTAGGATAATCCCAATTTTTTTTTATTATTATATTTTCCTCTAATTATAAGTGTTAATTTTAAAATTACATTAGTTACCATTACCCTTATTATACCAGTTTGCAGTCCAGTAGTGTACTATAAAAGTATCTAAATAATTTTTTTTATAAGTAATCAAAAATGATCTATATTCTGTAATTGATGTTACCAAAAAAGTCATTTTTGTTTAATAACATTTTTATTTTGACATTCTTTATGGAATGGATGGATGCTGCTGAAAGTCATTTAAAAAAAAAAAATTAAGAAAAAAAAATTGTAATCATTTTTTATTGTAAGCTGCAATGCAAGTCAGTTTGTTTTATTTATCATTGCTGCTAGGCTAGTGCTGCAACAATAAGAAACCATTATGCATTTTGGTGAGCCAAAATATCCAAAATAGCATGATGCTTAAATGTGCACTCTGCATTCATTGTGTCAGGTGTGCAATGCCCTATTAACCTGTCCATGTGCGTTGTATAGCCTCAAAATAGCAGCCCTGAACTTAGTATGCCTAACCAATTGTGTTTAAGAAATAAGAAAATAGCTAAACTACTACTAATATAAGTCAATTCAATTGTGAATGTTGTTTAAAATTGCATGCTCTATTGCTCTTGATTGATTCAGAAGTTGAACACAAAATACATTAATTAATTAATTAATTAATTAATTAATTAAATGAATAAAAAAAGTGTTTTTACTTGTCTCTCCCAGTCCATTACTGTTTCTGTGTGTTTGTTTGTTGTCTTTCAAAAAAGTAGAACTTGTCTCCCCTGACCACCCCTATTCTATGTTGTCTATTTTTTCCTCCCTTCCACCACCTTCTTAGGCCACATTCTAAAAATCTTTTATGTTCATTGTTCAATCAACAGCAAAGACTGACTGTGTGTCATCTCCTACTATTATCAAGTTCACCAAAGTCAGCCAACAGCTGTGGTTCCAGAAGATTGCAGCCTGTTTCTTCTTCTACAACAACAAGGTCATCCTCATCCTGCAGCCTGTTTCTTCTTCTACAACTGCAAGTTCATCCACATCCTGCAGCCTGTTTCTTCTTCTACAACAGCAAGGTCATCCTCATCCTGCAGCCTGTTTCTTCATCTACAACTGCAAGTTCATCCACATCCTGCAGCCTGTTTCTTCTTCTACAACAGCAAGGTCATCCTCATCCTGCAGCCTGTTTCTTCTTCTACAACTGCAAGTTCATCCACATCCTGCAGCCTGTTTCTTCTTCTACAACAGCAAGGTCATCCACATCCTGCAGCCTGTTTCTTCTTCTACAACAGCAAGGTCATCCACATCCTGCAGCCTGTTTCTTCTTCTACAACAGCAAGGTCATCCATATTCTGCAGCCTGTTTCTACTTCTACAACAGCAAAGTCATCCTGCAAGGGCACTGCAACTCCGCGAGGCTAGCCTGTGTCTTCTACAACAGCAAGGTCATCCATTCAGCCAGTGGGGCATATTTATCAAGCTCCTTATTTCAGGCTCGCCAGAAACACAAGTTATGAAGCAGCGGTCTAAAGACCGCTGCTCCATAATCTGTCCGCCTGCTCTGATTTGGCGGACAAACATCGCTGGAAATCAATCTGATCTAATATGATTGGGTTGATTGACACCCCCTGATGGCAGCCTATTGGCCGCAAATCTGCAGGGGGCGGCGTTGAACCAGCAGTTCACAAGAACTGCTGGTGCAATGATAAATGCATACAGCGTATGCTGTCGGCATTTATCAATGTACGGCGGACATGATCCACAATATCGAGTCATGTCCGCTTGCACATTAGTAAATAGGCCTCAGTGTCTTCTACAACAGCAAGGTCAGTCATCCAAAGCCAGTGTTTTCTACAACAGCAAGGTCAGTTTTCCAGAGCCAGTGTATTCTACAACTGCAAGGTCAGTCTCCTCCTGTTAAAGCCAGTGTTGCCTCAGTCTCAATTAAACATGATTATGAGCAAGCCCATTGTTGTCTTCTTTATATTCAATTAATTTCAAGTGTAAGCCTGTGGTCTCTTGTCTCTTCACAATCAAGGTGACTGCATCATCATTAAGCCAATTGTTGTCTTATTTATATTCAAGTGCAAGCATGTAGTGTCTTGTCTCTCAATCCAGGTGATGTCACTACATCATCAAGCCCATTGTTGTCTTCTTTATATTCAAGTGCAGCAAGCCTGTGTGTTCTCTTCAATCAAGGTGACTGCTTCATCAAGCACATTGTTGTCTTCTTTATATTCAATTTCAAGTGTAAGCCTGTGGTCTCTTGTCTCTTCTCAAATCTCAATCAAGGTGACTCACTGCATCAAGAAGCATGTTGTTGTCTTCTTTATATTCAAGTGCAGCAAGCCTGTGTTCTCTTCAATCAAGGTGACTGCTTTCGCTGCGTCATCTCTGCAACTTGAAGAAGCTATACTACCATCATCAGAGCTAAGCTAACAGCTAACTGCATCATCAATCAAGGAGGCCATTCAATTGTTGTCTATCTTTCTATTCAAGGGTAAGCCTGTGGTCTCTTGTCTATCATTGTGCTACGATTGCCAGTGCCACTAATACTGGCAGTGTGTGCGGTAGTATAATCTCCTCATTTTCTGTGGCAGCTTGCAGTGTGTGCGGTAGACTCTGGTAGTTTAAATCTCCTCATTTTTTGTGCTAGCTGGTATTTTGTGTGGCACGCTGTACATAAAATTCAAGCTGAGTTCTGAAGTGCTGTCCGTGTCCAACAATAACGATGATGATGTTGATGTTGCTAATGAATTGTTGGTGCCAAGGAAAAATTCAAATCAGTTGGGAATATTTTGGATTCAGAAAACATGATGTGAAACAGAACCAAGTAATCTGCAAGACTTGTGGAACGAGTGTTGCTGCAAAATGAAGTAACACATCAAACCTGTTCCAGCACCTTAAACAGCGGCATAAGCAAATCTTTGAACTATGTATGGCAAAAAAAAAAACCTTATGGTCATAATATGACTAACACCCTGTATAAGGATATTTGGTTACCCTAATAGCTCTGGTTCATGTGGTGTAAGCCAGAATTGTGTCTATTTATATAAGTATTTTCTGTAAGGACAATAGCTGCTTAATCTATCTTACATATGTATAATTGCTTTCTGATTTATAAGTTCAATACATTTCACAACCGATTGATCAGTGCAAATCTTTATTGTTATGTTAATACTGTATTTTTTCTGTTATCCTTCACTTTATAAGTGCTATAGGATTGCCATTAGTCTAGCTAATGCTATAGTCACTAATTGATTACTGATATATACAGCATAAAAATGGCAGCACCAAACACTATCACTATATAGTCCATATAAGTTACAATTTCTTCTTATCTATTAGCGCAGTGTACATATCACTTACAATATCTAGTGTTAATTGCAAAGCGGCAACACTATCATTGTGTTGCTATTTTGTATCACTGTTTTGTTAAATTTAATCCGCGCTACAAACTTGTAACCAGTTATTATACTGTATTGTATGGTTCTATTTGAAGTGGTTTGATACCTCTACTTATATCAGTTCTGATTGCTACTAACTCGGTTGGTTCATTTATACTCTCTATTGTCCTGCACAGTTGAAAGTAAGGCTGTCCGTATTATTATTAACAAGGACTCTGGCTAAGTCTGGCACAACCCAGACTATACAACAATTTAACTACGTATGGCAGATACTAAATATAGGTCTATTTTAGATTAACATGGAAGTGCTAGGCTTTTAAAAGATTGAGAGCGCCCAAACGCTCGCTATGACTCCTGACTAGTTTCGCCCCTCCGGGCTTTGTCAGAAAACATGATGTGAAACAGAACCAAGTAATCTGCAAGACTTGTGGAACGAGTGTTGCTGCAAAATGAAGTAACACATCAAACCTGTTCCAGCACCTTAAACAGCGGCATAAGCAAATCTTTGAACTATGTATGGCAACAAAAAAACCTTATAGAGAAAAGACAACACAAACAAGCTGTGAAGCTAAAGTTGAGCATCAACAATCAATTATAAAGGCATTTGCAAACACAGTGAAATCACCATATGCGAAGACCTCTAAAAGGCATAGAGAAATAACCAATTCTATTTCATATTATATATGCAAAGACATGGTGCCTGCATACAAGGTTAGTAAATAACGCTTCAAAAGAATGATACACACGATCGATGATTCTGACCTTACCAAGACACTGAAATCCAAAATTCTTGAATATATGAATAGAAATTATGAAGAAGAAGATACTCAAGATCTGCTAGATATGGCATCAGTCCTTGATCCACAATTCAAGACAACCTACATAAATGCAAATAAAATTACAAGCATCAAGGCCAGTGTGATGTCTGATATGGCCATTGTGTCTGAGGAGCAAGTTGTGCAGAATCCAAGTCAAGCAATCAGCAGTCCCACCATGCAAAGTAATAGATGAATGTAGAAGAAAAAACAGTGCCACAAATGCCATCACCAGGGCAGGTTCCAACTTCCAATGGTTTTTATTGTATTCTCTTTTAAATTTGAAAAATGTACTCTGCCTTACTGTACTATGCTGCAGTGCTGCTGCTATAAGTTGATGAATGGATGTTAAAAACAGGTTGCAGGATTTATCTTGTCAATGCCACATCCCTCATGTTTTCCTGGATAGTCACTCAGCTAAATGACTAACACACGAAGCAGTGTGCATTGTACTACCTAAATTGCTACACTTAGAAACACAAATCATCAGTCAGTCAAATCAGTCAAATCAATCAGTCAAATCAGTCAAAAATCACTCAAATCAATCAGTCAAAAATCGAGTCAGCAGCAGTTTCCAGGTTTCTCCATCCATATGTCCATACACTGCTTCATTTGTTACTCATACCACAGCTAGACTGACTGCCCAAGAAAACATGGACAATGTGGTAAGAATTGGCCAATAGCTAATTTAATTCCAATTAGCTTTGTGTGTCTTGAGTTTACTTGTTTGTATTATGTACTCTAACTATATTAGTGTTCTGTTGTGTACTACAGAATAACTGTGTGATGTAATATGACAGGCCGTGCAGGATGTCAGGATTGACCTTGTCAGTGCCACATCCTTCATGTTTTCCTGGGTGGATAGCTAAATGACTAACACATGAAGCAGTGTGCATTGTACTACCTAAATTACTACACTTAGAAACACAAATCATCAGCCAGTCAAATCAATCAATCAATCAAATCAGTCAAATCAATCAATCAAATCAATCAGTTAGTCAAAAATCAAGTCAGCAGCAGTTTTCAGGTTTCTCCATGCATACAATGCTTCATTTGTTACTCATACCACAAGACTGACTGCCCAGTGCACAAAAAAACATGGAAATGGACAATGTGGTAATAACTGTCCATCTAATTTCATTTCAATTAGCTTTGTGTGTCTGGACAGTCACTCTTCTGCATTTGCTATTCATTTAGCTGTGTGTGCATTGTACCACCTTTACTGTATACTTGTCTTGTACACAAATCATACTGCTTTAAATTCAGCACATTTCAGGTTTCTCCATGCATACACTGCTTCATATGTTAATCATATCACAGTTAGAATGACTTTACAAGAAAACATGACAATGGTGTGTCAGAAGACCTAAGAACTGGCTAGTTGCTACTATGTAACTACAGCACAGGTAGCTCATTTTATTTTAACTATTTTGTCGTTTGTATTGTTATGCTCCAAGAGTGTATTGAACATTGAGAAAACATGTACATTAAGATTCTGCAGTGTTAAATAAACTAAGTGTTATAGTAATTTTTTTAAAAATTGTGATTAATTCGCAATCGCATTTTTTTTTTTTAATCGCGATTCCCCCCATATATTGCCCAGCCTAAATGGGTCACTTTTTTAATGGTATTAATTTAAGATCAACAGGAGCTTTCATTGTAGATAAATTTAGATACGTATAGGTTGAACTTGATGTACTTCTGTATTTTTTCAACCTCATCTACTCTGTTACTATGTATATATACTTTGGAGTCCTTTCCATTCAAATACCTTTAAACATGATACATCAATTTTATTCAATATTAATATTTAATAATGTGTTTTACTGTGTATTTACTGTAAACATTTTACATTCCAATATTCTTCACATAGGGGAATATGTTCTATGTATTTTAAGTATATATATATATATATATATATATATATATATATATATATATATATATATATATATATATATATACCTGTATATATTCATATAGATATACCTTTATTGATATATATTTTTCAAAATAATAATCATATATATTTAGAAATATGTATTTAAAAATAAATAGAAAATGTGCTTCTATGTGAAGAACATTGGAATGTACAACATTAATATATCAATGTGGTTTAGTACGCGAGTATATATTTTCTTTTGTTTGAACGTTCCATTGAAGTCTATGTGGAGAATATGTTTACACGTTCATGATATCTGAACTTTTTATATGCGTCAGGTTTTGCTTGCAAGCAAACTTTTTACTTTCAACTTGTAATACAGACGCTACCTGACACACGCAAAACGTTAACTTCTAGGGAGGTTAATGCTTGAGCTGCAGCGCTAAATAGCGTGCCACTTGTAATCAAGCGCAAACAAGTAGTTATTTTTCCATAAAAAACTACTTAATGGGATTATGCAACAAGAAAGTGGACATCTGGAACTGTGCGGATTTGTCATCTTGTACATAGCATAAGGAACTGTAAATAAATAAAGTTATCACAACATTTACTAAAAATGGAGATGATACCAATATTGGCTTACAACAAAGGTTTTCCACTTTGTAAAAGTATTTTTCCTATTCTGCATCACATAAGAAAAGTTATATTCTACAATGGTATCATATCAAAACCTTATTTCACTCTATCCAATAAGCCATACTGGGCATTATTTTTACTTGGGTTTTCTAGTCAATAATAAATCTCTCTCTTGAATTTTCCTAATTTTGTGCCAATCTCCATGGGACTTTCAGGTTCCACACTTTTGTTAGAACATTCTGTGAGTTCTGTCTCTGTGAAGTCAGCACTATACTTTATCTCAAAACTATAGAATGTTTGATTATCTGCCCTATAGAAAGTAGTGAAGCTCTCTGTGAAATTGAAGCTGACAGTTTTTTCAGAATGATTTTTCAGATGAATTTGCTAAAGTTACACAGAAACTGTGAAATGATAATCAGAATTTGTAAAATCACAATCCCAAATACACTGCTGTAAACAAAATAAAATACAAAATATAAAATGCAAAGTTTAAAAGTAATAAAACTTAATAAGAAGTGTAATGTAAAATAAAGTAAAAAGCACAAAATGTAAATGCAGCAGAACTGTCACGTTCATTTGGTGCTATATTGCACTGGGCTTTTCTCTCCTTCACATAAAAAATGCAGGGAACGCCCCTTGGACAAGTATAGCAAAATTTGCTTTTAAAAATGTAACTAGGGATCTAGCAGTGCTTCAGGATCATTTTAGATCATCTCACCTGAGAGCTTTCGATCATCAGGCCTTGAGGGTTAGGCAAAACTAAACTAATGTCAAAGGATTTTTCTGCTATTGTTTATGTTTTCTTTTCATTTGCAATATTATTCTGGATGAGGACTGCCTGGAGTTTTGTATTACTACACACATATAGTCTACAAAGTAATTTCCCCAGTGTAGTAATGCTTTCTCTATTTAAAATGCAAAAATTGTGATGGAAAATACCACCTCTACCAATAAATGCTATTTAATAAGTATTTTTCTCCTACAAGTGGCAATACAAGGATTGGACTCAAAAGTTAGCAGTTGTTTAAATAGAAACACATTTATAAATAATTAATATTAACTCTACATATATTTACAGGAAATTCTATATTTCAATTAATTAATGAAATGGTTATGTGTTGTAATTCTACTAATTATGTCTGAAGTTTGCAATACATTGTTCTGATTTTAAGTCAATTATAATGCATGGATGAAGTAGACGAAAGGTGAATTATGAGGTCAAGCAGTTAATATATGGCTTAGTTTTATGACTAATTTTCAATTAATATGGAATATCAATATTCATCATGGAGACAATACATACAATTGTTATGTGCAGTCATGTCTACAAAGAAGAATAATTTGTAATTTACTTTGTCAAACACCTTCATGATTACTCAAAGTAACATAAAATATTCATGAATAACTCATTTAGCAAGTCAGCTGAAAGGAATAAATACTAAATGCTAATTATTGTTTTTTAAATGTTTATTTCCAGCAAGGTTTTATTGAAATGTGTTACATACAGTATATTTCAAGCTACATAAGATTAAATAGGCTAATAGAAGCAACTATGACAACATGATTCAACCTTATTATCAAAGTAACTGTGTATAGCAGAATGATTATGTAACAAATGTTTTTTATAGATGGAGATAGAGGGGGGTGCTCAGAAACCCCATTCATTAAGATAGCACTTCAAAGGCACCAGCTGTGTCCTATGTTTGCAACCTAGCAGGTTTTATATATGTTCAGTGCGTCTACACAGAGGTAGAGGTAAAGCTGAGAGAAATGGAATTTAAAAAGAAAACTAAACCAGGGTATGTTGTAGAAGATGAGGTCCTCCAGGGCTCTTTTTTGGCCAAGTCAAGTATATTGCAGCAAATTTTGAAGGTTTCAAGGGACATAAAACAGTATGAACTAACATAAGTTTCTAAATATATAATGCAGCCAAAGCTTACCTGCAAAACCGTTTCTGTTTTAACCCCATTAAACCCTTTAATTCAGACATAGTTTTTGTTTGCAGCAAGCTCCCCCTGGGCATTTAAATATATGGAAGGTGCTATACAGGCCATAGCTTCTGCAGAATGAACTTGTGCACATGCATGGTAGGGGGCACATGACACATGACTAAAGCAGTGCACAGTATAACGCTGAAGCTTTAAAAAAGCATGTCACATTATCCCCATGGAAACGAGCAAGCCTCTTGGCAACAAACAATAGAAGTATCTGCTAACCCTCCTCAACCCCCCTTGTTTGCATAAGTAAATATCCTCACATGCACACTTTGTTATATGATACCACAAGGTTTGGAGTAGGACACTGTTAAGGGAGTGGAGCAGGCTACACTTGGCAACACCAAAGTGTAAGTAATTTTGCAGATTGTAGTAAAATACTTATAATTTTGCAGATTTTAGTAAAATACTTATAAGTTTTTTTTAACACTTTTTTTTCCACACACTGTCTTACCTCAGTTGACCCTTTTATAATATGCACATAACGTAACATGTTTTATGGCACTTTCATACAGATTTGTACCCACCTCATATCACAGCCACGAGATCCAAGTCATACTTATCTTGTAATCATCTTGTAGTCATTAACCAGCATTGCAAAAATACTTTTAAACTCTTATAGAAGAAATAAATTAAAACAAAAAGAGTAATAAAAGAAATGAAAAAATGAAGCATCCATTCTATCTTTAATTTTATTTCATACGTGCATTTCTCAGGATTATAAAATACATTATTTTCGTCTTTAGAAACAGAGAGGCAATCTTGTTGTGATTGGAGTTAAGTATTTTCCATTCAGCTTTGTTTATTTAAAACCATAAGCTTCTAGCAGTAATAGAAATGTGGCAAACAAACCCTGTTCTGCATAATAAGAGGAGGTTTTGAAAATGCCGCTTGTACAGTGATTTTTTAAAAAATGTGTCTGAACAATAAAGATTTGAAGGCACAGTCTGTACATTGAGGTTTTCAACATTAGACTATATTTAAAACCTCAAAAGTATGTTTTTCAAACAATAATGGAAGAAAAAATAATAATAAAAAAAAGTTAAATATTGAAAGTTAAAAAATATAATTATTGGACAAACGTATAGCTATCATGCTTGTAAACAAGTGTCGTTAGTCGCTGTACAAAGGGATTTGATTTTGGGTAAACCTTCACATTATTTTGCCTGCTCTTTAATGTCTCTTGTGTAGTTTGTACAGCGTAAACACGGTGCTGGTTATCGTTTAGTGATTACCATTGATTTCAATGGGAGAGGCAAATCATAAACCGCAGATGAAATTTAGGAAGTGCAAAGTAAGAAAATGATGTCAATGTAAACTACCAAGGTACGTACATTAAACAGGAAAAAATAACTTTTCTGGAGGATGATAATTCATTTACATCAACTATTAGCTAGTAATACGGTGTATGAATTATGGATGCTGGCCAGACATTTTACACTTACACATATTTAAATAAACCATTTTTCTAGTTTGTTTTCTAGGTGTTGCAGTTATAATTGTTGTTCTGTTGCTATAAGTTCCCACACAACTATAGAAAGGAATGCCTACTAACAAACTATGCAAAATGTAGGTGACATTTTGTACATTATCCCACCCTTACATTGAGAGTTCTTGTCAGTCAATCAGCACATGAGGCATAGATTAATAATTTTTTACAGGAAAAGAGTGTCTGACAGGGTCGGACTTGCGAAGAGTCAGCCAATTAGAAATAGAGAGTGGAGCAAAAGCTGAATACCAATAATTACTATATTTTCTAAAACAGTTGGTTATGTAATGCAAATAAGAATAATGCATCACTATTATATTTTTAAAATATAATATTACATTCATTTCTAATACATTGGTGCTTTGGAAGGGGATGGGACTGCCACACACTTTGTTCTGGGCCCATTAAAACCTATTTATGTCTCTGCCCATGTCACCGTGAATTAACCCATTTATATCAGTAACTCAGACACATTGTTTGTGCCAGTAACACATAGGGAAATTATTTAAATACATCATTGTGCCAATAACAATGAAATGAATGGTGTAATGCATTTATTCCTGTGATATAATACTGTGGCTTTAACCTTTTTTTTATTATTATTATTTTTATTGAGGAATTACAAAATACAATAGACAAAAATATGCATACAGTGCAAATGAAAACATTGTATATGCTATATATTTCTGTGCTTTATATTAAGTAGTCCTCTTTTTGATCCCTCTGGTGAGTAATATAGACCTCTCTTGGGTCCATGAGGAAGTATAGGGATTATTTCAAATTAAACATACACAGTTCTAGTTAAATTAAGTAGGGATTAAAGCCTGTCCTGTTAACTACTATAAGGAATGATCTGTGTGGATCTCAATTGCAGGAGTTTTAAATAATGATAATTGTATCACTTCTCAGTAGTCAGACTATTATTTCAGCATAGTCTGTAATTCCAATAAGTGAGGTTTGTTAGTGGACACTGTATAACATAGAATAAGAGAAATATGGCTCCTAGAGTAATTTAGCAACCATAAGTATAAGTTCCAAAGGGCAAAGTCAATGGTACAGCGTGTAGCAAATATGTAACAAGTGATGCGTAACAGAAATAACTGGCAGGTTTTCAAAATGCTGTGTTAGCATAAGGAGCTGTGTTCGGCAGCTGCTGACAGTTCTGTGGCTGTTGTCAGACAGAGAGCGTAAGCTTGAGAGCTCTGTACTGCAGCGGTAATCCGGGGGTGTGTCACTTACAAACTTGAACTGCTCCGGTGACGTCACTCAGCTCAGCAGCGCTACACTTGGAACCGGGTAGCGATTGTCACAGAAATCCCGGCGACAGGTTAGGACACACAGTAGTAATTATGTAACAGTCGTAACTCTTGAAGCAGTTGAAAGAATGTAGTTGTGCTCTAGCGTGTTTAAGCAGAGCCATTAGCTGAAATGCCTTCCTCTGGAGTTGAAATTGTTTGACACAAGCAGCTTATGTAGCGTTGTAAAACGGAGTCTGTAGAAGTGAATGTGTATGAAGTAATATTCACAAGCAAAGAACTTATCAATTCAGGACTGTAATAGTCCAAGAATAAACCAAACTGGGTTTGGTATTTGTAATCCAAAATCTGGTAACTAGGTATACTTTAGTAAATTACTCCTTAGGGAGAAATGAGCAGTGCACTATGCTTAGCTAACAAATACTCAATAACTAAGCACTTGTTTGGGGCGTGGTAATGATTTAAATACAGGTGAACAGAGACAAGCAGTGGTAATAGGTAAAACCAGAAATGGAATCCTTACACTACGATCGCTAGGGGACATGTGTGTGAAACCAAACTTAGAATATAAGAAGTACTTAGTTAAATCAAGGGTTTGGTAAACTATTCTCTGCAAACTTTAAAACTAAGATAATATAAACAGTGATGCTCGGTTTTTGAAAACACAATTACAGGTATCAATTAGAAGTTGTATATATATGAAAAATGTAAATAAAGACTTTTTCTTGCTGTGAATAAGGCATACTTTACAAGGCAGACTACCAACTGGAAGAACCAACCAGCTTAATTCTTGTCTCCCCCCGGCCTTATCCGCCGACCACCAGAGAGACATCTATGTGATGTTACATTCAATATGCATCAGTGTCCTCTGTTACATCATCCTTGTTGGACCAAATGATTTAGGGGCCCCCCACAAAACCTTTTGGGGTGTATATTTTCAATGGCGATGACAGAGGGTCGGATTGTACTCCTTGTGAGTAAATAATACATATGAAAAAGCTTAGAATTAAAGCTATGTGAATCCAACAATACTTTTGAGTACAGGTTTCTATATTGTTAACTAAAGATATAGTTTAAGAAAATAACCTGTAGCTAGGCAAATAGCTTGCAAACATATAACAACAAAAAAAGTATATAGTGCATAATTAAATAAATTGGATAAGATACATATACTCTATTATGTAGAATATAATATATTATGAAAGATAAACGTTACTCCCTCTGAACTAATATTATAAGGACATTTACAACTTTATCTTAGATACTTGCTGCTAACCGCCAGGTATTTGTGGCAAAATGAGAGTCTTATAAACAGTGTATAAGGTCCCTTGGAAAGAGGTAATGCAATATTTCAGGATTGATCTTATGTTTATATTAATGTTCTCTGATAGTGGTTTACGGATGCAAAAAGATATTGTATGTCCAAGCTTCATGTGGATTGCCTCATAATGGTGAGTGATCTCTCCCAGTCAGCCCCACATGTTGGTGTGTATCCTATCATCTGTGATTATCCTCCTTGTACACCAAAGAGATTCTTAGCATGTGTTGCCGCTTTTGTGGAATTCTGTGCTGTGGTGCTATATGAAGTCGTTGACTCCGGTTCATCGTTAGGCGGATTGTGTGGTATCGCAAGGGCAACTTCTGGGCATTGAGATTTACCCTGGCAGCAATCTTCCTCAGAAAGGCTTGGTTCGTTTGGTCCCATAGTGATTGAGGATTTTGAGCTAGTAGCTCCTTTAGACATCTCAGTAGGTAATCCAGTGGTGCAGTGGCCATTAGTTGCTGGCATAAGTTTTTCGAATCTGGCCATGTGGTTGCTCAGTTTATCCTGTGGGATTGTCTTCCATGTGGCAGCCATTTTGGATGCTGAGTAACGAAAATTTTTGTCGGTCTTCTTTTCTAAAGTATAAATTTCTGTTATATTCTTGTATCCCTTCTAAGTGATCAATATAATTTTTAATTGTGCTAGTGGCTTTGGCAAGAACCTCGGAGTACTGAGGGGGGTAACGTCACCTGTTGTGAGCAGCTTCTCCAGGTCTTTACTGTCTAATCCTGGGATCCGGTTTCAATAATACAGCATAGCTGAAGCTTTGTATAGTGTCACCGTGAGCCAAGTCCCAATAGTGATCAATGAGAATATTTAGTGCTGTGGAGATTCTCCTATTATAAGCGGTTCATAAGAGATTCAACCGGAGCTTTTGGAGTGTGCGACCGTCCGGGATTGCTGCTAAGACACAGCATCCGGGGCTTTAACTATTTTGTGCAAATAAGGCACAGAGCAGTAGCTTGTATTTTGCTCAGTTAGCACATAAAGCAATGGTTTAACCCTAATTTGGCTAATAACATACAGAGTAAGGGTCCGATTTATTAATGCCTTACGGACATGATACTCTGCAGCGTATCATGTCCACCAGACATCGCTAAATGTGGACAGCATACACAGTCGGCATTCAGCATTGAACAAACAGTTCTAGCGAACTGCTTCTGCAATGCCGCCCCAGCAGATTTGCGGCCAACCGGCCGCAAGCAGGGGGTGTCAATCAACCCGATCGTATGAGATCGGGTTGATTGCTCTACGCCGCCCAGAGGCGGCAGATTCAGTTAAGGAGCAGCAGTCCTAAGACTGCTGCTTCTTAACTGCTGTTTCCGGCGAGCCTGAAGGCTTACGCAGAAATAGGGCGAGTTGGCCCCATTTGGGGCATAGTAAATCATACCCTATGTGTTTAGCCCTTTGTGTCAAATAATACAAAGTAGTAGTTTGTGGTTTATCCCCCTTTGTGACAATTATACATAGAGGAGTGATATAAACTTATTTTACAAAACACATAAGCCCCATTTATCAAATCCCAGATGGACATAGTTCCCAACTAGACACCTGTCCTCCCATGATTGCAACATGTAGGCAGTGGACTTGCATTTAATAATGTTCAAGGAAATTTATTGGGAGATCTGAAGGGTCTATCAACCACCAAAAATTAATTTGTTTAGGGTGTTTTAACTCCACCACCTCTGATTCCATTTATCAAGCTTCTACTCCTTGATAAATGGAGTCCATAGAGCCATGATTTTCCTATAACCAATATACCTTCAAACATTCATAGTGCATGAACTCAGCCAGATATTAAAAGGGACATAATTTCTTTTTCTTTTTCTTTTAAACATAACATATATCAATTACTGTACAAAATAATAGTACAGAAAATGACTTTTATAAAGGCATCGGAAATTTTTATTTTGTTAGCAAAAATTCTAAATATTTTTTGGAATCCAGGACATAGGTTCTATAGTATTGTTTATCTTACCTTCTTTGCTGAGGACAATTAGTAGCTGCTATAAAGGAGCTGCTGTTCTGGTCAAGCAATCATAGTGTAGAATGTTTAATAAAAAAAAGTTCAGAATCCTTCAGGGTCCATTCCAGCCTCTCAATTATTTAGAGTTTAAACTGCAGGAAAGCAGGTAAAACAAACAATGTATATATTGCTAAGTTGTACACTATGAACAATAAAAAATTTCAACAATATTAATATTTGGAGGTCAATGCCCCATTATTAAAATAAAATTAAATAATAGCAATCGCATGCATGAAATAAGAATAAGGGAGCTAAAATGTAATCTGATTTCTATAATCTTTACCAACTCTTTATCTACACATACAAAGAGAAACCTATATTCCAATATTAATTTGTGTGCTGATACAAACTAACAAGTAGACTTCTAAATATGATACAAAGCCATAACTTGTTTAAAAGTACAACATAATCAAAAATAAACTCTTCTATGTTGATTGACAAACATACTGAAGACAATCACCTAGATTACGAGTCTTGCGTTAGCCTTAAAAAGCAGCGTTGAGGGGTCCCAACGCTGCTTTTTAACGCCCGCTGGTATTACGAGTCTGGCAGGTACAGGTGTACCGCTCACTTTTCTTCCGCGACTCGAGCATACCGCAAATCCCCTTACGTCAATTGCGTATCCTATCTTTTTAATGGGATTTGCCTAATGCTGGTATTACGAGTCTTGGAAGAAGTGAGCGGTAGACCCTCTCCTGTCCAGACTCCTACCACATATAAAAGTCCGTAGTTAAGAGTTTTATGGGCTAACGTCGTAACATAAAACTCTTAACTAAAGTGCTAAAAAGTACACTAACACCCATAAACTACCTATTAACCCCTAAACCGAGGCCCCCCACACACATCGGAAACACTTTAATAAATATATTAACCCCTAAACCGCCGCACTCCCGCCTCGCAAACACTAGTTACATTTTATTAACCCCTAATCTTCCACCGCCAACGTCACCACCACTATTATAAATGTATTAACCCCTAAACCTAAGTCTAACCCTAACACCCCCCTAACTTAAATATAATTTAAATCAAACAAAATAAATTTACCATAATTAAATAAATTAATCCTATTTAAAACTAAATACTTACCAATAAAATAAACCCTAAGCTAGCTACAATATAACTAATAGTTACATTGTAGCTATCTTAGGATTTATATTTATTTTACAGGCAATTTTGTATTTATTTTAACTAGGTAGAATAGTTATTAAATAGTTATTAACTATTTAATAACTTCCTAGTTAAAATAAAGACAAATATACCTGTAAAATAAATCCTAACCTAAGTTACAATTACACCTAACACTACACTATCATTAAAGGGACAGTCTACACCAGAATTTTTATTTTTTTTAAAGATAGATAATCCCTTTATTACCCATTCCCCATTTTTGCATAACCAACAGTTATAATAATATACTTTTAACCTCTGTGATTATCTTGTATCTAAGCCTTTGCAAACTGCCCCTTTATTTCAGTTCTTTTGACAGACTTGCAGTTTAGCCAATCACTGCCTGCTCCCAGATAACTTCACGTGCACGAGCACAGTGTTATCTATCTGAAATACATGAACTAACACCCTCTAGTGGTAATAAACTGTTTAAATGCATTCTGAAAAGAGGTGGCCTTCAAGGTCTAAAAAATTAGCATATTAACCTCCTAGGTTAAGCTTTCAACTAAGATTACCAAGAGAACAAAGCAAAATTGGTGATAAAAGTAAATTGAAAAATTGTTTAATATTACATGATCTATCTGAATCATAAAAGTTTATTTTGGCCTAGACTGTCCCTTTAAATAAATTACCTAAACTACCTACAATTAATTACAATTAAATTCAATAAACTAAATTACGCAAAAAAACCACTAAATTACAGAAAATAAAAAAATAATTAAATTTTTTTTAAACTAATTACACCTACTCTAATCCCCCTAATAAAATAAAAAAGCCCCTTAAAATAATACAATTCCCTACCGTATACTAAATTACAAATAGCCCTTAAAAGGGCCTTTTGCGGGGCATTGCCCCAAAGTAATCAGCTCTTTTACCTGAAAAAAAAGACAATACCCCCCTACATTACAACATTACAACCCACCACCCACACACCCAACCCTACTCTAAAACCCACCCAATCCCCCCTTAAAAAAAACTAACACTAACCCCTTGAAGATCACCCTACCTTCACCCAGCCAGGCACAAGTGGACCTCCAGAGGGGCAGAAGTCTTCATCCGATCCGGGCAGAAGAGGTCCTCCAAGCGGCAGAAGTCTTCATCCAGACAGCATCTTCTATCTTCATCCATCCGGAGCGGAGCGGGTCCATCTTCAATCCAGCCGATGCGGAGCCATCCTCTTCAAATGAAGTCCAAGTGAAGAATGAAGGTTCCTTTAAATGACGTCATCCAAGATGGCGTCCCTTGAATTCCGATTGGATGATAGGATTCTATCAGCCAATCGGATTTAAAGTAGGAAAAATCCTATTGGAACAGCCAATAGAATGTGAGCTCAATCCTATTAGCTGATTGGATCAGCCAATAGGAATTCTAGGGAAGCCATCTTGGATGACGTCATTTAAAGGAACCTTCATTCTTCGCTTGGACTTCGTTTGAAGAGGATGGCTCTGCGTCGGCTGGCTTGAAGATGGACCCGCTCCGCTCCGGATGGATGAAGATAGAAGATGCCGTCTGGATGAAGACTTCTGCCGCTTGGAGAACCTCTTCTGCCCGGATCGGATGAAGACTTCTGCCCCTCTGGAGGTCCACTTGTGCCCGGCTGGGTGAAGACGTCTCAAGGTAGGGTGATCTTCAAGGGGTTAGTGTTAGGTTTTTTAAGGGGGGATTGGATGGGTTTTAGAGTAGGGTTGGGTGTGTGGGTGGTGGGTTGTAATGTTGGGGGGGTATTGTCTTTTTTTTCAGGTAAAAGAGCTGATTACTTTGGGGCAATGCCCCAAAAAAGGCCCTTTTAAGGGCTATTTGTAATTTAGTATAGGGTAGGGAATTTTATTATTTTGGGGGGGCTTTTTATTTTATTAAGGGGATTAGAGTAGGTGTAATTAGTTTAAAAAAATTGTAATTCTTTTTTTATTTTCTGTAATTTAGTGTTTGTTTTTTTCGTAATTTAATTTATTGAATTTAATTGTAATTTATTGTAGGTAGCTTAGTTAATTTATTTAATGATAGTGTAGTGTTAGGTGTAATTGTAACTTAGGTTAGGATTTATTTTACAGGTATATTTGTCTTTATTTTAACTAGGAAGTTATTAAATAGTTAATAACTATGTAATAACTATTCTACCTAGTTAAAATAAATACAAAGTTGCTTGTAAAATAAATATAAATCCTAAGCTAGCTACAATGTAACTATTAGTTATACAGGGAGTGCAGAATTATTAGGCAAATGAGTATTTTGACCACATCATCCTCTTTATGCATGTTGTCTTACTCCAAGCTGTATAGGCTCGAAAGCCTACTACCAATTAAGCATATTAGGTGATGTGCATCTCTGTAATGAGAAGGGGTGTGGTCTAATGACATCAACACCCTATATCAGGTGTGCATAATTATTAGGCAACTTCCTTTCCTTTGGCAAAATGGGTCAAAAGAAGGACTTGACAGGCTCAGAAAAGTCAAAAATAGTGAGATATCTTGCAGAGGGATGCAGCACTCTTAAAATTGCAAAGCTTCTGAAGCGTGATCATCGAACAATCAAGCGTTTCATTCAAAATAGTCAACAGGGTCGCAAGAAGCGTGTGGAAAAACCAAGGAGCAAAATAACTGCCCATGAACTGAGAAAAGTCAAGCGTGCAGCTGCCAAGATGCCACTTGCCACCAGTTTGGCCATATTTCAGAGCTGCAACATCACTGGAGTGCCCAAAAGCACAAGGTGTGCAATACTCAGAGACATGGTCAAGGTAAGAAAGGCTGAAAGACGACCACCACTGAACAAGACACACAAGCTGAAACGTCAAGACTGGGCCAAGAAATATCTCAAGACTGATTTTTCTAAGGTTTTATGGACTGATGAAATGAGAGTGAGTCTTGATGGGCCAGATGGATGGGCCCGTGGCTGGATTGGTAAAGGGCAGAGAGCTCCAGTCCGACTCAGACGCCAGCAAGGTGGAGGTGGAGTACTGGTTTGGGCTGGTATCATCAAAGATGAGCTTGTGGGGCCTTTTCGGGTTGAGGATGGAGTCAAGCTCAACTCCCAGTCCTACTGCCAGTTTCTGGAAGACACCTTCTTCAAGCAGTGGTACAGGAAGAAGTCTGCATCCTTCAAGAAAAACATGATTTTCATGCAGGACAATGCTCCATCACACGTGTCCAAGTACTCCACAGCGTGGCTGGCAAGAAAGGGTATAAAAGAAGAAAATCTAATGACATGGCCTCCTTGTTCACCTGATCTGAACCCCATTGAGAACCTGTGGTCCATCATCAAATGTGAGATTTACAAGGAGGGAAAACAGTACACCTCTCTGAACAGTGTCTGGGAGGCTGTGGTTGCTGCTGCACGCAATGTTGATGGTGAACAGATCAAAACACTGACAGAATCCATGGATGGCAGGCTTTTGAGTGTCCTTGCAAAGAAAGGTGGCTATATTGGTCACTGATTTGTTTTTGTTTTGTTTTTGAATGTCAGAAATGTATATTTGTGAATGTTGAGATGTTATATTGGTTTCACTGGTAAAAATAAATAATTGAAATGGGTATATATTTGTTTTTTGTTAAGTTGCCTAATAATTATGCACAGTAATAGTCACCTGCACACACAGATATCCCCCTAAAATAGCTATAACTAAAAACAAACTAAAAACTACTTCCAAAACTATTCAGCTTTGATATTAATGAGTTTTTTGGGTTCATTGAGAACATGGTTGTTGTTCAATAATAAAATTAATCCTCAAAAATACAACTTGCCTAATAATTCTGCACTCCCTATATTGTAGCTAGCTTAGGTTTTATTTTATCGGTGAGTATTTATTTTAAAATAGGATTCATTTATTGAATTATCGGAAATTGAAATTATATTTAAGTTAGGGGGTGTTAGGGTTAGACTTAGGTTTAGGGGTTAATACATTTATAATAGTGGCGGCGACGTTGGCGGCGGCAGATTAGGGGTTAATAATTATAATGTAGGTGATGTCGGGGGCGGCAGATTAGGGGTTAATAAGTGTAAGATTAGGGGTGTTTAGATTTGGGGTTCATGTTAGGGTGTTAGGTGCAGACATAAAATTTATTTCCCCATAGGAAACAATGGGGCTGCGTTAGGAGCTAAACGCTGCTTTTTTGCAGGTGTTAGGTTTTTTTTCAGCCAGCTCAGCCCCATTGTTTCCTATGGGGAAATCGTGCACAAGCACGTTTAGCCAGCTCACTGCTGACTTAAGCAATGCTGGTATTGAGGTGAGATGTGGAGCTAAATTTTGCTCTACGCTCACCTTTTTGTAGCTAACGCCAGGTTTAAAAAACCTGTAATACCAGTGTTGACTTAAAGGGACAGTCTACACCAGAATTTTATTGTTTTAAAAGATAGATAATCCCTTTATTACCCATTCCCCAGTTTTGCATAACCAACACAGTTATATTAAAGGGACATTAAACCCATTTTTTTTTATTTCATTATTTAGATAAAGAATACAATGTTAAACAACATTCCAATTTACTTATATTATCTAATTTGCTTCATTCTTTAGATATCCTTTGTTTAAGAAATAGCAATCCACATGGGTGAGCCAATCAAACAAAGCATCAATTGCAGCCACCAATCAGCAGCTTCTGAGCCTATCTAGATATGCTTTTCAGCATAGAATATCAAGAGAATGAACCAAATTAGATAATAAAAGTAAATCAGAAAGTTGTTTAAAATTGCATGCTCTTTCTTAATCATGAAAGAAAACAAATTGGGCTTAATGTCCATTTAATATACGTTTAACCTCTGTGATTACCTTGTATCTAAGCCTCTTCAAACTGCATGTAGAAAAATAAGGAGAATACAGCAGATTCTTAAAGTACAAAATAGTTTAATAAAATTACCTTACATACATCCAAACTTCCAAACATTCAAATCACATCCATACAGAAGATCTCCTGGTTGCATAAATTGTAACAAATAGGCCGTGAAGGAGACTGGTGCACCAGTATGCAACAATAAGTGAATGTTCGTAGCAATAGTTGATATATTAATTGCATATATTTGTAATCCAAAAATGTAGTGCGCACTACATTTTTGGATTACAAATATATGCAATTAATATATCAACTATTGCTACGAACATTCACTTATTGTTGCATACTGGTGCACCAGTCTCCTTCACGGCCTATTTGTTACAATTTATGCAACCAGGAGATCTTCTGTATGGATGTGATTTGAATGTTTGGAAGTTTGGATGTATGTAAGGTAATTTTATTAAACTATTTTGTACTTTAAGAATCTGCTGTATTCTCCTTATTTTTCTACATACAGTTGTGCTTTCTTTGCCTAGACTTTTAGAATCCTGTATTTTAGGTTTCTACTCCCTTTTTGATGTTGTCAATTATGTATCTATCTAGGATGCACCTGTATATCTTGAATGATTAATTAGAGTGCTACTTACCTCACCTGTGTTGTCTCTTCAAACTGCCCCCTTATTTCAGTTCTTTTGACAGACTTGCAGTTTAGCCAATCAGTGCTTGCTCCCAGATAACTTCACGTGCACGAGCACAGTGTTATCTATATGAAATACATGAACTAACACCCTCTAGTGGTGAAAAACTGTTAAAATGCATTCTGAAAAGAGGTGGCCTTCAAGGTCTAATAAATTAGCATATGAACCTCCTAGGTTAAGCCTTCAACTAAGAATACCAAGAGAACAAAGCAAAATTGGTGATAAAAGTAAATTGGAAAATGATGTTAAATGGCATGCTCTATCTGAATCATGAAAGTTTTTCTTGGCCTAGACTGTCCCTTTAAGGGAGCGGTGGAAAAAAAAGGCTCTTTAGCAACGCAACCCTGTTACCGCAAAACTCGTAATCTCTGTGAATATAAGCAGTAATATGAAAATCCATTGACAATGCTGTTAGGTTATATCTTCTACTAAGAGCTCTCAGTATCATGCCCTATGACATGCATAGATGCACTGAAACATTGGCACTGTATTGGAGATGTGCAGTGGATATATTTATTTTCTTTATTTTATAGCTGATAATATCACTAATGTATAATTTATTGTAAGGGCAATACGTCATCACTAAAATATGGCACCACTTCCCAGTTTTCATTCTATCACATAGTTAAAGGGGCATGAGATACAAAATTTTTATTTCATCATTCAGATAGATAATATAATTTTAAACAACTTTCCAATTAACCTCTGTTTTCTAATTTGCTTCATTCTCTTGGTATTCTTTGTTAAATAAGCAGTAATGCACTACTGGGAGCTAGCTGAAAGCCAATAACAAGAGGCACATACTGTATGTGCAGCCACCAACCACCTTCTAAGCCTACCTGGGTATGATTTTCAACAAAAGATGCAAAGAGAATAAAACAAATTGGATAACAGAGCATGCAATTCTAAATAACTTTCCAATTTATTTCTATCTGAAACGTGAAAGAAAAATGTGGATTTCATGTCCATTTAAATTGTTCTTCTCCAGCTTATTGTTCCAGGTGTGTATGGTTACATTGCTACCACTACATATAACAGCTTATTGTTACAGGTGTGTATGGTTACATTGCTAGCACTACATATAACAGCTTATTGTTTCCAGGTGTGTATGGTTACATTGCTAGCACTACATATAACAGCTTATTGTTTCCAGGTGTGTATGGTTACATTGCTAGCACTACATATAACAGCTTATTGTTTCCAGATGTGTATGGTTACATTGCTAGCACTACATATAACAGCTTATTGTTACAGGTGTGTATGGTTACATTGCTAGCACTACATATAACAGCTTATTGTTTCCAGGTGTGTATGGTTACATTGCTAGCACTACATATAACAGCTTATTGTTTCCAGGTGTGTATGGTTACATTGCTAGCACTACATATAACAGCTTATTGTTTCCAGGTGTGTATGGGTACATTGCTAGCACTACATATAACAGCTTATTGTTACAGGTGTGTATGGTTACATTGCTAGCACTACATATAACAGCTTATTGTTTCCAGGTGTGTATGGTTACATTGCTAGCACTACATATAACAGCTTATTGTTTCCAGGTGTGTATGGTTACATTGCTAGCACTACATATAACAGCTTATTGTTTCCAGGTGTGTATGGTTACATTGCTAGCACTACATATAACAGCTTATTGTTTCCAGGTGTGTATGGTTACATTGCTAGCACTACATATAACAGCTTATTGTTACAGGTGTGTATGGTTACATTGCTAGCACTACATATAACAGCTTATTGTTTACAGGTGTGTATGGTTACATTGCTAGCACTACATATAGCAGCTTATTGTTTACAGGTGTATATGGTTACATTGCTAGCACTACATATAACAGCTTATTGTTTACAGGTGTGTATGGTTACATTGCTAGCACTACATATAGCAGCTTATTGTTTACAGGTGTATATGGTTACATTGCTAGCACTACATATAACAGCTTATTGTTTACAGGTGTGTATGGTTACATTGCTAGCACTACATATAACAGCTTATTGTTTACAGGTGTGTATGGTTACATTGCTAGCACTTTTGCACTATTCCAGAATCCAGAATGGAAAATTGAGGTGGTCTAACTTTTACAAAATGGCTACATTACATTTCCAATGTTCCCCAACCAGCCACATGTAGTCAAGATTCCCTCAGGTGAATTCACATTTACCAATTCATTATTTCTTTTTAGTTATTAGTTTTATATGGTTCTAACCAATAAAACTAAGGATGGTGGATTTTAATTAGTTATTTAAATGGCTGAAGAATAGATAGATGGCCATTCTGACTATAGTAGACCTTTAGGATACGATAATCAATTTGAAATAACTGAAAAGGAAAACTTTAACACATTTGAAAATATTTTATTTTAGATGCAACAAAGAAAATATATATATATATTAATTGTCCCTTTTAATTTTTTTAAATATAAAATTATTCTCCTTTTGTAATCACACCAGACTATTCTCCACTAGTAAAATTATAACCCCATTACATGTAAAGCATGTTAAATATTGTATAGCTGAAATAGGGTTTCAGAAACAATAACTGTGTGTTCTAATGCGAAAATACATAAAAAAAATATATTTTTACAGAATGTTCTCTCTGAGGTATTGATTGTATTCTGGCTAAATCATAAAGACAGACAAATGGAAAATAACTTCAACTTATGAGAAAAATGACTGTGGGCACTTGTAAATCAAATCTATTCCACTTAGGAGACCCGTAATAACACATTTATCAGTAAGTAGGTAATGAATAGAAACAGTATTACTTTTAAAGGGCCGGCTTCATTTTAATGGGGATCCTTCAAAAGCAAAATACATTATTTATATCAATCAATCCTTTCAAGTCAATCTAGAGAGACCAAAATGGCTTATACATTTTGTAAACTGTGACAGTTTGAGAATTAGACATTCTTAGATATGTGAAATTCAAGGCTGACAGTTTGTAACTAGATTTTCAACTGTAAATATTCTGCTAAATGGGAAATTACAGCCAGGAATTGCATAGTAAGTAGTCTTTTAACAGAAATAAAACTTCAGATTTTCTTTTTTTAATACACTATACTCTATGACTAGTTTCAGAACACTTGCTACTCTACAGTCAAAAGTTAATTACAGAATTTTTTCTCTATCAAAGCAATATAAAATATATTTAATAAGCTTACAACTAAAGAGATTGAATATATAATAAAATCTATGCAGTCATATTTGTTCATACATATACAGTATATAATATTTTTTTTGTAAAATATATATTTATACTTATATATCTATATTAATATATACAGATATAGATATATATTGTATATACAGCTCTCTCTCTCTCTCTCTCTCTCTCTCTCTCTCTCTCTCTCTCTCTCTATATATATATATATATATATATATATATAAAAAGAACATAGGAAAGTAAAAGGTTTAATATGTTTGTATGTGTGTGCACATATAAACACATAAATATACGTGTACACATATATAGTTGTGTATAGATAAACACATGCATATATTTAGACATATATATATATATATATATATATATACTATATATATATATATACACCTATACATTGAAGCCCTTTCCAGTTAAACACCTTGCCATATATCATATTCCTTTTAACCCCTTTGTATGTGTGGGCACATATAAACACATAAATATACGTGTACACATATATAGTTGTGTATAGATAAACACATGCACATATTTAGATATATATATATATATATATATATATACACCTATACATTGAAGCCCTTTCTAGTTAAACACCTTGCCATTTATCATATTCCTTTTAACCCCTTTAAAACCTTTTTGTCAATATGAAAACTATATTTTTTTTATTAGAACGTGTATACATGAGTGTAATAGTTTATTTTAATGTGTTTTTGATGTGTTATGTGTAACCTACAGCTTTCCACTTTTAATACCAGTGCAAGTTAGCATTGCCAATATTTCCATTGAAAGTAAAGGTTGAGCTAGAGACAAGTGGTGTCAACCACGCTAACTTTTCTCTGGTAAATGGACTATGGATTTGAACTATCAACTTGTGCACTATTAGCACAGTCCAACAATATTGCTTATGGTGAAATCACCACTTGTAATCTGGCCCAATATTATTAGTAACGTGTCCTCTGATTTTGACAGGCTGTGTGCATGTTATGAAATCATATGCAAAGATACTTAATTGTGTAAATAAAACAGGCAAATCAAATAGCTAGTAAACATGTGCAATTTGTAAGTCTGTCTAATCAGCCAGGTAAGAAGCTGTGGAACTGAGCTGCTATAACATTTGCCTATTGTCAGCGTTATTCTTCAGTATCCCTAGCCGCAAACTGGCCCGTAATTAAGATAAACAAGCTAATACAGCACAAGTGTATGTATAAATGTGCACACTGCTAGGTTCCACACCAAAGCCTATCAAGCATATAAAGAGTCCAACATTGCAGCAGCACCAATAGATATAAATTTATTTCAAAGTGCAACAAATAAAGTGCAATGTTTCAGACCTAATAGTCCTTAATCATGCATATATCAATACAAACACAACTCCATTAAATACCCTTCATATAACCCCACATCCTATGACATCATATAGTTAACCCAAACATGTCAGGAACCAATTAAATTCCAATTAAAGTAACAGTATATAAAAAGATGCATTTATAGAAACATAGTAAAATTCCAGTCTTTGTTCATTCCTAAGGAGGCCCTGGTGTCCAGATTGTAGATCCAAAATGCTTCCCTTTGAGTCTTTTAATTATTGGCTCCTAACAGCAATTAACTCTTATCACAACTCAACCTTCAAAACAAGAATCTTTAAAAGGGACAGTAAACACCTTGAAATTTTATATGAAATATTTTAATTATGCATAATGAACCAATTTTGCAATATAATGTAATTATTTATGTTGCACCCTGCTGACTTGTCAAGGCTAAACCTGCTACATATCTCCCAAATTGACTTTTATCAAATTACAACTGCAAAACAATGAGTTTTATACTAACATTATGACCATAACTACCCTTGTTGTCTGCAGACGTAACTCTGGATTGGTCCCTTCAAATAAGGCAAATGGTGGGTAGAGTTAATCAAGTGGGGGGAAAAAACATTCCAGTAAAAATTATGTAAATTTATTTTAAAAAATGTTGACACAATTGTTAGGTGATCACCTGAGAATCGTCTGCATTGTCTTTTTCCAGCATAAATGCAGATTATACTGACTAACTAAAGTGTTTTAGGGATTACTATGACAAAGAGGTGATCTGCTACCTTACATGGTGACAGTCATAGGATCCTGGGGCTATTGTGTTATAGTGGATCACTATATTTAAGAGTTGCTGCAGTGTTTGAGACACTCACATTTGAGCAGCTTTAGTGTGATGGCCCCAGATCTGCTATTTATAGGGCAGTTTTAGCAAAAATACTTTAGTTCTGGTTCTCAAAATTGTCAGTCACCTATGTTCCAGCCCTAAGCTTGGACAGGGGAAGGGGTTTGTGTACCTTGTCAAACTGACTTAAGTTGACTTTTTGTGAATTCAGAATTTTGTGTATTTGAATTTATATTTTATATTGTTGTGATAATGCAGTTTAATCCCTAATATTTTTCTATAAAGCAATACAGCAATAGAAGGTTCAATGTGAGGAAAGCATTATCTATGGATTCTAATTACAAATTTTAATTGTAAAATTTAAGTAAAGAATCCTAAATTGTGGTGCTTTAAAAGGTGGATGCTACATTTGTGTCCAAGAGGTGTTTGCCTCCAAGCAGTGTTTTGTAATGGTTGACCAGTTAAGAGGTTAAGGTGGCTGCATAATACCGGAGCTCAGTAATACCAGGACCCACAATCTGACATAATATCCATCTACAGCACTAATGGTAACCCCACCCAACAAGAATGGCACAAACTAAAGTGCCCTGATCAAGTACAAAAAATGATACGGGGCGCCCTTGAGAGTAACCTATATGGTTATAGCTTCCTAAATAGACAATTGTATCTATATGATGATATGCAGTATAGAACGATAAATGATATATTACCATATAATGCACCTATGGGTACAAATATATATAATTGATAAGAATTATAATAACTTATATATATAATAAAGATAGAGTACAAATAAATTACACTGTACAAATAATAGGCACAATGTTGATAAGACAGTTGTATATCACTCAAATATGGTAAAAATTGGGTGATGATGATCACTATATTGTCCTTTATGAGGATCTTGATAGTAGAATACAAAGGCAGCAATCTGTAGTGGTCCAGGCCAGGATCCAATTACAGCAATCCAAAATATCAAACAGAAACAGATGCGCCACATGGCCCAATATTGTAGGTTCCAAAGAATGGTAGATTTTGCTAAATAATTGCACTCACATGTGATGGAGCACCTCAATTGGTGCAAGTGACACAGTCTGGGATCTATAACAGTCACCCAGCAGACCGACCTCCCGACTTGTTACAGGGTCACCCCAGGTAGAAGGGACAGTCTGACAAGCAGGATCGTGCACAAAACAGCCGGCGTTAGTCTTCAGTATGCGCTCCAGACCCGGGCTCCAATGCACTTCCGGGTATCATGTGTTGCAATCCTCCAATAGCGTTCCAGTGTTCCGTCTCCCAAAGCGTCACTATAGAGTGAACTGATCCACAGCACAACACAGCTGAGAGGTGCCCAGAAGCCGGTCAGGGAAAGTAGATAGCTTGAATTGCAGAAAGAAAAAAGCTGGCAATGTTTCGGCTAGTGTAGCCTTAATCATAAGCATGCTTATGATTAAGGCTGCACTAGCCGAAACATTGCCGGCTTTTTTCTTAATCATAAGCATGCTTATGATTAAGGCTGCACTAGCCGAAACATTGCCGGCTTTTTTCTTTCTGCAATTCAAGCTATCTACTTTCCCTGACCGGCTTCTGGGCACCTCTCAGCTGTGTTGTGCTGTGGATCAGTTCACTCTATAGTGATGCTTTGGGAGACGGAACACTGGAACGCTATTGGAGGATTGCAACACGTGATACCCGGAAGTGCATTGGAGCCCGGGTCTGGAGCGCATACTGAAGACTAACGCCGGCTGTTTTGTGCACGATCCTGCTTGTCAGACTGTCCCTTCTACCTGGGGTGACCCTGTAACAAGTCGGGAGGTCGGTCTGCTGGGTGACTGTTATAGATCCCAGACTGTGTCACTTGCACCAATTGAGGTGCTCCATCACATGTGAGTGCAATTATTTAGCAAAATCTACCATTCTTTGGAACTTACAATATTGGGCCATGTGGCGCATCTGTTTCTGTTTGATATTTTAGATCCCTGATCAAGTAAATGCCTGCAAATCTTGGCTAGCATACTCAGATCACCTAAACTGAGATCCTATCTCCAACAGGGTCACACTTACTAGCCGCCATTTTGAAAGGCCAGAGCACAACCACGCAGCAAGCTGCAAGACCGGCAATCATACTAATCGCACCCTGCCTAGCAAGGAGTGTCCGTAAGCTGCAGAACTAAAAGCAGATCAAGAGACTGCAGGTAACTAGATTAACACAGCGGTCAGCCTCAAATAAGCACCCTAGAAAAAAAAGATATATGTGTCACAGTATATTATACGCAACCATGGCCCTGCAGCTGCTGTAAAACGCACCCCAAAGGTAGCAAAACTTCAAATCTGCAAATGGCTTAACGCACAAAGCACACCACATCATAAACCTCAGTTAAATGATAGCAGCAAAGGAAGGCTGAGCGAAACCCTTTGTTTTACTTTACTTGTACTGCTTGGACTTACATTGCTGGAGATAGATGTATATAGCCTTATCCTGATGAGAGGCTGAAAAGGAACATAGCTTGTTGTTTACCCAGTGTTATACAGCAATAGGAGTTCTATACATAAGCATCAACTCAGCACAGAGGCTGGTAATACAATACCCCTTTTTTGTATAAAAATTCCTAAATGCTCACAAGTGCCATTGCCCATTGGGACACCCTTTCCTCGGGGGTAAATACATAAAAAATGGCTACTAAAAAATTAATAAAACCTGCAAAACTCACTAAAACCACTTTGGTAAAGGAATCCTCTGTGAGCACCTTTTTTTGTAGCGCATGCATACAGATCCCCTAACTCAGAACCAGAACTCACTGATTCTCCAAAAAGTGGCACTTCTAGTACACATGATGGGTCACCTTCCGTGGAGCCTCATACACCAGTGCCTACTTCATTGCTGTCCTCACTAGCATCTAAGCAGGACATAGCAGGAAATAATAAGAACATGCATGAAAGAAGAACTAGCAGAACTGAAACAGGAAATCCATACACTTGGTTTCAGAGTCAAGGCCTTGGAAGACAATTCAAACATCATTCATGAAAAAGTGGATCAAATTCAAGACCAGACATCACAACAGATGACCCTAATAGATACACTGCAAGAAAAAATTGAAGATTTTGAAAATCGGAGCAGTAGAAAAAAACATGAGACTTAAGGACATCCCAGAGTCAGTTCTGCCAAAAGATCTACCCACGTATCTTCCAGCACTCTTTCAGCATCTGAAAGGAACCTCCAAATCAGACGATATTCAATGGGACAGAGCGCTGAGGCCTAAACCACCTTACACAGTGCCTCCAAGGGACATTATAATTAAATTCCTAGTATTCAGAGAAAAAGAGGAACTGTTAAACCTTTCCAGGAAAAATCAGCCAGTACACTTTCAGGGTAATATACTCTAATTTTTACAGATCTCTCTCCCCGTACCCTGCAGAGACGCAAAGAACTGAATCCACAAACCACATTGTTAAGGAACAAAAATATATTATATAGATGGGGATTTCCATTTCAGCTATATGTACTGCATGGTAACAGAAAACTTACATATACAAAACCAACAGAAGTGGTTACCTTTTGTAGCGCTCTGGATTTTGACTCTCCAGTTTGTCTATCCCACACAGAAGCTACACAACTTCTCAAACAGAAGAACCAAAGACTAGAGCCAGGAACCTGGCAGAAGACACAAACATCTACCAGGAGAAAACCACAGCCAATACAGACACCTTCCTTGAAAAAAGGGTGGAATACTTTACCTACAGAGATGCACAGAGAACATCAACTGGACCCACCATCCTGAGTTACAATCTAGTAATTTTACACAACTCATCTAAAAATCAACACATAAAAACCTCAAGAGAGGATACCACAGACCTTTTGCTGCAACAACAGGATCAAGCAAAAAGTGGTACAGTATCTAAACCACCTTAGGACCAAAAGGCATGGCCCTTACTACCGATACCCTCAGAGGACTACTATTGCACATCAAGGGATGGTAACATTTTTTAACTCTGGCAGATAATGTTTAGATTTAACATAATAATGTTTAAGGAACTGGTTACTACTTCCAATATCCTAAAAGTTTCTGACTGTAAGGATTTATAAGTTAGTTTAATATGTTAAGTTTTTATTGTGTGCTTTTTTTAAGCACATATTGGAAAAACAAAATGTATGGTTACCAGATAAATTCCTTTCCTTCCGGATAGAGAGAGCCTACTGCTTCATTCCTTACTGTTGGGAAATACAACACCTGGCCATCAGGAGGAGGCAAAGATGCCCCAGCCAAAGGCTTAAATATCTGTCCCACTTCCACCAGTCATTTTGCAGAGGGAACAAGGAAAAGTAGGAGAAACATTAGGGTATAAATGGTGCCAGAAGAATAAAATAAATAATAGGGGACTGCCCATAGACAAGAAAAAATGGGTGGGGGGCGTGAACTCTCCCTATCTGGAAGGAAAGGAATTTATCTGGTAAGCATAAATTATGTTTTCCTTCCTAAGATAGGGAGAGTCCATGCTTCATTCCTTACTGTTGGGAAAACTATACCCAAGCTCCAGAGGACACTGAATAAATAACGGGAGGGAACAAAAAGGAAGAGGCAGACCTTATTCTGAGGGGACCACAGCCTGCAAAACGTGTCTCCCGAAAGCTGCATCAGCTGAATCAAAATCATCAAACTTGTAAAATTTTGAAAAAGTATGTAAGGAGGACCAGTTAGCCACCTTACAAATATAATCCATAAAGGCCTCGTTCTTAAAGGCCCAAGAAGAAGCCACTGCTCTAGTGGAATGAGCCATTATCCTCTAAGCAGTCAAAGTAGCCTTCTGCCCCTTACGCTTCCCCGAATAGACAACAAACAAAAAGGAAGATTGTCTAAACTCCTTAGTTGCCTGAAGATAGAACTTCAAGGCGTGAACCACATCCATATTGTGAAGTAAGCGTTCCTTCGATGAAAAAGGATTAGGACACAAGGAAGGAACCACAATCTCCTGATTGATGTTGCGATCCGACACAACCTTAGGAAGAAAAACTAATTTAGTACGTAAAAATGCCTTATCTGCATGAAAAATTAGATAAGGGGGCTCACATTGCAAAGCAGAGATCTCAGAAACTCTGCACGCAGAGGCAATAGCTAATAAAAAGAGAACCTTCCAAGATAACAATTTAATGTGAATAAAAAGCAGAGTCTAAAATGGAACCTGATACAAAACCCAAAGAACAAGATTTAGGCTCCAAGGAGGAGCCCCAGATCATAACACAGGTCTGATCCTAATCAGAACCTTAACAAAGGACTGCACGTCTGGTGGCGGCGGTGTCCGGAGCAGCAGATTAGGGGTTAATAATATAATGTAGGTGGCGACGATGTTGAGGGTGGCAGATTAGGGGTTAATAAGTGTAAGATTAGGGGTGTTTAGACTCAGGGTTCATCTTAGGGTGTTAGGTGCAGACATAACTTTTATTTCCCCATAGGAAACAATGGGGCTGCGTTAGGAGCTGAACACTGCTTTTTTGCAGGTGTTAGTTTTTTTTTTAGCCAGCTCACCCCCATTGTTTCCTATGGGGAAATCGTGCATGAGCAAGTTTAGCCAGCTCACCGCTACCGTAAGCAGCGCTGGTATTACAGTGAGATGTGGAGCTAAATTTTGCTCAACGCTCACTTTTCTGAGGCTAACGCTGGCTTGAAGAAAACCTGTAATACCAGCGTTGTCTTAAGTGAGCTGTGAGAAAAAAAGGCTTGTTAGCCCCGCACACCATTACCGACAAAAAACTCGTAATCTAGCCGATAGTGATGTCTAAGAAGTGTATTAGTTCTTGGTTCCACTCTTTTGTGAACTTTAAATTGAAATTGTTCTGATTGATCATATCTACAAATTCATTGAATACTGATGTATCTCCCTTCCAAATTATTAAGATGTTGTCAATGAATCTGTACCAGTGTACAATATTATCAGTAAAATGGTTCTTTTGCCAAATCATCAGGTCTTCAAATATGCCCATGTATAAATTCGCAAAATTCGGAGCAAATTTAGTCCCCATGGCAGTGCCTGTTTTTTGGATAAAGATGGTATCTTCAAAGGAGAAATAGTTCCTGGAAAGGATGAATTTGATTGAATCACTTAAACTGACTTGGATTTTATTAAGGTTATTTCTTAAGGTGATGTCGCGAACATAAAAATTTGGGTTCGCAAACGGGCGAACCAGGTGAACTGCCATAGACTTCAATAGGCAGGCGAATTTTAAAACCCACAGGGACTCTTTCTGGCCACAATAGTGATGGAAAAGTTGTTTCAAGGGGACTAACACCTGGTCTGTGGCATGCCGGAGGGGGATCCATGGCAAAACTCCCATGGAAAATTACATAGTTGATGCAGAGTCTGGTTTTAATCTATAAAGGGCATAAATCACCTAACATTCCTAAATTGATTGGAATAACATGCTTTAAAACATCAGGTATGATGTTGTATCGATCAGGTAGTGTAAGAGTTATGCCCACTTCACAGTGACAGACCAAACTCCCCGTTTAACGCACCGCAAACAATCGCAAACAGTCCATTTGCACAACAGCAAACTCCCCATTTGCACAAGGTTGGATACCAAGCTAGCCATGTCCCATTCCTTGTCCTCACAGATGTCATGGAAGGTCTCTTCCTCCACCCAGCCACATACAACACCAAGGGTCCCCGAAAGGTGACAACAAGCCCCCTGGGACGCCTGCTGTGTTTGGTCTTCCACCTCCTCAAAGCCACCTTCCTCCTCTGACTCCTCTTCTTCAGACTCCTCTCTCTGCATTGCCTCTCTCTGCGTTATTATAAGGTGTGTTAAGTAGTACTATTCCTATCAGTTTAATCCCTGTTACGTCTCCTATCAGGGGACGTGTATATGGCATCGATTTTAGGAACCGGGAGATGGAAAAAGATGCTTGGTCGGTACTCCTACTTCAAATTTGGGGCACTGCGCGTGCAATCTAATGTGCCACCAGATAGGAGTGGTGTGTTAAGTAGTTCTATTCTTATCAGTTTAATCCCTGTTATGTCCCCTATCAGGGAACGTGTATATGGCATCAATTTTAGGAACCAGAAGATGGAAAAATATGCTTGGTCGGTCCTCCTACTTCAAATTTGGGGCACTACGCATGCAATCTAATGTGCCACCAGATAGGAGTGGTGTGTTAAGTAGTTCTATTCTTATCAGTTTAATCCCTGTTATGTCCCCTATCAGGGGACGTGTATATGGCATCGATTTTAGGAACCGGGAGATGGAAAAAGATGCTTGGTCGGTCCTCCTACTTCAAATTTGGGGCACTGCGCGTGCAATCTAATGTGCCACCAGATAGGAGTGGTGTGTTAAGTAGTTCTATTCTTATCAGTTTAATCCCTGTTACGTCCCCTATCAGGGGACATGTATAAAGCATCGATTTTAGGAACCAGGAGATGGAAAAAGTCGGACCTCCTACTTCAAATTTGGGGCACTGCGCATGCAATCTAATGTGCCACCAGATAGGAGTGGTGTGTTAAGTAGTACTATTCCTATCAGTTTAATCCCTGTTATGTGCCTTTTTTTTGGTTTGGTTTTTGAAGCCACAGTGCAGCACCAGAGGCCAGAAAAATTAGGCATGTACACATGCCTGAAAAATTAGGTATTGTTGCAGCCGCTGCTGTAGCAGCGGCCAGAAAAATTGATGTTTGTTTCTCAGGCAGAAAGTGCCCTAAAACATTGCGGCTTGAACCCTAGTTGGTGGCGGATAAGTCACGCAAGTCATCTGGCATTCAGAGATAAAATACAGCAGCGTGTGGACCATTTTTAGCCCAAGGCAGCTCATCTCATCAGGCCTTTTTTAGTCAAATGTATCGCCCACTGTCAGTCCCTTCGGGATCCATCCCTCATTCATCTTAATAAAGGTGAGGTAATCTAGACTTTTTTGACCTAGGCGACTTCTCTTCTCAGTGACAATACCTCCTGCTGCACTGAAGGTCCTTTCTGACAGGACACTTGAATCGGGGCAGGCCAGAAGTTCTATCGCAAATTGGGATAGCTCAGGCCACAGGTCAAGCCTGCACACCTAGTAGTCAAGGGGTTCATCGCTCCTCAGAGTGTCGATATCTGCAGTTAAGGCGAGGTAGTCTGCTACCTGTCGGTCGAGTCATTCTCTGAGGGTGGACCCGGAAGGGCTGTGGCGATGCATAGGACTTAAAAAGCTCTGCATGTCCTCCATCAACAACACGTCTGTAAAGCATCCTGTCCTTGCTGGCGTGGTTGTGGGAGGAGGAGGATTACTTTCACCTCTTCCCCTGTTAGATTCCCGTTGTGCTGTGACATCACCCTTATACGCTGTGTAAAGCATACTTTTTAATTTATTTTGGAACTGCTGCATCCTTTCCGACTTGTGGTAATTCAGTAACATTTCAGTCACTTTCTGCTTATATCGGGGGTCTAGTATCGTGGACACCCAGTACAGGTCGTTCTCCTTCAGATTTTTTATACAAGGGTCCCTCAACAGGCACAACAGCATGAAAGACCCCATTTGCACAAGGTTGGATGCCGAGCTACTCATCGGTGTTAATTTTGACGGCAAATTTCAATTTAGTCTTAGTTTTAGTCTTTTGACTAAAATACCATTTTAGTTTTAGTCGTATTTTAGTCATCTGAATTGTTTTAGTTTTAGTCGATTGAATCTCCATAAGATTTTAGTCGACTAAATCTCCAGTAGATTTTAGTCGACTAAAATCTAAGGGGTTTAGTTAAAGTGTAATGCATTATTTAAGCATTTCTCTATAATTTGCAAACTGATTATATACTCCAGGAGTAAACATAACACATGTTAATATTTATGGTATTAAGGTTTAAACATGCAATACAGACACAGATTTAGCCGTTGTGATATGTAACATCTTTATTAAACTTAAAATGAAATAAAACCAAGTTTCATAAACAAACAGAAGTGCAACTTTAAAATATAAAAAAAACTAACTGTAAACTGTATTGGCTGTATTGAACAAATTACCCATAATAAAAACTTTAACAGTTCTCTGTTACTAATTAAAACAAGTATCAAGTAACTCAACACAACAAAAAGTTTCTGCAGCTAGCACAGGCACAGCATAACTTAAACCCATACTTGTGGGTTATGCTTATTTCTATAGGAAGAATCAATTGTTTGTTCACAGATTCGAAACATTTTCGCCAACGATATTAGCACTGCTCTAGAACCTCCAAACTCATTATATACTCCTGGAGTAAAGGTTTATTAACCTGTTTTTATTTATGGTATTAAGGTTTGAACATGTAATACAGATTTAACTGTTGTGGTATATAACGTGTTTATTTTTCTTAAAATTTAATAAAATTAAGTTTCCTAAATTTTACAAAAGAGCAGTAATTGTATATGGATTGATTAAAACACCTTGCATAAAATGTTTTTGTCAGCAAATTTTGATTTAGTTTTAGTCAGTCTTTTGACTAAAATGTCATTTTGATTTAGTTTTAGTCATAGTCTTTTGACTAAAATGTCATTTTGATTTAGTTTTAGTCATAGTCTTTTGACTAAAATGTCATTTTGATTTAGTTTTAGTCATAGTCTTTTGACTAAAATGTCATTTTGATTTAGTTTTAGTCATAGTCTTTTGACTAAAATGTCATTTTAGTTTTAGTCGTATTTTAGTCATCAGAATCTCTTTAGTTTTATAGTCATTTTAGTCTAGTTTTAGTTGTCGAAATTAACACTGCTACTCATGTCCCGTTTCTCGTCCTCAGTGATCTCACTGAAGGTATGTTCTTCCCCCCAGCCACGTACAATACCACGGGTACCAGATAGATGACAACGAGCACCCTGGGATGCCTGTTGTGGTTGGTCTTCCTCCTCCTCCTCCTCAAAGCCACATTCCTCCTCTGACTCCTCTTCCTCACAATCCTCTTCCAGCGTTGCCGCAGGTTCAGCAAGCGATGCTGATAAGGCTGTTTCTGGTGGTGATGGTGACCACAACTCTTCCTCTTCACGCTCATCTACGGCCTGATCCATCACTCTTCACAGGGCAGGCTCCAGGAAGAAAACAAATGGTATGATGTCGCTGATGGTGCCTTCGGTGCTACTTACTAGTTTTGTCACCTCCTCAAAAGGACGCATGAGCCTACAGGCATTGCGCATGAGAGTCCAGTAATGTGGCAAAAAAATTCCCAGCTCCGCAGAGGCTGTCCTAGCACCTTTCCAGGAAAAATCAGCCAGTACACTTTCAGGGTAATATACTCTAATTTTTACAGATCTCTCTCCCCGTACCCTGCAGAGACGCAAAGAACTGAATCCTCAAACCACATTGTTAAGGAACAAAAATATATTATATAGATGGGGATTTCCATTTCAGCTATATGTACTGCATGGTAACAGAAAACTTACATATACAAAACCAACAGAAGTGGTTACCTTTTGTAGCACTCTGGATTTTGACTCTCCAGTTTGTCTATCCCACACAGAAGCTACACAACTTCTCAAACAGAAGAACCAAAGACTAGAGCCAGGAACCTGGCAGAAGACACAAACATCTACCAGGAGAAAACCACAGCCAACACAGACACCTTCCTTGAAAAAAGGGCGGAATACTTTACCTACAGAGATGCACAGAGAACATCAACTGGACCCACCATCCTGAGTTACAATCTAGTAATTTTACACAACTCATCTAAAAATCAACACATAAAAACCTCAAGAGAGGATACCACAGACCTTTTGCTTCAACAACAGGATCAAGCAAAAAGTGGTACAGTATCTAAACCACCTTAGGACCAAAAGGCATGGCCCCTACTACAGATACCCTCAGAGGACTACTATTGCACATCAAGGGATGGTAACATTTTTTAACTCTGGCAGATAATGTTTAAATTTAACATAATAATGTTTAAGGAACTGGTTACTACCTCCAATATCCTAAAAGTTTCTGACTGTAAGGATTTATAAGTTAGTTTAATATGTTAAGTTTTTATTGTGTGCTTTTTTTAAGCACATATTGGAAAAACAAAATGTATGGTTACCAGATAAATTCCTTTCCTTCCGGATAGAGAGAGCCTACTGCTTCATTCCTTACTGTTGGGAAATACAACACCTGGCCATCAGGAGGAGGCAAAGATGTCCCAGCCAAAGGCTTAAATATCTGTCCCACTTCCACCAGTCATTTTGCAGAGGGAACAAGGAAAAGTAGGAGAAACATTAGGGTATAAATGGTGCCAGAAGAATAAAATAAATAATAGGGGACTGCCCATAGACAAGAAAAAATGGGTGGGGGGCGTGAACTCTCCCTATCTGGAAGGAAAGGAATTTATCTGGTAAGCATAAATGATGTTTTCCTTCCTAAGATAGGGAGAGTCCACGCTTCATTCCTTACTGTTGGGAAAACTATACCCAAGCTCCAGAGGACACTGAATAAATAACGGGAGGGAACAAAAAGGAAGAGGCAGACCTTATTCTGAGGGGACCACAGCCTGCAAAACTTGTCTCCCGAAAGCTGCATCAGCTGAATCAAAATTATCAAACTTGTAAAATTTTGAAAAAGTATGTAAGGAGGACCAGTTAGCCACCTTACAAATATGATCCATAAAGGCCTCGTTCTTAAAGGCCCAAGAAGAAGCCACTGCTCTAGTGGAATGAGCCATTATCCTCTAAGCAGTCAAAGTAGCCTTCCTCAGAGTGTCGATATCTGCAGTTAAGGCGAGGTAGTCTGCTACCTGTCGGTCGAGTCATTCTCTGAGGGTGGACCCGGAAGGGCTGTGGCGATGCATAGGACTTAAAAAGCTCTGCATGTCCTCCATCAACAACACGTGTGTAAAGCATCCTGTCCTTGCTGGCGTGGTTGTGGGAGGAGGAGGATTACTTTCACCTCTTCCCCTGTTAGATTCCCGTTGTGCTGTGACATCACCCTTATATGCTGTGTAAAGCATACTTTTTAATTTATTTTGGAACTGCTGCATCCTTTCCGACTTGTGGTAATTCAGTAACATTTCAGTCACTTTCTGCTTATATCGGGGGTCTAGTATCGTGGACACCCAGTACAGGTCGTTCTCCTTCAGATTTTTTATACAAGGGTCCCTCAACAGGCACAACAGCATGAAAGACCCCATTTGCACAAGGTTGGATGCCGAGCTACTCATCGGTGTTAATTTTGACGGCAAATTTCAATTTAGTCTTAGTTTTAGTCTTTTGACTAAAATACCATTTTAGTTTTAGTCGTATTTTAGTCATCTGAATTGTTTTAGTTTTAGTCGATTGAATCTCCATTAGATTTTAGTCGACTAAATCTCCAGTAGATTTTAGTCGACTAAAATCTAAGGGGTTTAGTTAAAGTGTAATGCATTATTTAAGCATTTCTCTATAATTTGCAAACTGATTATATACTCCAGGAGTAAACATAACACATGTTAATATTTATGGTATTAAGGTTTAAACATGCAATACAGACACAGATTTAGCCGTTGTGATATGTAACATCTTTATTAAACTTAAAATTAAATAAAACCAAGTTTCATAAACAAACAGAAGAACTTTAAAATATACTTTAAAATATAAAAAAAACTAACTGTAAACTGTATTGGCTGTATTGAACAAATTACCCATAATAAAAACTTTAACAGTTCTCTGTTACTAATTAAAACAAGTATCAAGTAACTCAACACAACAAAAAGTTTCTGCAGCTAGCACAGGCACAGCATAACTTAAACCCATACTTGTGGGTTATGCTTATTTCTATAGGAAGAATCAATTGTTTGTTCACAGATTCGAAACATTTTCGCCAACGATATTAGCACTGCTCTAGAACCTCCAAACTCATTATATACTCCTGGAGTAAAGGTTTATTAACCTGTTTTTATTTATGGTATTAAGGTTTGAACATGTAATACAGATTTAACTGTTGTGGTATATAACGTGTTTATTTTTCTTAAAATTTAATAAAATTAAGTTTCCTAAATTTTACAAAAGAGCAGTAATTGTATATGGATTGATTAAAACACCTTGCATAAAATGTTTTTGTCAGCAAATTTTGATTTAGTTTTAGTCAGTCTTTTGACTAAAATGTCATTTTGATTTAGTTTTAGTCATAGTCTTTTGACTAAAATGTCATTTTGATTTAGTTTTAGTCATAGTCTTTTGACTAAAATGTCATTTTAGTTTTAGTCGTATTTTAGTCATCAGAATCTCTTTAGTTTTATAGTCATTTTAGTCTAGTTTTAGTCGTCGAAATTAACACTGCTACTCATGTCCCGTTTCTCGTCCTCAGTGATCTCACTGAAGGTATGTTCTTCCCCCCAGCCACGTACAATACCACAGGTACCAGATAGGTGACAACGAGCACCCTGGGATGCCTGTTGTGGTTGGTCTTCCTCCTCCTCAAAGCCACATTCCTCCTCTGACTCCTCTTCCTCACAATCCTCTTCCAGCGTTGCCGCAGGTTCAGCAAGCGATGCTGATAAGGCTGTTTCTGGTGGTGATGGTGACCACAACTCTTCCTCTTCACGCTCATCTACGGCCTGATCCATCACTCTTCACAGGGCAGGCTCCAGGAAGAAAACAAATGGTATGATGTCGCTGATGGTGCCTTCGGTGCTACTTACTAGTTTTGTCACCTCCTCAAAAGGACGCATGAGCCTACAGGCATTGCGCATGAGCGTCCAGTAATGTGGCAAAAAAATTCCCAGCTCCGCAGAGGCTGTCCTAGCACCCCGGTCATACAAATAGTCGTTAATGGCTTTTTCTTGTTGGAGCAGGCGGTCGAACATTAGGAGTGTTGAATTCCAACATGTCGGGCTGTCGCAAATCAAGCGCCTCACTGGCATGTTGTTTCGCGGCTGGATATCAGAAAAGTGCACCATGGCCGTGTAGGAACACCTGAAATGGCCACACACCTTCCTGGCCTGCTTCAGGACATCCTGTAAGCCTGGGTACTTATGCACAAAGCGTTGTACGATCAGATTACACACATGTGCCATGCACGGCACATGTGTCAACTTGCCCAAATTCAATGCCGCCAACAAATTTCTTCCGTTGTCACAAACCACTTTGCCGGTCTCCAGTTGGTGCGGAGTCAGCCACTGATCCACCTGTGCGTTCAGGGTGGACAGGAGTGTTGGTCCAGTGTGACTCTCTGCTTTCAGGTAAGTCAACCCCAAGATGGCGTGACACTGCCATATCCGGGATGTGGAATAGTACCTGAGGAGCTGGGGGGGGTGCCGTTGATGTGGATCAAGACGCAGCAGCAGAAGAGGACTCAGCCGAGGAGGTTATGGAAGAGGATGGAGTAGGAGGAGTAGAGGAGGTGGCAGCAGGCCTGCCTGCAAGTCGTGGCGGTGTCACCAACTCCTCTGCAGAGCCACGCATTCCATGCTTGGCAGCCGTCAGCAGGTTTACCCAATGCGCAGTGTAGGTGATATACCTGCCCTGACCATGCTTTGCAGACCAGGTATCAGTGGTCAGATGGACCCTTTCCCCAACACTGTTTGCCAGACATGCCATTACTTCCTTTTGCACAATTGAGTACAGGTTGGGGATTGCCTTTTGTGCAAAGAAATTTTGGCTGGGTACCTTCCACTGTGGTGTCCCAATAGCTACAAATTTTTTGAATGCCTCAGACTCCACCAGCTTGTATGGTAAAAGCTGGCGGGCTAAGAGTTCAGACAAGCCAGCTGTCAGATGCCGGGCAAGGGGGTGACTTTGTGACATTGGCTTCTTTGCTCAAACATGTCCTTGACAGACACCTGACTGTGGGCAGATAAGCAGGAACTGCTCAAGGCGAGACACGGAGTGGCGGATGGTTGAGAGGGGGCAAGGAGGACAGCAGTGGTTGACATGGCTGAAGATGCTGGACCAGGAGGAGGATGGCGGCTTTGAGTTTGTGTGCTGCTTGTACTCATGTGTTGATCCCATAGGCGTTGTGCGATCATGTGCCTTCGCAAAGCAGTTGTACCTAGGTGGGTGTTGGACTTCCCATGACTCAGTTTCTTTTGGCACAGGTTGCAAATGGCATCGCTGTTGTAAGAGGCAGACACACACAAAAAAATGCCACACTGCTGAGCTCTGCAATGACGGCATTCTGGTGGTGGCAACAGCATGCGTTGATTGGCGTGCTGTCTGGCTGACCCTGGGTGCCAATGCATGCTGTCTGACTGTGCCACTAGCTCTTTGCGATGACCTCCCCCTGCTTCCAACTCATCTCCTCCTCCTCTCTGTCACCCCATCTGAACTTCCCCCTCTTCTTCTTCTCTTCTAGCGGGCACCCACGTGACATCCACGGACGCATCATCATCATCATCATCATCAACCACTTCACTTGTATCTGACATCTTAGCAAAGAAAGCAGCAGTGGGTACAACATCATCATCATCACACCGTACGTCCATGTGTGTAATGCTGCCTGACAGACATATCCCTGTTATCTACATCCTCTGTCAATAATGGTTGCGCATCACTATCACTCATTTCTTCCAACTGATGTGTAAATAACTCCTCTGACAGATCAAGTGAAGCGGCTGTGGTGCTAGTGTTGGTGGTGGCGGCAGGCGGGCGAGTGGTAACTTGAGAGGTGCCCGAAGCTAAGCTGGAGGAGGATGGTGCGTCAAGGTTCCGAGCGGAAGCTGTAGAAGATTGGGTGTCCTGTGTTAGCCAGTCAACTATGTCCTCAGAACTGTTCGAGTTCGGGGTACGTGACCTCTGAACACTGGGCATTATTCTAGGGCCAGAGGGAATCACAGCACCACGACCACGACGGACCCTGCGGGGTGGCCTGCCTCTGCCTGTCATTTTTTTTCCGATTAGTGGCACTATGCGTGCAAGCTACTGTGACAACAGATATGAGTGGCACTGTGCACTGGCAGAAGTTGGCAGAGTAGACGCTGTAGGGCTGACACACACGCTTGCAGACAACTAACTGCTATTCAATCTATTACAGTCAAAAAAAAAAATTTTTTTTAAATGTACACTACTGTTACATCAGATATGAGTTGCACTGGGGTGACACTGTGCCCTGGCAGGCACTGAAACGCACACGTGTGAAGGAAACTGACTGCTATTATATCACAGTCAAAAAAGTGTTTTTTTTTTTAAATGTACACTACTGTTACACCAGATATGAGTTGCACTGGGGTGACACTGTACACACACACACATGTGGGCAGAGAGTACACTGCTCAATAGATGAATGAGTTTTAAAATATTTGCATCTAATTTTTGTGAACATTTACTAACTTGTAGATAAAATGGCATAATAAACTTTTATTTTGCATATAAAAAATCTACCATATCTTGAAATTCTCAATGTCTGCATATTCAATAACCATACCCACATATAAGCTAACCAAATATAAATAAACATGGGCCAGCAAATAAACACACATGCATTCATGCAGTCATACTCGTACATAAATACCAAACACAAATAGCAAGACCATTTTAGGGTTAACAATCACATACACATAAAAAAAAAAAATATTATTATAATCACTCTTGCATTTATAGAAAACTAAACCCACACAATGGGCAATGTACCTGCTTACAAACTGAAGCTTACATAGATCTAGATACCCACAGTACTCACACAAAGATATATAAACACAAACACAGAAAAATACATAAACAACAAAGCATGCACACATGCTCATACAGAACACAGTTTCGGTTTACTTCAGTCACTTATAGCAGTGTTTTTCAACCAGTGTGCCGTGGCACACTAGTGTGCCGTGAGAGATCCTCAGGTGTGCCACGGCAGACTGACAACAGTGTGACATATTTTTTAAACTTTGCTTGTTTTTTACTCCCAGTGCAGGGGTAGTTTGTAGGAGGCATGGCATAACAGCACAATACATACAGTATGTGTGTGTTTGTGTGTATGTGTATATATATATATGCTGTATTAGTAGGCTGACCATATCGCCGCTTTAAAAAGGGACACATATAAAAAATACATATGTCAGGGCTGTTTTCAGGGCTGTTTAAAGAAATGTTTTGTATAAGAACCCTAACATATGTATTTTTCATATGTGTTCCTTCTTAAAGCGGCAATATGGTGTGTGATTTTTTTTTAAATTTTGGGTTGGTGGTGTGCCACAGGATTTTTTAATGTAAAAAAGTGTGCACGGCAAAAAAAAGGTTAAAAATCACTGACTTATAGTATCCTTTGCTGGAAAGTAAACCTAAGTAGCATTAGAAGCAGCAATGCACTAACTGCTAATTGGTAGCTGCACATATATGCCCCATCATTGGCTAACCAGATGTGCTTTTTAGTGCACTGCTTCCCATAGAGCTTACTTTAACTATGTGTTTAAAACATTTGCAAGAGTAACATGCAAGCTATATTACAATAATCATAATGACAAATTTAGGAGAAATAAATAGGTACTTTGTTATATATACATGCACGCACATACAATGCACGCTGTAACACATATGTATAGCTATACGTGAGTCATAAATATGAATAATACATCTGGTTCTTGTACAGCTATAAGTGAGTCATAAATATGAATAATACGTCTGGTTCTTGTACAGCTATACGTGTCATAAATATGAATAATACGTGACCATCTGGTTTTTGTACACACACCGAGTGTTAATGTCTCACCTGAGCAGCTCCTTGCCCTCCACTCCAACCAGGTACTCTCCTGTTCTTCGCCCTGCTGAGCTTAGCTTCATTGTCTACTATGGAGGACGCAAAGTGAGCTTCTGCAGGGAGTTGCGGGCGAAACTGAAGGAGATAGGGCCCTGTGAGGAGCCAGCAGCAGCCATAACTCCCAAACCCCTGCACACTGCCTGCCAGGAGATGGAGAGAGTTCTTTGTCAAGCATGTCGGGACTTGTAGTCCAGCACATTCTTCTGTTGAAGGGGTAAGCACAGCCTGCTGGGAAATCTCCAAGCATGCTGGGGCTTGTAGTCCTGCTTAGCGCTAATAGCAGCTGCACGTCGTGCTTTATTAATTGGGTGATGTCTGAGGCGTGAGCTGGCGGTTTTTGTCACTCTTGTGTGAAGCCTCTGAAAAATATGTCAATGACGTTAATGTGGTGGTATCACCCCCTGGACGGTGTCACCAGGGTGCGGGCCGCACTCCCCCGCACCCCCCCGCACCCCCCTAGTGACGCCACTGAAGTGATCATTGTATTTTGAAAGGTTGCTGGTTAAATTTCCTATGCCCAAAATGATTGGCCTGCCTGGTGGGTTTCTTTTATCCTTATGTATTTTAGGTAAGTGATAGAACGTCGACATATTAGGATTTTCTATTTTGAGAAATGTATATTCTTCTTCTGAGCATATTTTGCTCTTTACAGCTCTGTTTAGAAGAACATTGTATTCGGTTAAGAATTTTTCTGTAGGGTCTTTTTCCAATGTGTCATATGTTGTTTGGTCTGAAAGAAGATGAGTCACCTCCCCTATGTATGCTTCTCTATCTTGAATGATTATTTCTCCACCTTTGTCTGCCTCTCTGAATATTATTGAAGAGTCTTCACTGAGTAGTTTCAGTGCCTTCTTTCCTTTAATACTAAGATTATTTTTCTTAATATTGTATGTTTCACATAATGTATCCAAGCCATTTAAGACAAGATCTTCAAATATATTTATGAATTTACCTTTGGAATGGGTGGGGTAAAAGATTGATTTTGGTTTAAAATGGCTGTGTTCAATTTCTAGGTCTATTATAGATTCAGTTGTATTCTCCAGGTCCAGTAGAGTCTGCAAAGCTTCCCCATCTCCTTGGGTCAGTGTTATTTCATCCCTGTTTGGGTTCTCACCTCTTGCAGGGACTTTCTTCATTTTCTTTTGTTCTTTCGAAAAATGTCTTTGTAAAGTCATTTTCCTTATATATTTGTTTGTGTCTATAAACAAAGTGAATGGGTTGGGACCTTTTATTGGGACAAAGCATAGTCCCTTTTTTAGAACTTCTTCTTTTGTTTCCGTAAGTGATCTTTTTGAGAGATTAAAGAGTACAGTTTTCTGTTGTTGTGATGTCATACATTCTTTCTCACATTATATAATTTTTTCGTGACAGTTTGGTCTTTTTCTTCTGTTATCGTATTCCTCTGCATCCTCTTCGGAATAATCATAATCTAGAGGAATATATTGGAAAATATATAGCAAATGTAGGACTCACTAAACACTCGCTGTAGTCACTGGTTTTTGAAAACAGCTCTGTGTTGAGAGTTCTAATGATAAAAATATATTTATAAATGTATTAGGTCTATTAAAAACTAAAAACTGACTCAGATGTTGAGTCTGCAGTGATACAATTGGTGAAAAAAATAGTTATATTTTTATTTTTATTCTGGGTCTGGGTTTTCTGGCTTGATCTAACTCGTAGAAAGTATGAAAAAGTCAGAACCCAGACCGTTGTTTAGCTTGAAAAACAAAAATTCGAACTACTGTGAAACTAGATAAATGGCTATGAAAAGAAAAAGCTAATAAATAAGATCTATAAAAAGGAGAACAAATGTGAAATCGCATTTAAAATCGCACCAATCGGTTCATAAAATATGGGGAGTGGACGGTTATAAAAATGTCCCTAAAATGATTGTGGGATAGAAAATGAAGTGAATATCCTATCATGCAAAATTGAAAAAAAAAATACCCAATATAAGTGAAAGAAAAATGAAAATCTGAAAAGAATAAATAATTAAACTTATCTGGATTAAATATATATGTATATATATATATATATATATATATATACACATACACACACAGTTGTGCTCAAAGGTTTGCATACCCCGAAAGAAATAGTGAAATTGTGGCATTGATTTTGAAAATATGACTGATCATGCCTTTTATTTAAGGATAGTGATCATATGAAGCCATTTATTATCACATAGTTGTTTGGCTCCTTTTTAAATCATACTCGCACACAAACGTGAACACATATTCTCAAGCGCACTAACCCGACATGAAAATATGAATATTTCCTATTCCAATGTTCTTCACATAGAAGAATATATTCTACTTATTTATAAATACATATTTCTACATATATCTGATGGTATATTGCACAAATATATATTTATACCTATATATATATATATATATATATATTTCTTAAACTAGAACGCACTGTCCAGATTTAAATGCAGAAATTCCTTAAATCCTGTGACGTTTTGGGGTTTCACCCCCGTCTTCAGACTGAAACCCCAAAATGCCACAGGATTAAAAGGTATTTCTTCATTTAAATCCGGAGAGTGTCTTCTATTTTTGGAACTATTAAATGTTTGTTGAGCACCCCGGTCACCGAGAGTTCAAAGCTGTTGTCTAGTTTATATATATAATACCAAGTATACAACTTCACTCTACACCCCAATACGCACTGTACAGGGAGTGCAGAATTATTAGGCAAATGAGTATTTTGACCACATCATCCTCTTTATGCATGTTGTCTTACTCCAAGCTGTATAGGCTCGAAAGCCTACTACCAATTAAGCATATTAGGTGATGTGCATCTCTGTAATGAGAAGGGGTGTGGTCTAATGACATCAACACCCTATATCAGATGTGCATAATTATTAGGCAACTTCCTTTCCTTTGGCAAAATGGGTCAAAAGAAGGACTTGACAGGCTCAGAAAAGTAAAAAATAGTGAGATATCTTGCAGAGGGATGCAGCACTCTTAAAATTGCAAAGCTTCTGAAGCGTGATCATCGAACAATCAAGCGTTTCATTCAAAATAGTCAACAGGGTCGCAAGAAGCGTGTGGAAAAACCAAGGCGCAAAATAACTGCCCATGAACTGAGAAAAGTCAAGCGTGCAGCTGCCAAGATGCCACTTGCCACCAGTTTGGCCATATTTCAGAGCTGCAACATCACTGGAGTGCCCAAAAGCACAAGGTGTGCAATACTCAGAGACATGGCCAAGGTAAGAAAGGCTGAAAGACGACCACCACTGAACAAGACACACAAGCTGAAATGTCAAGACTGGGCCAAGAAATATCTCAAGACTGATTTTTCTAAGGTTTTATGGACTGATGAAATGAGAGTGAGTCTTGATGGGCCAGATGGATGGGCCCATGGCTGGATTGGTAAAGGGCAGAGAGCTCCAGTCCGACTCAGACGCCAGCAAGGTGGAGGTGGAGTACTGGTTTGGGCTGGTATCATCAAAGATGAGCTTGTGGGGCCTTTTCGGGTTGATGATGGAGTCAAGCTCAACTCCCAGTCCTACTGCCAGTTTCTGGAAGACACCTTCTTCAAGCAGTGGTACAGGAAAAAGTCTGCATCCTTCAAGAAAAACATGATTTTCATGCAGGACAATGCTCCATCACACGCGTCCAAGTACTCCACAGCGTGGCTGGCAAGAAAGGGTATAAAAGAAGAAAATCTAATGACATGACCTCCTTGTTCACCTGATCTGAACCCCATTGAGAACCTGTGGTCCATCATCAAATGTGAGATTTACAAGGAGGGAAAACAGTACACCTCTCTGAACAGTGTCTGGGAGGCTGTGGTTGCTGCTGCACGCAATGTTGATGGTGAACAGATCAAAACACTGACAGAATCCATGGATGGCAGGCTTTTGAGTGTCCTTGCAAAGAAAGGTGGCTATATTGGTCACTGATTTGTTTTTGTTTTGTTTTTGAATGTCAGAAATGTATATTTGTGAATGTTGAGATGTTATATTGGTTTCACTGGTAAAAATAAATAATTGAAATGGGTATATATTTGTTTTTTGTTAAGTTGCCTAATAATTATGCACAGTAATAGTCACCTGCACACACAGATATCCCCCTAAAATAGCTATAACTAAAAACAAACTAAAAACTACTTCCAAAACTATTCAGCTTTGATATTAATGAGTTTTTTGGGTTCATTGAGAACATGGTTGTTGTTCAATAATAAAATTAATCCTCAAAAATACAACTTGCCTAATAATTCTGCACTCCCTGTATAGTATATCATCCTATTATATAAAAGGTCAAGTATGTTTGTCCGAAGCTGTCATGCACAGTAGAGACAGCACAAGGGCAAACATACCTGGCCTTACCTTTCATGCTGCTGTGGAGAAAGTGGGCATGGCCGGCAGCAATGTGGGCACGGGCGTGGTCGATGGGAACGTGGCCGTGGTCGGGTGTGGCTGGGCGCGGTCGGCGCGAGAGAGGGGAGAGAAATAGAAAGAGAGGGGGAGAGACAAAAAGAGATAGGAAAGAGGTAAAGAGAGGGGGAAGAGCAGAAGAGAGGGGAAAGTGCAGAAGAGAGGGGGGAGAGAGAGCAAAATAGAGGGGAAAGAGCAAAAGAGAGGGGAAAGAGCAAAATAGAGGGAAGAGAGAGAAAAAGAGAGGGGGAGAGAGAGCAATAGAGAGGGAGAGAGGGGGAGAGGGGGAGAAAGAGCAATAGAGAGGGGAAAGAGCAAAAGAGAGGGGAAAGAGCAAAATAGAGGGAAGAGGGAGAAAAAGAGAGGGGGAGAGAGAGCAATAGAGAGGGAGAGAGGGGGAGAGGGGGAGAGAGAGCAATAGACAGGGGGAGAGAGCAAGAGAAAGGGAGGGAGAGAGCAAAAGATAGGGGAGAGAGACAGAGCAAAAGAGAGGGGGAGAGAGAGAGCGCAAAAAAGAGGGGGGGGGGAGAGTGCAAAAGAGAGGGGGAAGAGAGAGAGCAAAAGGGAGGGGGAGAGAGAGCACAAAAGAGAGGGGGAGAGAGAGCATGCAAAAGGAGGGGGAGAGCACAAAAGAGAGAATGCAAAAGAGAGGGGGAGAGAGAGAGCGTAAAAGAGAGGGGGAGAGAGCAAAAGAGAGGGGGAGAGAGGGAGCAAAAGAGAAGGGGGAGAGAGCACAAAAGAGAGGGTGGAGAGAGAGCGCAAAAGAGAGAGGGGGAGAGAGCACAAAATAGAGGGGGAGAGAGAGAGTGCAAAAGAGAGGTGGAGAGAGAGCACGCAAAAGAGAAGGGAGAGAGAGAGAGCAAAAGAGAGAATACAAAAGAGAGGGGTGAGAGAGAAAGCGTAAAAGAGAGGGGGAGAGAGAGCGCAAAATAGAGGGGGAGAGATAGAGCAAAAGAGAGGGGGGAGAGAGAGCAATAGAGAGGAGGGAGAGAGAGTGCAAAAGAGAGGGGGAAAGAGCACAAAAGAGAGGGGGAGAGAGAGAGCAAGGGGTGGGACCGCTGTACTGCAAAAAATGGCCCGTGTGAACGGGCTTTAGGACTAGTATTATAATATTTGATTAAATAAGTCTATACTCATAATAAGTATCATGTATCTGAGTTTACCATCTCTGAGTGAATCTTGCATTTGCATATGCATGAACTATGTTATTCTCATGTGTCTACCTTTAGCTTTTCCCGCTAGTCTGAGCAATAACATTTGTTATGACTATTGGATACCTTGTAATGTTTCTCAATAACTATGTATATAGATTAAACATTCTATTGGTCATATAATCGAGTTCAGCCTTTTCCTTCATATATACATGTTTTAATCATGTTACACTCCCCCCAAGTCTCCACAGCTTAACTTTATTATGCAGATATATAGGCATGTAGTAATTATACTCAGTCTGTAAACAGTCTTTGCATGTATAGCTCTTTAAGCACTCGTTAATCTATATAACACTCTATAATATGAGTAGATGAATATAAGTGGACTGGGGTGTGTCTAGAATCTTCCCTCATTATTGGCCGCCAGGAAGAGCTTCTGTGTTGGTGTAGTTTTTAAAGGGTAACAGCACTCGAGACAGATTGTGGTCTATGAATAAGGCTCTATTAGAGCTGAAACACGTTAGACGTTGTCTCCTGTAGCTCTATTTGTTTTTAGCTTGCCACTTTTTCTGCTTTAATATGCTGTCACATTGTCTCTGAACCATTCATTAAAGTAAGTAGCTTTGAGCACTTCCCCACCTGTTTGTTTTTTGTTATGTTAAATAGCGATGGAGATCGCTTAAGCAGTGGCTCGGCACTTACAAAGTTTTTTCCTGTGGATTGAGGAACTTCAACCCTTGTATCGGAGCATGCCGTTGTGTGACATCATCGGAGAGAGCACCTGGTGTTTCATGGATGAGAAGCGCTGACGGATTTGGATTTCTTTTCTCAGCAGCTTAAGCAAAGTATACAGGTCTATTCTGGAGGAGCGTAGCAACCGGTGGCAGATGGGGTGAGAGTGTAATATAACCATTACACATTGCTTTTGTATGTCTGCCACGTATAGGTACACGCAGCACAATAGACACTAATAGTCCGCATATAAACCACAGCTGTTTACCAGATTGGTTTCTATGCTGAAGGATACGCTGCAGGTGCTCTTTATTTCTATTGGGGCCTACAGTTTTCTACAGTGTTTTTATCAGTAGAGGCATGACACAGAGAGTTTATATATCCCCACCAGCACATTGGATTCTTGTATATTTATATGTGACAGCAGAGCAGTATGGCACAGCATTTTTATTCACTCCAGACAGTAACCAATTTTGAAGGAGGCAGACCTAGTTTAGAGGAAAGGGTTGAAAGTACCTTCAATTTGTTAGACATTTCAGATGTCTTTATGTCTATAAGAAGGCATTATTGAAGGAATACAAATTATGGTGGGATAAGCGCACCTTAGAGAAATACATCTCTCTACAGATGGTTCCCAGAGGACTGAGACTAAATAAATTACCCACCTTTTTGATCACAGATGATATGTTTCTGACTGAGTGGAACAAAATTTTATCTGAATGTTCTTTGAGGCTTATGGCTTTAATAGTCAGGCATAAAGAAGAAAAATTGATAGAGGCAAGACACCATATTGAATGTGTCCAAATGGATCTCAATACATTTACTGACCATCCTGATTACTCCAAATTGGATACTATATTGCAGCAGACAGTACATCGTGCCAAAAAAGAATTGGACATTATCAAGTACAAGAAATATTCAAGAGATTCTGAAGATTATAAGAATAACAGAGTTTACAATTGGAACCCCAAGAGGAGCTACAGGAACAGGAACCAAGGTAACAAGCATGCTTTCCAGAATAAGAAGGAAGGGAAGAAAGTCCAGAAGAAGGTTACATTCTCTGACACTGATCCTGAATCCAATAAAGATCCAATGATGATCTATAGGACTTTGTGTCATTTATGTCTAGCGGACAGTCATCAGAAGATGATGCAGGGGCTGAGGTCCCTAGAGCCATTACCCAGCCACCTTATCCACTTCCCCCACCTCTACACCATCCACCTCTACATATAATACTTCTAGTGAGTTTATGACAAGTAAAATAATCAACACTTCAGTTAGACATAAGAAATCTGACCTTCCAAAACCTCAAAGAGGCAATAAATATAAGAAAGCTCAAACAACTACACATGGGAATACTATGCAGCCAGGTCAGCAGGATTTTCACTTGGCCATAGGACAAGAAAGAGGAGGAGGAGGGATTAAAAGAGCAGACATATTAAACATGACCAACACAAATACTGTAGCACAGAGGGATCAGTATCCTCTGAGAAGAGGCAGGCAGACAAACAGGTACAAGGATCTAAGGTCATAAATCCATCACAAGCTACCCTTAATGAGGTAGAACTTTTAGTCCTAGGCTTAGGATTGAATTTTGTCCCCTCTGTAAAGTTCAATATTTTTTATACCATTATTGATGTAAAAAATATTCATTAGAGGTTTGACCCTTAAGAAATTTTATAAACATAATTCTACTACAGCAGGGGTTACACCTGAATATGACACTAGTCCACAGAGCGACTATTTTGATCTAACTCACGCTAGAGATTTCTTGTCTCTATTCATTAGAGACAGAGAGTTCTAGTGCAATATCCCTTAAGGATTGCCATAAGGGGTACAAACTAAAATCAGTGTTTTATCCCACCCAGGTGAGGGGACAAGTATTAGAGTCATTTCACAAGAGAATAGAAGAGGACCTCAAAAGACTAGGCAGTGGTCAGAATCATAATGATGATAATTTAACACAGGATTAGAAGTCAGCATTGCATCAATTACAAAAAAGAGAGGACATTGTCATCAGTCAGACAATGGGGGCTCTATAGTGGTGTTGGATAAAACCTATTATGCGTCAGAAGCAGAAAGGCAACTGAATGACAGAGATGTGTATGTCAAGCTACCAGGAGATCCCACTAACCACTTTAGAGCCCTCCTACATGACTTGCTTGATGATGGTAAAGAATTGCGTATTTTAGATGACCTCTGAGTATCTTACGGTCAAACACCGGGCGGTCCCTATATTTCACCACCTCCTGAAAGTCCACAAGTCTACCATAGGGGTGAAGGGACGCCCAACAATTTTGGGATTGGGTCTCTGTTTGAGAACCTATCCAATTGGCTCGAATTGCTCCTCCAACCTATAGTGTATAAACTACCTTCCTTTTTGAGAGATACCAAACATCTCTTAAAGTTACTTAGTAGTGAACCTTGGGATGCTGAAAGAGGTTGGCTTACAGTTGATGTGGTGGGGCTGTACTCAGCCATTCCACACGACAAGGGGTTGGAGGCTGCCAAGTTTATGCTTGAAAAATTTGATTTGGTAATTATTCCATTGATCTGATTTCTTATATCCTAGATGTGTTAAAATGTCTTTTGACACATCATTTTGAGTTTGGAGGATCTTTTAACCAACAAATACGTGGGACTGCCATGGGAGCAAAATTTGCTCCAGCCTATGCGAATATATTCATGGGCTGGTGGGAGCTCATCCATGTTTATGGAGATCAAAATCTCTTACAATACTCAATAATATGATATAAGAGATATCGACGACCTGCTCTTCATTTGGCTTGGTCCAGAGGAGAGCAGTGAGGCTTTTGTTGCATATCTCAAACAACAATGATCTAGGGTTGAGTTTCACTTCAAATTATGACAGGGACCGAATTCCTTATCTGGATGTTATGCTGATAGACATTCCAGTTGAGAAAAGAATAGGTATTACCCTGTATACTAAGCCGATAGCATCGAACACATTTCTCCATGTAGGGAGCTGTCATCCCAAACATATGAGCTATGGAATAGCAAAAGGACAGTTCCTGTGATTGAAAAGGAACTGTTCTAACAATGGCAGCTTCCTGCATGAGAGCAACATTTTGATAAAGAAATTTAGTGAGAGGGGCTACAGCATAGACATCATACACAGAGCACTCACTGATGTAAAAGATAATAACAGAGAGCAGCTTCTAGAGAAGAGTACCAAGAGAAAGATACCCAGGGATAGGCCTATCGTTGTAACAACTTATAGTTCCCACTTTTATGAGGTGTGCATAAAAATCTTCCCATCCTCCTAGCGGATGATGACCTGAAGGATGAGATCAAATATGGATGCTTTTGTGTACCAAGGCTTAACAGGACAATTGGGAATTTAATTTCGCCATCTATGTTTAGAAAACAAGAAGTAAAAAGTAGCTGGCTATCCCACAAAGGGCACTTCAGATGTGGTAATAATTCATGTAAAGCTTGTGGCCATGTCACAGTGGGTAAAGTTTTCCAGTCCGCATCCAGGCAAAAGGTCTATTCACACCGGTACTGTACTAATTGTAGGTTCTCATTTGTCGATTATGTGATCACGTGTTCGGAATGCAACAAGCAATATGTGGGTTGCACCTCACAGGAGGTGATGGAGAGAATCCGTGCTCACATAAATGACATTGAACATGTCCACTATGCCACTGGAGCGGCCAGACATTTTATTGACAGACACGGTAAAAGTGTGAATAGTTTTTCCTAGATGGCAATTGATCTTATAAGGAAAAAACCAAGGGGCAGAGAGCAGGGTAGGGACCTCTATAAAAAGGAGGCATTTTGGATCTGTATCTTAGGGACAAGACAACCCTCAGGTCTCAATATTGAGACAGATTTGATCAATTTCTGGTAAATTGATAAAACATATACGCCTAGATTTAGAGTTTTGATGGTAAAGACCTGCGTAGCTAACGCTGCTTTTTTCCCCAGAGCACCCTTAAGACAACGCTGGTATTTAGAGTTGTCTGAGTGGCTGCGTTAGGCTCAGAAAAGGGAGCATTGAGCATAATTTAGCTCCACTTCAACCCTCAATACCAGCGTTGCTTACGGTAGCGGTAAGCTGGAAAAACGTGCTCGTGCACGATCTCCCCATAGGAAACAATGGGGCTAAGCTGGCTGAAAAAAAACCTAACACCTGCAAAAAAGCAGCGTTCAGCTCCTAATGCAGCCACATTGTTTCCTATGGGGAAACACTCTCTAAGTCTGCACCTAACACCCTAACATGAACCCCGAGTCTAAACAGCCCTAGCTTTACACTTATTAACCCCTAATCTGCCACGCCCGCTATCGCTGCCATCTGCATTATACTATTAACCCCTAATCTGCCGCTCCGGACACCGCCACAACCTACATTATAGCTATGAACCCCTAATCTGCTGCCCCTAACACCGCCGACACCTACATTATATTTATTACCCCCTAATCTGCCCCACCCCAACGTTGCCGCTACCTTACCTACAATTATTAACCCCTAATCTGCCGACTGGACCTCGCCGCCACTATAATAAATGTATTAACCCCTAAACCGCCACCCTCCCACCTCGCAAACACTATAATAAATTTTATTAACCCCTAATCTACCCTCCCTAACATCACCGCCACCTACCTACAATTATTAACCCCTAATCTCCCGCCCGTAACATCACCGCTACTATAATAAAGTTATTAACCCCTAAACCTAAGTCTAACCCTAACACCCCCCTAACTTATATATAATTTAAATTAAAGAAAATAATATTCCTATAATTAAATAAATTATTCCTATTTAAAACTAAATACTTACCTATAAAATAAACCCTAATATAGCTACAATATAACTAATAGTTACATTGTAGCTATTTTAGGATTTATATTTATTTTACAGGCAACTTTGTATTTATTTTAACTAGGTACAATAGCTATTAAATAGTTAATAACTATTTAATAGCTACCTAGTTAAAATAAGTACAAAATTACCTGTAAAATAAATCCTAACCTAAGTTACAAATACACCTAACACTACACTTTCATTAAATTAATTAAATAAATTAACTACAATTAGCTAAACTAAAATACAATTAAATAAACTAATCTATAATACAAAAAACAAACACTAAATTACAAAAAATAAAAAAAATTACAAGAAGTTTAAACTAATTACACCTAATCTAAGCCCCCTAATAAAATAAAAAATCCCCCCAAAATAAAAAAATGCCCTACCCTATTCTAAATTACAAAAGTAATCAGCTCTTTTACCAGCCCTTAAAAGGGCTTTTTGCGGGGCATTGCCCCAAAGTAATCAGCTCTTTACCTGAAAATAAAAATACAATACCCCCCAACATTACAACCCACATACCCCTACTCTAACCCACCCAAACCCCCCTTAAAAAAACCTATCGCTAACCCCCTAGAGATCATCCTACCTTGAGTCGTCTTCACCCAGCCGAGCCGAATTCTTCATCCAAGGTGCGCAGAGGAGGTCCTTCATCGGGTAGAAGTCTTCATCCAGGCGGCGTCTTCAATCTTCATTCATCCGGAGCGGAGTGGAGCCATCTTCAAAGGAGCCGACGCAGAGCCATCCTCTTCAATCGACGACTTCCCGATGAATGAAGGTTCCCTTAAGAGACGTCATCCAAGATGGTGTCCCTTCAATTCTGATTGGCTGATTGGATTCTATCAGCCAATCGGAATTAAGGTAGGAAAAATCTGATTGGCTGATGCAATCAGCCAATCAGATTGAAGTTCAATCCGATTGGCTGATCCAATCAGCCAATCGTATTGAGCTCGCATTCTATTGGCTGTTCCAATCAGCCAATAGAATGCGAGCTCAATACGATTGGCTGATTGCATCAGCCAATCAGATTTTTCCTATCTTAATTCCAATTGGCTGATAGAATCCTATCAGCCAATCGGAATTGAAGGGATGCCATCTTGGATGATGTCCCTTAAAGGAACCTTCATTCGTTGGGAAGTCGTCGGTTGAAGAGGATGGCTCCGCGTCAGCTCCTTTGAAGATGGCTCCGCTCTGCTCCGGATGGATGAAGATTGAAGACGCCGCCTGGATGAAGACTTCTACCGGATGAAGCACCTCCTCTGTGCACCTTCGATGAAGAATTCGGCTCGGCTGGGTGAAGACGACTCAAGGTAGGATGATCTTCAGGGGGTTAGCGATAGTTATTTTTAAGGGTGGTTTGGGTGGGTTAGAGTAGGGGTATGTGGGTGGTGGGTTGTAATGTTGGGGGGGTATTGTATTTTTATTTTCAGGTAAAAGAGCTGATTACTTTTGGGCAATGCCCCGCAAAAAGCCCTTTTCTCTTGTAAGGTGTATCCAGTCCACGGGTTCATCCATTACTTGTGGGATATTCTCCTTCCCAACAGGAAGTTGCAAGAGGACACCCACAGCAGAGCTGTCTATAAAGCTCCTCCCCTAACTGCCACACCCAGTCATTCTCTTGCAACTATCAACAAGAAAGGAGGTATCAAGAGATATGTGGTGACTTAGTGTAGTTTTATCTTCAATCAAGAGTTTGTTATTTTTAAACGGTACCGGCGTTGTACTGTTTTTCTCTCAGGCAGAAATTAGAAGAATTGCTGCCTGGAGATTTGATGATCTTAGCGGTTTGTAACTAAGGTCCATTGCTGTTCTCACACATAACTGATGAATATGGGAAAACTTCATTTGGGGGAACGGCCTGCAGATTACCTGCTTTGAGGTATGTTCAGTATTTTTATTTCTAGAGAGAGGAATAAGTTCTAGAAAATGCTGACAGAGCCTTGTGTATTTGAGGTAAGCCTGATGCAGTGATTTAACAGCGACTGGGATCATGCTTACATAACAGGGTAATACTCATGTTAATATTCATATTGCTTAGTGACAAAACGTTTACATGATTTCAAAAATAGGACGTTTTTTCTCTGAGGGAGTTAAGTCTTTATTTGGGGCCGAGTTTCCACATGGCTAGTCAGATACTCCCAGGAGTATTTTCTTAAGGCCCCTCTGACATCCATTACATGGTGGGAGGGGCCTATTTTAACTGTGCAGTTTTAATTCAGACTGAGACATCCAGCTTCCTTAGAAGAGTCCCCTGGCATCTGAGAACCATTTCAAAGGGGTTATTTCTGCACAAAATAGTTTTTATGGGCAGGTAGGAGCCTCAGCAGAGCTGTGGCATGGTGCTCAATTGATTTTTAACGTTTTTAACGTTTTTTTAATCTGGCTTGGGGCCTAAGGGGTTAATCATCCATTAAAAAAAAGCAAGTGGGTGCAATGCTGCTTTAGTCCCTTATTCAACTGTAAACATTTCAAAGATTTTACTGTATTTTTTCACTGTTTTGCAGTTTAAGTGATAGTTTTTTTTCTCTTAAAGGCACAGTAACGTTTTTGTTTAATTGCTGTTTCACCTTTATTAAAGTGTTTTCCAAGCTTCCTTGTCTCATTACTAGTCTGTTAAACATGTCTGACATAGAGGAAACTCCTTGTTCAATATGTTTGGAAGCCATTGTGGAACCCCCTCTTAGAATGTGTACCAAATGTACTGACATTTCTATAAACTATAAAGACCATGTTATGGCGCTTAAAGATTTAAAGACTAAAAAAAAGGAGATTATGCCATCTAACTCTCCCCCATGTGTCAGAACCTATAACTCCCGCTCAAGTGACGCCAAGTACATCTAGCGCGTCTAATTCTTTTACCTTACAGGACATGGCGGCAGTTATGAATGCTACCCTCACAGAGGTATTCTCCAAACTGCCAGGGCTACAAGGAAAGCGAGACAGCTCTGGGGCTAGAATTAATACAGAGCTTTCTAACGCTTTATTGCCTGTGTCCAATATACCATCACAATGCTCAGAAGCCGAGGCAGGTGAGCTTCTATCTGTGGGTGACATTTCAGACTCAGGGAAGGGGTTACTTCAGTCTGATTTTGAGATGACAGTGTTTAAATTTAAGCTTGAACGCCTCCGCTTATTGCTTAGGGAGATTTTAGCGACTCTGGATGACTGTGACCCCATTGTGGTTCCAGAGAAATTGTGTAAAATGGACAAATACTTTGCAGTACCTGTTTACACCGATGTTTTTCCAGTCCCTAAGAGGTTTTTGGAAATTATTACTAAGGAATGGGATAGACCAGGTTTGCCGTTCTCTCCCCTCCTGCTTTTAAAAAGATGTTTCCCATAGATGCCACCATACGGGACTCGTGGCAGATGGTTCCTAAGGTGGAGGGAGCAGTGTCCACCCTAGCTAATCGTACAACTATCCCCGTCGAGGACAGTTGTGCTTTCCTAGATCCTATGGATAAAAAATTGGAGGGTCTCCTTAAGAAATATTTTATACATCAAGGTTTTATTCTCCAGCCTCTTGCATGCATTGCCCCAGTTACTGCTGCAGCGGCTTTTTGGTTTGAGTCTCTTGAGGAGGCTCTACAGGTGGAGACCCCGTTAGACGATATTCTAGACAGGATTAAAGCTCTTAAATTAGCTAACTCCTTTATTTCTGATGCCATTTTTCATTTAGCCAAGCTAACGGCTAAGAATTCAGGTTTTGCCATTTTGGCGCGTAGAGCGCTATGGCTTAAGTCCTGGTCAGCAGACGTTACTTCAAAGTCTAAGCTTCTTAACATCCCCTACAAGGGACAGACCCTATTTGGGCCTGGTCTGAAGGAGATCATTTGTGATATTACTGGAGGAAAAGGTCACGCCCTTCCTCAGGATAGGTCCAATAAGTTAAGGACCAAACAGAATAATTTTCGTTCCTTTCAAAACTTCAAGAGTGGCGCAGCTTCAGTTTCCTCTAATGCAAAACAAGAGGGAAATTTTGCCCAGTCCAAACCAGTCTGGAGACCTAACCAGGCTTGGAATAAGGGGAAGCAGGCCAAGAAACCTGCGGCTGCCTCTAAGACAGCATGAAGGAGTAGACCCCGATCCGGGACTGGATCTAGTGGGGGGCAGACTCTCTCTCTTCACCCAGGCTTGAGCAAGAGACGTCCAGGATCCCTGGGCATTAGAGATTGTTCCCAGGGATATCTTCTGGACTTCAAAGCTTCATCTCCAAAGGGGAGATTTCATCTCTCACAATTATCTGTAAACCAGATAAAGAGAGAGACATTCTTACGTTGTGTTCAAGACCTGCTGGTTATGGGAGTGATCCACACAGTTCCAAGGGAGGAACAGGGGCAGGGCTTCTATTCAAATCTGTTTATAGTTCCCAAAAAAAGAGGGAACTTTCAGACCAATCTTGGATCTCAAGATCCTAAACAAATTTCTCAGGGTCCCATCCTTCAAGATGGAGACTATCCAAACCATCCTCCCTATGATCCAGGAGGGTCAATATATGGGCTTATCTCCACATTCTGATTCACAGAGATCATCATCAGTTCCTCAGGTTCGCCTTCTTAGACAGGCATTACCAGTTTGTGGCTCTTCCCTTCGGGTTAGCCACGGCACCAAGAATCTTTACAAAGGTTCTAGGGTCCCTATTGGCGGTTCTAAGGCCACGAGGCATAGCGGTGGCTCCTTACCTAGACGACATTCTGATACAGGCGTCGACTTTTCAAATCGCCAAGTCCCATACGGACATTGTTCTGGCCTTTCTGAGGTCTCACGGGTGGAAGGTGAACAAAGAAAAGAATTCTCTCTCCCCTCTCACAAGAGTTTCCTTTCTAGGAACACTGATAGATTCAGTAGAAATGAAAAAATTTCTGACAGAGGTCAGGTTATCAAAGCTTCTAACTTCCTTCCATGCTCTTCATTCCACTTCTCGGCCGTCAGTGGCTCAGTGTATTGAAGTAATCGGCCTAATGGTAGCGGCAATGGACATAGTTCCGTTTGCCCGCCTACATCTCAGACCACTGCAACTTTGCATGCTCAATCAGTGGAATGGGGATTACACAGATTTTTCCCCTCTGCTTAATCTGGATCAAGAGACCAGGGATTCTCTTCTCTGGTGGTTCTCTCGGGTCCATCTGTCCAGGGGAATGAGTTTCCTCAGGCCAGAGTGGACTATAGTCACGACAGATGCCAGCCTTCTGGGCTGGGGTGCAGTCTGAAATTCCCTGAAGGCTCAGGGTTCGTGGACTCAGGAGGAAGTCCTCCTTCCAATAAACATTCTGGAACTGAGAGAGATATTCAATGTTCTTCAGGCTTGGCCTCAATTAGCTGCAGTCAGGTTCATCAGATTTCAGTCGGACAATATCACGACTGTAGCCTATATCAACCATCAGGGGGGGACAAGAAGCCCCATGGCAATGTTGGAGGTTTCAAAGATAATTCTTTGGGCAGAGGTTCACTCTTGCCACCTCTTAGCTATCCATATCCCAGGAGTAGAGAACTGGGAGGCGGATTTTCTAAGTCGGCAGACTTTTCATCCGGGGGAGTGGGAGCTCCATCCGGAGGTATTTGCCCAGCTGATTCAACTATGGGGCAAACCAGAAGTGGATCTGATGGTGTCTCGTCAGAACGCCAATCTTCCCTGTTACGGGTCCAGGTCAAGGGATCCCCAGACAGCACTGATAGATGCTCTAGCAGTGCCCTGGTCCTTCAGCCTGGCTTATGTGTTCCCTCCATTTCCTCTCCTCCCTCGTCTGATTGCCAAGATCAAGCAGGAGAGTGTTTCGGTGATTTTGATAGCACCTGCGTGGCCACACAGGACTTGGTATGCATATCTGGTGGACATGTCATCTCTTCCACCATGGACTCTGCCGCTGAGGCAGGACCTTCTACTCCAAGGTCCATTCAAACATCCAAATCTAATTTCTCTGCGGCTGACTGCTTGGAGATTGAATGCTTGATTTTATCAAAACGTGGTTTCTCTGAGTCGGTCATTGATACCTTAATTCAGGCTCGAAAGCCTGTCACCAGGAAAATCTATCTTAAGATATGGTGTAAATATCTTCATTGGTGTGAATCCAAGGGTTACTCATGGAGTAAAGTCAGGATTCCTAGGATATTATCCTTTCTCCAAGAAGGATTGGAGAAGGGATTGTCAGCTAGTTCTTTAAAGGGACAGATTTCTGCTCTGTCTATTCTTCTGCACAAGCGTCTGGCAGATGTTCCAGACGTTCAGGCGTTTTGTCAGGCTTTAGTTAGAATCAAGCCTGTGTTTAAACCTGTTGCTCCGCCATGGAGTTTAAATTTAGTTCTTAAAGTTCTTCAAGGGGTTCAGTTTGAACCTCTGCATTCCATAGATATCAAACTTCTATCTTGGAAAGTTCTTTTTTTGGTAGCTATCTCTTCGGCTCGAAGAGTTTCAGAGTTATCTGCCTTACAGTGTGATTCCCCTTATCTGATCTTCCATACAGATAAGGTAGTTTTGCGTACCAAACCTGGGTTTCTTCCTAAGGTGATATCTAATAAGAATATCAATCAGGAGATTGTTGTTCCATCACTGTGTCCTAATCCTTCTTCAAAGAAGGAACGTCTATTACACAATCTTGACGTGGTTTGTGCTTTAAAGTTTTACTTACAAGCTACTAAGGATTTTCGTCAAACATCTGCATTGTTTGTTGTCTACTCTGGACAGAGGAGAGGCCAAAAGGCTTCGGCATCTTCTCTTTCTTTTTGGCTGAGAAGAATCCGTTTAGCTTATGAGACTGCTGGCCAGCAGCCTCCTGAAAGAATTATAGCTCATTCCACTAGAGCGGTAGCTTCCACATGGGCTTTTAAAAATGAGGCCTCTGTTGAACAGATTTGTAAGGCGGCGACTTGGTCTTCGCTTCATACTTTTTCTAAATTCTACAAATTTGATACTTTTGCTTCCTCGGAGGCTATTTTTGGGAGAAAGGTCTTGCAGGCAGTGGTGCCTTCCGTTTAAGTTCCTGCCTTGTCCCTCCCTTCATCCGTGTCCTAAAGCTTTGGTATTGGTATCCCACAAGTAATGGATGAACCCGTGGACTGGATACACCTTACAAGAGAAAACAAAATTTATGCTTACCTGATAAATTTCTTTCTCCTGTGGTGTATCCAGTCCACGGCCCGCCCTGTCACTTTAAGGCAGGTGTTTTTTATTTTTAAACTACAGTCACCACTGCACCCTATAGTTTCTCCTTTTTTCTTGCTTGTCTCCGGTCGAATGACTGGGAGTGGCAGTTAGGGGAGGATCTATATAGACAGCTCTGCTGTGGGTGTCCTCTTGCAAATTCCTGTTGGGAAGGAGAATATCCCACAAGTAATGGATGAATCCGTGGACTGGATACACCACAAAAGAAAGAAATGTATCAGGTAAGCATAAATTTTGTTTTAAGGGCTGGTAAAAGAGCTGATTACTTTTGTAATTTATTTTTTATATTTTATTTTTATTTAGATTCTTTGCAAAACAGACAGTCAATGGTTGTCAATACATATTACAAAGGAGAATAAACTGTTACAAAACAGGCAACCAAACGAATCATACAAATGAGTACATAATATAGGTAATTGACAATTTACCAATTCGATACTTATAGTAAATGCTGCTTAAACTATGTACCCACCCTGAAAGTTAAGTGGTCACTCTTGGACCACAGAGTTGCAGAAAACCTAATATGAAGTGGGTAAACATTGAAGTGCAAGAGCCACTCATGGGCCCCAACTGAAGAACCTCTATTTTGTATTTTATATATTAGCAAACTGTAGGGGATTATAACAGGGGAAAAAACATGCAAACAAAACCAAATTTAATCCCTATTAATTGCCATTGAAGGCAAATTAGCTGTGAAAAAATTATTAGTGATGCATATGCTGAACAAACTTGCTATTAGAAGTAATGTAAGTTTGCGGCATTAAGTAGAGAAACCACCTAGAAAATCCTTCTAAACAAGGAGGCATATTATAGGGGGGGGGGGAGGTGGTCATTGTAAAGTAGTAGGTTATTAATATGCTGAGTATATGTTAAATCAAGGGAGTGCCTAGATCAAGGGAACCACAGGTTCTATGTTTGCACAGTTGGCAAAATTTGTAGGGCTTATCTAAAATACAGTGCATAAGAAGGGCATAAGTGGTAAGAGAAATGATGCAGGACCTGCCTGCACAAGAAACACTGTATTAATCTGTATAGTCTCACTACACCTCACATTAGCCAATATAATAAGCATTATATTTTGTCTTTGGATACACTATGTAAGTAACACATAAAGTCTGGTTGGTCCAGGCAATAGGCGTCACCGTAAATAGAAGAGCTGTAAGCAGAAGCAAAAAAATGGGCCATGTGGGGTGAGCTAGACCCATTGTAACATAAAACATACTTATCTATAAGAGGCTGCTGCTAAAATGGTAGGAGGCCTTGTAACTTGGAGCAGCGTGGGAGCAGATGACACACTCTGTATGAAGTAGATGTCAACATTGGGGAAACATCATAACAATAAAGGGGTGAATCTATTAAACATAATGGAACACCTATATTTCTAGGCATATTAATTGTGAAGGTGCAGCCCCTGCCACTGGCCATGCCTGTACCATTAAGGTATAGAGAATAAAACAATGCAAACAGTTGTACATATATACAGATGTCCATCACTTAGAACAATACCAAGCATTGAATTTTGAAAAAAGGAATCCCAGTGAAGGCAGAAAAAACTCCAAGAGGAAACACATAGTTGCAGCATGTTGAGCTGTAGAGCCCCAAATTATTAAATAACCCCGGATACATTAGGCACTTTATACAAATATCTCTTAGCACAATTGCGGGCAGATTTCAATGAACAAGACAACTGCATCATTTGAGTCTATTGACTAGCATAAAGTAGCCGCTAAGTCAAGGACGTGGTTCTTTGGGATAGATAAGAGAAGTCAGGTTGTTGCAATTGCGGTAATAGTATCTTGCATATTTGGTATATCAGGGGCCATTAGAAAATCTGTAGTAAGTATCCAAATATATGAGCAGTATAGAGATATAAGCTAAAGCTAGGTGCCTATGCAATGCAATACTTTGGAATATCACTATACCCACATTATTAGACCATAGGATGGTGGAATACATAAGATACATATATGACTGTAGTGGGTATCTAAATGTGTGTGGTACCTAAGGGTAAAAGAGCTCTAGATTATACTGAAAAGGAAACCTCTAAGTCCAGCAAAAATATATTCTGTAACACATGCAGCATTACATTTATGTCAACCAAATTAGATAGAGTAGATATTGTCAAGAACAGGAGGCCCCAGCACAGTAGTGAACTAAGACTTCAGCCCGTTGCAAACAGTCAGTGTGGGGGCACCATAAAACGTCTCAGCTTCAGGATAGTTATAAGTGCTAGACCAGCATTTCGTGCTGCACAAAACAGAGGGCAAATGGTATAGATAATAAACATATTCCAGACTATCAAGAAACCAAAAGTACACAGCCCAGTCATCATAGAAACTGCAATGGGTGCAATGGACTGTCGGATCACTCAGAGTGCAAACCTGCAAGTAGCGGAGGATAGAGAGGTAAACCCCCGGGGTCCCACTGCAGCATGCCCTGCCTAAGGCTAGAGGGAGCCCGTAGCCCTTCATCCCGCCTTATATTGATATCTCTGGGCGGTCTGTGTGACTCAAAGAAGCTCCGGTAAGATAGCTGGTAGTTAGGAGTCAGGCGCAGTCCCCGCGCCCATAACCAGTCTTTAGCGCACTGAAGTGTGCCTGTCTGCGGTGTTGCTCCTAGATGCTTGTGGAGTATATCCAATTGCGAGCCACACATGTCTGACTCCCGTTTCACATCTGGGATAGTAGATTCTTTTACAGCCGCCGTATCATAGCATAAGAAAGTAAGTGCCGGTTCAGGAGTTAAATATGGCGGCTGCCGGGATCTGGTGTACCCTCCGTGTCATCACGCTCCTTCTCACAAGTAGTTAGGGTAGTTGATAAGGCGGTCTGAGCGGTAAGAGATTTGAAAGCTGCATCCACTGCATCTAGGAGGGCTTGGTTATGGTGTTGCAGTAAGTTAGTTATCTGTCTCCATAAAAGCGCGGCCATGATTTTTGCGCCTCTACTTCAGGCTGATACAAGCTGGAAAGTCTGGGTTGCAGATCTTTAATAATTGTTGTGGAGTTCTCAGGTTGCAATAAAAAGTCAGTACTTCCCAAACACCTCCAACAAAAGGTGATAAGTGATATTAAAGCTCCTCCCCCCCTCTTACTTTTGTAATTTAGAATAGGGTAGGGCATTTTTTTATTTTGGGGGGATTTTTTATTTTATTAGGGGGCTTAGATTAGGTGTAATTAGTTTAAACTTCTTGTTTTTTGTAATTTTGTGGGTTTTTTTGTATTATAGATTAGTTTATTTAATTGTATTTTAGTTTAGCTAATTGTAGTTAATTTATTTAATTAATTTAATGATAGTGTAGTGTTAGGTGTATTTGTAACTTAGGTTAGGATTTATTTTACAGGTAATGTTGTACTTATTTTAACTAGGTATCTATTAAATAGTTATTAACTATTTAATAGCTATTGTACCTAGTTAAAATAAATACAAAGTTGCCTGTAAAATAAATATAAATCCTAAAATAGCTACAATGTAATTATTAGTTATATTGTAGCTATTTTAGGGTTTATTTTATAGGTAAGTATTTAGTTTTAAATAGGAATAATTTATTTAATTATAGGAATATTATTTTGTTTAATTAAAATTATATTTAAGTTAGGGGGGTGTTAGGGTTAGAGTTAGGTTTAGGGGTTAATAACTTTATTATAGTAGCGGCAACGTTGCGGGCGGGAGATTAGGGGTTAATAATTGTAGGTAGGTTGTGGCAATGTTAGGGAGGGCAGATTAGGGGTTAATAAAATTTATTATAGTGTTTGCGAGGCGGGAGTGCGGTGGTTTAGGGGTTAATACATTTATTATAGTGGCGGCGAGGTCCGGTCGGCAGATTAGGGGTTAATAAGTGTAGTTAGGTAGCAGCGACGTTGGGGGGGCAGATTAGGGGGTAATAAATATAATATAGGTGTCAGCGTTGTTAGGGGCAGCAGATTAGGGGTTCATAGCTATTGTGATAATCCGACTTAAATGGATTAATTGGTAGTGTTAAATATAGGAATTGTAACTCTTTAAATGTCACAGACAGGGAACCAATCTTTATAATAACCTGTCTTGACCGAAATGAGACAGTTACTAGTAGAAAGTTTTACACTTATTTAGATCAAATTAGACTTGCTGATAGATCATAAATATAGTGTAATTGACTATAGCAGGTAGAAAAACTACAAATAGTATTGGTAATGTAGTATAATGAATTGCTCTTAGGTTTGCTGCAATCTTCAACTTCTAATCTTCAGCTGTCTTCACGCACTCACCCATTCAACCTTAAAATATTTACAAGCCCAAACAAACAATCCGGTAATGCTTTAAGTAACTGCCTTCAAATATTATCTTTGCAAACTTTGCAATATCAAAGATCAAATGTTATAGTACTTAGGATAGTTTAAATTACCTTGTCCGTTAGTAAACTAAGTGTCCTGAGCGGAGTTCAGCAGGAGAGAAGCGTTCCTGTCAGTCCCGATGCTGTGGCGTGAGTGCGACTTCCGGTTTCACAGAGTAGTAGTTCCGGCGGCTTTTGATACCCGGAGTGTGTTCGGCAGATAAGGCTTCAGATCAGGAATAGCGGACTAAATGGCTTAGGAGGTAAGAGCTACAAAATTAGGCAGAGATAATAATAAAGTATTTTCCAAGTTAGAAAGCTCAGAGTAGTTTCCGGTAAACTTTGTTTTCACCAACCAGGATCAGCAAAAGTGTCAAAAGTATGAACAGCTTGACTACTTCAATTTTCAGGCAATGATAGGCTGTACCACACCTCCTTATATAGGGAGGTTCAAGTACCTAGGCGGGGATATACCTTAAAGGTATATCACACACTCCCCCAACAAGGATCCCCCTCAAGAAACTAGAGATGGCTTCATAAGATATCGGCGATGAAAAGCACGGACCAAGCGAGGAGCATGTACCTCAGTGTGACGTAACCAGGAGTTTTCCTCAGGTCCAAACCCATTCCATTTTAAGAAATACTCGAGATGACTTCCATGGAATCTGGAATCCAAGATTTTTTCAATCTCAAATTCCTCCTGGTTATCTACTAGGATAGGGGATTTGGATTGTGTGGTGATGTTGGCTGAGGTTTTATAGGGTTTCACAAGTGACACATGAAAAGTAGTGTGGAATTTGTAATGAGCTGGTAACCTCAATTTCACGGTGGATGGATTTACTATATTATCAATGATAATAACACTTTATCTCCCACCTTGTATTCAGGTCCGGATCTATGATGTAGGTCATAATAGTGTTTCTGATAAGTTTTTGCTTCAGTAAGATGTAATTTAGGTACTTTTAGTCTTTCCTGTAACTGTTTGAAGTAATCTGTGGCTGCTGGGGAATTCACTTCAATATTAGACACAGATAAGGTTGTTGGATGAAATCCATAAGTTGCATAAAAAGGTGTCATTTTTGTGGTGGAGGAAGCCGAATTGTTGTAGTTGAATTCCGCCATAGGTAGGTAATTCACCCAGTCATCTTGTTGGTGTGTTATATAACAACGCAGATATTGCTCCAGGGTTTGGTATAACCTTTCGGTTAAACCATTTGTTTGAGGGTGAAAAGCAGTTGAGAATTTGGGGTTAATTTGTAATATCTTACATAAAGACCTCCAGAATGATGAGGTAAACTGTGTACCCCTGTCTGTAATTATGTTGTTTGGTAGCCCATGTAGTTTAACAACATGTTTAAGAAAAGTTTTAGCAGTTATATAAGCTGATGGTAAACCTTTTAGTGGTATAAAGTGTCCTAACTTAGTTAGGTGATCCACTACGACTAATATTATGTTGTAGTGTTGTGATTTGGGCAGTTCCACTATGAAATCCATAGATATCGTACTCCAGGGTCTATCAGGAATAGGCAGAGGAACTAATAGCCCTACTGGTCTTTTGTGGTCTATTTTGTTCCAGGCACAGGTGTCGCAAGATGAGATATAGTCATGAACGTACTGGTCCATACGTGGGCACCAAAAAGAGCGTCGTGTTTTTTCTATGGTTTTTTTGTATGCCACTATGACCAGATAGGGGTATATCATGAGTGTGATATAGAATTTGCTCTCTTAATGTGGATGTTATGTACAACCGTCAATTATGGTATAGTAATCCAGTCTTAATGTCTCTAGTACATTCTTTAGGTAAATTAGATTCTCTTTTTAAAGCTTTTTTAATTTCTTTTTCTAAGGGTGTTAAAACTCCTATGAATTTTTCAGTTGGTATGATTGGAGTTAGTGTTTCATGGTATGTTTGTTCATAGAACCGAGAGAGAGAGCATCGGCCTTGGTATTCAATTCCCCAGGCCTATATGTGATCAAGAAATTAAATCTATCTAGGAAGAATGACCATCTCACTTGTCTAGCTGATAAAGTTTTACTCTGTTTTAAATATTGGAGGTTTTTATGGTCTGTATATACTTTAAAAGGCTCAGTAGTGCCTTCTAATAAATGCCTCCATTGTTCCAGAGATACCTTTATAGCTAGCAATTCTTTGTCACCTATACTATAATTATTTTCTGCTGGGGTGAATCGTCTTGAGTTATAGGCAACTGGGTTGCCTATTATTCGTCTTTTCAATGTTAGTTTGTGACAAGACTGCCCCAATCCCTGAAGTGGAGGCATCCACCTCTAATACATATTGTAGATTTGAATCTGGCATATGTAATACGGGAGCTTTAATGAATTGATTTTTTGAGCTTGTTCTGTCCATTTGAATCTCTGTTTTTTGCTGGTGAGTTGGGTTAATGGTTTTACGATATTTGAAAAATTATTAATAAATTTTCGATAATAATTAGCAAACCCTATAAATCTTTGTAATGCACGTATGGTAGTTGGAATTGGCCATTGAAATACTGCTGATACCTTTTCTGGATCCATCTGGATCTTATCTGGTGTTATAATATACCCTAAAAACTTAATTTTGTTTACATGAAAAAGACACTTCTCTTTTTTAGCGTATAATTTATGTTCTTTTAACCTTGTTAAGATCCATCTCACGTGTCTTTCATGTTCTTGCTGTGTTTTGGAATAAATCAATATATCGTCTAAGTAAATAATGACGCATATATCCATTAAATCATGAAAGATCTCATTTATAAAATGTTGAAACATTGCTGGGGCATTGCTTAAACCAAAAGGCATAACATTATATTGATAGAGACCATACCTAGTGCGAAAGGCAGTTTTCCATTCATCGCCCTCTTTCATCAGTATTAGATTGTATGCCCCCTTCAGGTCTAGTTTTGTATATATGTTAGCTCCTTTTAAACGTTCTATTAACTCAGGTATTAATGGCAAAGGGTAACTATTTTTGATGGTTACGGCATTCAAAGATCTATAGTCAATTATTGGTCTTAACGTGCCATCTTTATTTTTAACCAGAAACATTCCTGCAGCTGCAGGGGAAGTTGAATGAGAAATAAATCCTTTTCTCAAATTATCATACAGATAAGATCTCAGAAAGGTTAACTCATTTTGCGATAAGGGGTAAATTTTCCCATGAGGTATTATTGACCCTGGGATTATATCAATGGGGCAATCAAATTTTCTGTGCGGAGGTAGGTTTTCTGCCTCCAACATATTGAAAACATCTGCCAAATCCTGATAGATCACCGGAACACCTTCCTCCATAGAGCCAATAACAGTATGAGGGAAGCAAGTGTTCAAACAATAAGTAGAGTTTAGTTTGAGTTTAGAGTGTTCCCAATTTATTTTGGGGTTATGTTTTTGTAACCATGTATACCCCATTATGATAGTGTGGAAAGAAATGGGAATTACGTCAAAACTGACATACTCAGTGTGTCCCTTGTCTGTTGTGGTCAATAAAGGTATGGTGGGATGTGTGATTGGCCCCTTTTTAATTAAGGTTCCGTCAATTGATTTGACATAAACAGGGTTTTGCTTGCACACAAGAGGGATTTTATTGTTTACAACATACAATGAATCTATGTAATTTCCGGATGCACCAGAATCAATCAACACCCTGCACTGGATACTTTCCTGATCCCACTGCAAAGAGAGAATTAGAGTCAATTGCATATTTTCTGAGATATGGGATAAACTATTCAGACTATATTGCTTACCCTTCTTTTGTCTTTGTAAAAGTGGACAGTGAGTGACTATGTGCTCCTTCTTTCCACAATATAAACATACATTTTCTAATCTTCTCCTCGCCTTTTCTTCATTTGTGAGAGGACCTTTTATAACTCCAATCTCCATTGGTGTTGAGCTAGTAGTAGTTTTCTCTGTGGGAGTGGTATACATATATGATCGCTTAGGTACATAATCATATGTTGCCTTTTCTGCGCGTCGTTCTCTAATCCGTCTATCAATTGCTGTACTCAGTTTTATGAGTGCTGAGATGCTATCTGGCATTTCCTGTCTAGAAAGCTCATCCTTAAGAGTCTCAGACAAGCCCAGCCTGAACTGATTTTTTAAGCTGATTTGATTCCATTGCGAGTCCACTGCCCAAATCTGGAAATCGGTAGTATACTCCTCTACTGTCCGCTTTCCTTGTTTAAGGGAGCGCAGCTTTGTTTCTGCTAATATCTGAGTATCAGTGTCCTCATACAGATTAGCCATAGCTTGGAAAAATCTTGTAAAGAATCCAGAATTGGATCATTGTTTTCATAATACCTGTTTGCCCATGTTCTTGGCTCTCCTTGTAGAAATGATATTGTTGTGCATACTTTTATACGGTTAGAATGATATGTACGAGGTCGCAGTGAAAAAAGTAAATGACAAGCGGTTTTGAAGTCCCTAAACTCTTGTCTCTTGCCTGTGAAAGGCTGTGGGTACTGAATATGTGGCTCAGGCACCTCAGTGCTTTTGGCAGCCATATAGTCTTTAAGAACTGTTTTTATAGCTAGATTCTCTGCTTGTACCTCAGTCAATGCATGAGCCAAGTAATCCAGCTTTTGCTCTATGCTACTAAACTGATTTTCTATTTCTTCAGGAGACATGTCTACTACAATTCCTATAACACTTTTTGTGGCCTGAAAATTATGTGATAATCCGACTTAAATGGATTAATTGGTAGTGTTAAATATAGGAATTGTAGCTCTTTAAATGTCACAGACAGGGAACCAATCTTTATAATAACCTGTCTTGACCGAAATGAGACAGTTACTAGTAGAAAGTTTTACACTTATTTAGATCAAATAAGATTTACTGATAGATCATAAATATAGTGTAATTGACTATAGCAGGTAGAAAAACTACAAATAGTATTGGTAATGTAGTATAATGAATTGCTCTTAGGTTTGCTGCAATCTTCAACTTCTAATCTTCAGCCGTCTTCACAAACTCACCCGTTCAACCTTAAAATATTTACAAGCCCAAACAAACAATCCGGTAATGCTTTAAGTAACTCCCTTCAAATATTATCTTGACAGACTTTGCAATATCGAAGATCAAATGTTATAGTACTTAGGATAGTTTAAATTACCTTGTCCGTTAGTAAACTAAGTGTCCTGAGCGTAGTTCAGCAGGAGAGAAGCGTTCCTGTCAGTCCTGATGCTGCGGCGTGAGTGCGACTTCCGGTTTCACAGAGTAGTAGTTCCGGCAGCTCTTTGATACCCGGAGTGTGTTCGGCAGATAAGGCTTCAGATCAGGAATAGCGAACTAAATGTCTTAGGAGGTAAGAGCTACAAAATTAGGCAGAGATAATAATAAAGTATTTTCCAAGTTAGAAAGCTCAGAGTAGTTTCCGGTAAACTTTGTTTTCACCAACCAGGATCAGCAAAAGTGTCAAAAGTATGAACAGTTTGACTACTTCAATTTTCAGGCAAAGATAGGATGTACCACACCTCCTTATATAGGGAGGTTCAAGTACCTAGGCGGGGATATACCTTAAAGGTAAAGGTATATCACATCTATAATGTAGGTGGCGGCGGTGTCCGGTCGGCAGATTAGGGGTTAAAAAATTTTATTAGAGGGTTGCCGATGTGGGGGGGGGCCTCGGTTTAGGGGTACATAGGTAGTTTATGGGTGTTAGTGTACTTTATAGCACAGTAGTTAGGAGCTTTATATTCCGGCGTTAGCCCATAAAGCTCTTAACTACTGACTTTTTTTGGTGGTAGGAGTCTTGTCGGTAGAAGCTCTACCGCTCAGTTCTTCCAAGACTCCAAATACCAGCGTTAGGCAAATCCCATTGAAAAGATAGGATACGCAATTGACGTAAGGGGATCTGCGGTAGCCTGGAGTCACGGAAAGGAAGTGAGCGGTAGACCCTTTCCTGGCTGACTAAATACCAGCGGGCGGTAAAAAGCAGAGTTAGGACCCCTTAACTCTGCTTTTGATGGCTAACGCCAAACTCTAAATCTACCCGATAGAGATTTCATCTATTTAGAAATGGCATGACAATATAATACCAAGTATACAACTTAACTCCACACCCCAATATGCACCATATAGTATATCATATTATAATATTTGCTGAAATAAGTCTATACTCATTATGTCACACCGTGCCGCTCTAGCCATTGCTAGGGGCACACTGTCTCCTTCCCTGCTCGTTGCCAGGGGCTGTATTGGGTCCGGATGCATGCGGCGCTGACGTCGCACTCTCCTCTCTCTCAGATGCCGGTTCAGATTCCTCTGGCGCGAATCCTGCGTCTACATAATTCACTCAATAACGATCTATCACTGCCCAAGTATAGGTGTTAGTTTGTGTGTTCCTGGGTGTGATAGATCATTACTACTGTATTGCCTTCATGTGTTTCAACCCTGCCTGTCTGACTACTCTGCCTGTTTAACCCCTATATTGCTGGATTGATATACTGCTGCTGAACCCTGCCTGTCTGACTACTCTGCCTATTTAACCCCTAAATTGCTGGATTGATATACTGCTGCTGAACTCTGCCTTTCTGACTACTCTGCCTGTTTAACCCCTATATTGCTGGATTGATATACTGCTGCTGAACCCTGCCTGTCTGACTACTCTGCCTGTTTAACCCCTGTTGTTCTGGAATGCATCTTTGTTGCCGAACCCTGCCTGCCTGACCATTCTAGTGTTGTGCCCTTGGACTGCTTAACCGTTGCCAAACCCTGCCTGCCTGACCATTCTAGTGTTTTGCCTTTGGACTGCTTTACTGTTGCCAAATCCTGCCTGTCTGACCATTCTAGTGATTTGCCTTGGACTGCTCTGCCATTGCCGCTGGGGACTGTCCTGACTGTGGTGAGTGCCACCCTCCTCCTCTTACTAACTTTCTCTGCTCTGGGATATTCCCTATCATTCTGGCTCGACGCCGGTATAACAAGACTACTGTCTGAGTTCGGTCTGATAGAGGAGTATACCATGAGCATTACACATTATAAGTATCATGTATCTGAGTGAATCTTGCATTTGCATATGAATGAACTATGTTATTCTCAGGTGTCTACCTTTAGCTTTTCCCGCTAGTCTGAGCAATAACATTTGTTATGACTACTGGATACCTTGTAATGTTTCTCAATAACTATGTATATAGATTAAGCATTCAATTGATCATATAATTGCACTTGTTAATCTGTATAACATGCTATAATATGAGTAGATTAATTTTAAGTGGGTTGGGGTGTGTCTAGAATCCTCCTTTATTATTGGCCACAGGAAGAGATTCAGTGTCTAATCATAAGTGTTGGTGAAGTCTTTAAAGGGTAACAGCACTCGGGGCAGATTGTGGTCTATGAATTAGGCTCTATTAGAGCTGAAACGCATTAGACATTGCCTCCTGTAGCTCTATTTGATTTTAGCTTGCCACTTTTTCTGCTTTAATATGCTGTCACATTGTCTCTGAACCACTCATTAAAGTAAGTAGCTTTGAGCACTTCCCCTCCTGTTTGTTTTTGATATATATATATACACACACAGTTGTGCTCAAAGGTTTGCATACCCTGGAAGAAATTGTGAATAGTGTCTTTTATTTAAGGATAGTGATCATATGAAGCCATTTATTATCACATAGTTGTTTGGCTCCTTTTTAAATCAGAATGATAACAGAAATCACCCAAATGGCCCTGATCAAACGTTTACATACCCTTGAATGTTTGGCCTTGTTACAGACACACACAGCTTAAAATGGCAGTTAAAGGTTAATTTCCCACATCTGTGGCTTTTTAGATTGAAACTAGTGCCTGGGTATAAATAGTCAATGAGTTTGTTAGCTCTCACGTGGATGAACTGAGCAGGCTAGATACTGAGCCATGGGGAACAGAAAAGAACTGTCAAAAGACCTGTGTAACAAGGTAATAGAACTTTATAAAGATGGGAATGGATATAAAAAGATATCCAAGTCAGTACTTTTCAATCACTTATTAAGAAGTGGAAAATGTGGGAATCTCTTGATACCAAGCCAAGGTCAGGTAGACCAAGAAAGATTTCAGCCACAATTGCCAGAAGAATTGTTCGGGATACAAAGAAAAACCCACAGGTAACCTCAGGAGAAATACAGGCTCTGGAAAAAGAAAGTGTGGTTGCTTCAAGGAGCACAATATGACGATACTTGAACAATAATGGCATATAATACATACTTGAATGACCCCACACCAATATCTAAGCAGAATTATTATGATCTTAAGCAATCCCGAGATACCTTCCTGGCCCGACAGAACAACACCTTTCACATACATAGACAGGGCAGGTACTTCAGACATGGCAATAGATCAGGTAAACTTCTGGCAGACTTGGTCAAGCTATATAGACCGAAATCCTACATCACAGCTATTAAGTCTCACTCTCACATAACTTCGACACCCACGAACATTATGACAGAATTTGTAAACTATTACACTAATCTATACGCTAGTCAACAGGTTAACTTGGAGGCAAAAGGTCATTTCTGGGGTTCCATAAAAATCCACAAGATAACGACTGAGCAAAAATCCCTACTTAACGCCAAAATACAAACACGCGAGGTGATTAAAGCCATATGTATCCCCAAACTTGGGAAGGCAGCTGGCCCTGATGGGCTACCATCAGAGTTTTACAAAATCCTAGGCGAAGAAATAGCGCCTACTTTATCATCCCTATACTTGGCTTACATTGAGGGTACCACAGGAATAGATAGTAGATTCACTGATGCAAATATTTGCCTCCTACTTAAACCAGATAGAGAGCCTACCCTTACATCATCGTACCGACCAATCTCACTCCTGAATGGGGATTATAAAATATTAACAAAAATTTTAGCAGATAGGCTAGCGATGGCTTTGCCTTCAATTGTCCACCCAGACCAGACTGGATTTGTTAAGGGTCGCTCCTCAGTAACAAATATTAGGAAAACATTAACAATCATATCCCATTACTGGTATTACACCCATTCTCCTAAACCTCCCACACTGCCGGATGCATGCCTCTTAGCGCTAGACGCTGAGAAGGCATTTGATAGGGTTGAATGGGACCATTTACACACTTCTTTAACAAAATTTGACATTACCGGTAACTTCCCAGGCATCCTTCATAGAATATACAATGCTCCTAGGGCCTCCCTGATCATAAATGGTGAGCTTTCCCCCTCATTTGAACTGCAAAGAGGCATGAGACAGGGGTGTCCCCTCTCCCCCTTATTATTCGACCTGGCCATAGAGCCCTTGGCATGCTACATCAGGCAAAATTGTGAAGGATTAAAGTTACTGGACCATACACAACATTTGTCATTATATGCTGATGACCTACTACTATTTATAGGAAATCCTAATGCCAACCTAAAGCCAGTTTTAAACATAATCGAGAGATTCGGCACATTTACTGGATACAGAATAAACATTGACAAATCGGAGGTTGTATGGCTACAAAACAAACAGAATATCCCATTACAGCACACAGGACTCAAAATTACAGAGGGTTCACTTAAGTACCTAGGCATACAACTACATGTCAATCCTAATAAACTATATCACCTCAACCTCAAAGAAACGGTTCAAAACATCAAAACCTTACTTTTGGGTTGGGCAAAGCTACCAATATCTCTCTCAGGCAGGATCCACCTCTTTAAGATGGTTGCATTGCCTAAACTTTTATATCCCCTACAGATGTTGCCACTGCTTCTTACACGACAGGATACCAACACACTACAATCTGCTCTGGGACAGTTTATCTGGAGAGGGAAAACACATAGGATAGGGAAGAACTACCTGATGATGCCAATGAATAGGGGTGGTCTTCGTCTCCCTAATATTGTATGGTACAATTGGGCTACCTTAGCAAAACTAATTCTCGACTGGCTAGTTAGTGATAATCATTTCACTGTCCCTGTCCTGGAACAGCGTCTTATTGCCCCAATACATCTTGCATTTCTCCCCCATGCGGACATGTCCTCGCTGCCACCACATATACAGAACCATATTTTTTACAGGGACCCTTTGAGAGCATGGGCTAAACTTTGCAGATTTTGGGGGGTGGATAAGTCATTGAGTAAATATTTACCAATCCAAGGGAATCTACGGTTTCTTCCTGGTTATACTACAGAAGCCTTTCGGTTATGGCAGGAGAAACACCTCACTACACTTAGGCAGTTGTATAACCCTGTAACCTTGGAAATCCTATCCTTTCAGGAATTACAAAACACGTATGCCCTCCCCGGCACTCACAAATTCGCATATTTTCAGTGTAGACATTATATAAATAAATTGAAATCAGATGGTTTACTTACCAGGGACACATCCAATATAGATAAGCTTTGCATATTGGCAAGACAAGGGTCTTATAAACTCACGCATATATACAACCTCTTGCTCCTCCATCTTGAAGACACTGCCATGCAAAAGATACTATCTAAATGGTCTGGATACGATCTCCTAACGGTAGACAAACCTTTGATCGAAGATAGCTTAGATAAAATACAGGCCATAACTATTTCCTCCACCCTACGAGAATCCCATTTAAAAATACTACAGCAAGCTTACATAACACCTGGTCTTCATTCTAAATGGGTACCGGGGGCAAGGAATATGTGCACCAAGTGCAGCTTTGTGGCACCAGATTGGATACATCTGCTGTGGAATTGCCCTAAATTGAAAGGTTATTGGCAGAAAATATCTTACTGGCTGGCCAAGGTCACCAAACTGCGGGTCACACTCTCTGCACAACATATAATATTCTTAGTATCCACTGATGAGAGACTTAATTCAGACACCTTTCTCTCCACAGTTATCACACTGGCAAAATAGCACATCTTGGCAGGGTGGGCCAGCAATAAGTCTCCTCCATTCCAAAAACTAATCAGGAACATACATACTCAGATGTTAGTTGAGCAAGCAGATACAAAGGGAGACCCTGAGAAAAGAATTAAACGTTTTCTCCATAAATGGGAAACATATCTATGGTATTTGCCAGATGCAGTTACAGAAAGATTTATTTTCCCATTTCGGAATAGCCTATATATCCTAAATGAAAATCTGAGGGGTAATTGGTGCTTCCCAAATAGCGAAACCTAGACAAGCGATAACTGTGTATGAATGTTCTGCTGACTGAACTCTTACCTATCTTAAGATGTTTCTGATGCTGGCCTGTGGGGGGCGATCTGGACGCACTCTGGGTAAGTTAAGTTGAATTAAATAGTTTTACTTTTTTTTTTTTTTTCTGTTTTCTTTTTTGCCTATCTTTCTTTCTTCCTTTCCTCCATAAAAGTTTAAAAAAAAGAGATCCAGGCCACTTCATGAAGGACATTTCAACTAAAAGCTGGCAGAACTCAGGGTCATGGTATCCTATTATAATACAGCTTGGGAAGTATTATTGTTGATAAGTTTGCATTTTGTGTTTAAATACTGTAAGCTACTGTATTCCCAGATATTTAATGCCACCCTTCTTGCTGCTGTAACTAATCACAAAGTATTTGCACTACTTGAAATAAGTGTGTTGTAAGTGAAATGGATCTTTATATTATAAATAAAGTTATTAAAAAAAAAATGGTACATATATACCAATTCTCCAAGGGTATGCTAACTTCTGAGCATTAAAACATAGAACATATTCTGCTATGTGCAGAACATTGGAATGTGAAATATTTACAGTAAATACACAGTATAACACTTCATTAAATATTAATATTACATAAATATGTTTTTTTTTCATGTTTTCATCTACTTAACTGCCAAGGGTTCCAATGCACTTCTATATATGTTTATATATGTGTGCATAGGTATTTATGTCTGTAAATACATATATACACATATAAATACATATGTACACATGTATAGACATATATATATACATACATATACATCATTAGTATGTATCTCTATGTTAAAGCCCTTTGCCTGCCTTTTTGTTTAAAACCTATGACCTCATATGTTTGAGCCCTTATAACTTTTTTGTGCAATATTTTTTTTAAATAATATTTATTAAATGTTGTTTATTATGAGTGTAACTGTACTTTGTAATTTGTTCTTGATGTGTTTTATGACACTTTTTTTTTTTTAACCAGAGCTCTGAGGATGCGCTAACCCGAATTGTGCTCAAGCAATTGCATTTACTTTCATCTTTTAATACGAGCAGAAAACTCGATGCGCGCAAACACCTGAGATAAACCTCTTTTCACTCATGCATAACTGTTAGCACTCCACTCATTTCTTTTAAATTTATAGCATAAATGTAAAGACATATTTGTGTACACAAGAAAAGAATAATGTTCCTTTAGCAATATGAAGGAGGTGACATCCATTTACATTATGTGGAAAAGAAAATAATATAAAAACAATATAAATATGTCACAACAACTCTACTGTGACAAGACAAATGTAAAATATGGCTTCCATAGGAACTGTGTTAAATGAATCAGACACTTCTGCAACCATTGGATTTTCACCTGGTTGCATCTGTGCTGCAATTCATATGCAAATCCATTACTGGAGTGCTGATCAGCATTAGGATTTCATATAGTGCAACTATTAAAGCCTGCAGACAATCTGAGAAAAGAACAGCCAGCCTTATGGTGAAAAAAGAATAATAGCTGGAATAAAGGCACACATTTAAACTAACTGGTTTTTTTTAGTCACTGCAGTGTAAAAGAGTCAGTAAACTATGATTATATAACTTGTAATCATACAAAATACAGCCAATATGGCAGGACTACATTACATATATAATTAAGATAGTAGTTTCAGTTTTTGGTATCTTATACCATAAGAATCTTGAGATTTCCATATATCATATTATTAATGCAATTAGTTATCTATAGACAATCATGTAAATGGATTCCAGTGTAAAGAATTGAAATTTAGATATTGCTTTCTATAAATGTATCCAAATTAATAGTTGAAATAGCTCTTTACTAGATTACTAATGAACTCTTTAATCCCACGACTTTACTTAACTGGTCATATCTAGCAGACATAAGTGAGATATGGAGCTCGAATGATTACAAAGCATTAAAGTGAATGTAAATTTTTCAGGTTTGTATAATATAGTTTGGTAGGGAATCATCCGATTAAGCATACCGCCACAATACATTTTTAATATAATCTATGATTTCGTTTTTATGATATATATTTAATATCGATCATTCACTTACCCGCTCCTCCCACTCACTGTTTGCTAGTTTTCCTCCATATTACGTAAACAGCGGTCCCACTCGCTGTTTACGTATCGGCACTGCACGCTCCCGTGTATATTTTGCATTGCGCATGCGTTACTCCTATATTGCATTCTCTTCATAAACATAGTTGGTGACATAGCTAAAATAAATAAAACGTATATACGGAGCCCTTTCAGATCCACTAATCCTAGCGTTACAATACAGAGGAAATGACAGGACTCCGTATATAATCCTATTGCGACGCCATGTTTACTTCTATTGCGCATGCGCGAAATGTGCACAAGCTTACAATAGATTAGCTCTGCACCGCAAACGAACGCATGCTCAATAAGGACGTATTACGTCATGGTAAGGGGGTGGGTCCACCCGTGGTTAGAGCCGTTATTGGCTATTAAGACGTCAATCAAAAAAGGCAGCAACGGAGCGCGAATGCCGGGAGGAGGATGATTTTGCCGAAAATTAATATAAGATTAAGAAAATACAGGTATCCATTAGAAAACGTAAAATTTGATGAATGAAAGTCAGGTTATTTTGGGATAACTGTTACACAGCTGTTTAGACAGGAGGCTGACTTTACAATCACTTTAAGTGACAAAGGGTTCCCACTTCTGTGTTATTTAATTGTTGTGATTACTGACATACATACTTACTAAATGTCAGACAGGATCATTTTGGTGGGGAGCACAAAGCTGTCTGGCTTATCAGCATGCTTTCCTCTAATATCCTCTGCTAACAACAAAGGATAAATCTAGATACTGAAACAATGAGGGTACAATGATGGTGTCCCCTCACTAGTATCTTATTGTAAGTGAGCTGATCAGCCAGTGGTTAGGAAACCCTAATATTTCTCCAACATTGGTGTGTCCGGTCCACGGCGTCATCCTTACTTGTGGGATATTCTCTTCCCCAACAGGAAATGGCAAAGAGTCCCAGCAAAGCTGGTCACATGATCCCTCCTAGGCTCCGCCCACCCCAGTCATTCTCTTTGCCGTTGCACAGGCAACATCTCCACAGAGATGGTTAAGAGTATGTGGTGTTTAGTTGTAGTTTTTTATTCTACTATCAAGAGTTTGTTATTTTAAAATAGTGCTGGTATGTACTATTTACTCTGAAACAGAAAAAGATGAAGAGTTCTGTTTGTGAGAGGAAGATGATTTTAGCAGACAGTTACTAAAATCGATTGCTGTTTCCACACAGGACTGTTGAGATGAAGTAACTTCAGTTGGGGGAAACAGTTAGCAGACCTTTCTGCTTAAGGTATGACTAGCCATATTTCTAACAAGACCATGTAATGCTGGAAGGCTGTCATTTCCCCTCATGGGGACCGGTAAGCCATTTTCTTAGTCAAACATAAAAGAATAAAGGGCTTCAAAAAGGGCTTAAAAAACTGGTAGACATTTTTCTGGGCTAAAACGATTGCTTTACTAGGCATATTATGCAGATTCTAACTAATAATGGTTATTATAATCTTGGGGATTGTTTAGAAAAACGGCAGGCACTGTGTTGGACACCTTTTTCAGATGGGGGCCTTTTCTAGTTATAGACAGAGCCTCATTTTCGCGCCACTAATGCGCAGTTGTTTTTGGAGAGCAAGGCATGCAGATGCATGTGTGAGGAGCTAAGAATCACTGAAAAAGCTTATAGAAGGCATCATTTGGTATCGTATTCCCCTCTGGGCTTGGTTGGGTCTCAGCAAAGCATATAGCTGGGACTGTATAGGGGTTAAATGTAAAAACGGCTCCGGTTCCGTTATTTTAAGGGTTAAAGCTCTGAAATTTGGTGTGCAATACTTTTAATGCTTTAAGACACTGTGGTGAAAGTTTGGTGAATTTTGAACAATTCCTTCATACTTTTTCACATATTCAGTAATAAAGTGTTTTCAGTTTGAAATTTAAAGTGACAGTAACGGTTTTATTTTAAAACGTTTTTTGTGCTTTGTTGACAAGTTTAAGCCTGTTTAACATGTCTGTACCATCAAATAAGCTATGTTCTATATGTATGAAAGCCAATGTGTCTCCCCATTTAAATTTATGTGATAATTGTGCCATAGTGTCCAAACAAAGTAAGGACAGTAATGCCACAGATAATGATATTGCCCAAGATGATTCCTCAAATGAGGGGAGTAAACATGATACTACATCATCCCCTACTGTGTCTACACCAGTTATGCCCACACAGGAGGCCCCTAGTACATCTAGTGCGCCAATACTTATTACCATGCAACAATTAACGGCTGTAATGGATAACTCTATAGCAAATCTTTTATCCAAAATGCCTACTTATCAGAGAAAGCACGATTGCTCTGTTTTAAACACTGAAGAGCAAGAGGACGCTGATGACAACTGTTCTGACATACCCTCACACCAATCTGAAGGGGCCATGAGGGAGGTTTTGTCTGAGGGAGAAATTTCAGATTCAAAGGAAAGATTTCTCATCAAGCTGAACCTGATGTTGTGACATTTAAATTTAAATTAGAACATCTCCGCGCACTGCTTAAGGAGGTATTATCTACTCTGGATGATTGTGACAATTTGGTCATTCCAGAGAAGTTATGTAAGATGGACAAGTTTCTAGAGGTTCCGGTGCCCCCCGACGCTTTTCCTATACCCAAGCGGGTGGCGGACATAGTAAATAAAGAGTGGGAAAGGCCCGGCATACCTTTTGTCCCCCCCCCTATATTTAAGAAATTATTTCCTATAGTCGACCCCAGAAAGGACTTATGGCAGACAGTCCCCAAGGTCGAGGGGGCGGTTTCTACTCTAAACAAACGCACTACTATTCCTATCGAAGATAGTTGTGCTTTCAAAGATCCTATGGATAAAAAATTAGAGGGTTTGCTTAAAAAGATTTTTGTTCAGCAAGGTTACCTTCTACAACCAATTTCGTGCATTGTTCCTGTCACTACGGCAGCGTGTTTCTGGTTCGAGGAACTAGAAAAGTCGCTCAATAAAGAATCTTCGTATGAGGAGGTTATGGACAGAGTTCAAGCACTTAAATTGGCTAACTCTTTTATTTTAGATGCCGCTTTGCAATTAGCTAGATTAGCGGCGAAAAATTCAGGGTTTGCTATCGTGGCGCGCAGAGCGCTTTGGCTAAAGTCTTGGTCAGCGGATGTGTCTTCCAAGACAAAATTGCTTAACTTTCCTTTCAAGGGTAAAACATTATTTGGACCTGATTTGAAAGAGATTATTTCAGACATCACTGGGGGAAAGGGCCACGCCCTCCCACAGGATAGGTCTTTTAAGGCTAAAAATAAGCCTAATTTTCGTCCCTTTCGCAGAAACGGACCAGCCTCTAATTCCTCATCCTCTAAGCAAGAGGGTAATACTTCACAACCCAAACCAGCCTGGAAACCAATGCAAGGCTGGAACAAGGGTAAGCAGGCCAAGAAGCCTACCACTGCTACCAAAACAGCATGAAGGGATAGCCCCCGATCCGGGACCGGATCTGGTGGGGGGCAGACTTTCTCTCTTTGCTCAGGCTTGGGCAAGAGATGTTCAGGATCCTTGGGCGCTAGAAATAGTTTCTCAAGGTTATCTCCTGGAATTCAAGGAACTACCCCCAAGGGGAAGGTTCCACAGGTCTCAATTATCTTCAAACCAAATAAAAAGACAGGCATTCTTACATTGTGTAGAAGACCTGTTAAAGATGGGAGTGATTCATCCAGTTCCAATAAGAGAACAAGGGATGGGTTTTTATTCCAACCTGTTCATAGTTCCCAAAAAAGAGGGAACATTCAGACCAATTCTGGATCTCAAGATCCTAAACAAATTTCTCAGGGTACCATCGTTCAAAATGGAAACTATTCGAACGATCCTACCTACTATCCAGGAAAATCAATTTATGACTACCGTGGATTTAAAGGATGCGTACCTACATATTCCTATCCACAAGGAACATCATCAGTTCCTAAGGTTCGCTTTTCTGGACAAGCATTACCAGTTTGTGGCACTTCCATTCGGATTAGCCACTGCTCCAAGGATTTTCACAAAGGTACTAGGGTCCCTTCTAGCGGTTCTAAGACCAAGGGGCATTGCAGTAGTACCTTACTTGGACGACATCCTGATTCAAGCGTCGTCTCTGTCAAAAGCAAAGGCTCATACGGACATCGTCCTAGCCTTTCTCAGATCTCACGGATGGAAGGTGAACAAAGAAAAAAGTTCTCTGTCCCCGTCAACAAGAGTTCCCTTCTTGGGAACAATAATAGATTCCTTAGAAATGAGGATTTTTCTGACAGAGGTCAGAAAATCAAAACTTCTAAGCTCTTGTCAAGTACTTCATTCTGTTCCTCGTCCTTCCATAGCACAGTGCATGGAAGTAATAGGATTGATGGTTGCAACAATGGACATAGTTCCTTTTGCACGAATTCATCTAAGACCATTACAACTGTGCATGCTCAGACAGTGGAATGGGGATTATACAGACTTGTCTCCGACGATTCAAGTAGATCAAAAGACCAGAGATTCACTCCGTTGGTGGCTGACCCTGGACAATCTGTCACAGGGAATGAGCTTCCGCAGACCAGAGTGGGTCATTGTCACGACCGACGCCAGCCTGGTGGGCTGGGGAGCGGTCTGGGAACCCCTGAAAGCTCAGGGTCTATGGTCTTGGGAAGAATCTCTTCTCCCGATAAACATTCTGGAACTGAGAGCGATATTCAACGCTCTCAAAGCTTGGCCTCAACTAGCAAGGGCCAAATTCATAAGGTTTCAATCAGACAACATGACGACTGTTGCATATATCAATCATCAGGGGGGAACAAGGAGTTCCCTGGCGATGGAAGAAGTGACCAAAATAATTCAATGGGCGGAGGATCACTCCTGCCACTTGTCTGCGATCCACATCCCAGGAGTGGAAAATTGGGAAGCGGATTTTCTGAGTCGTCAGACATTCCATCCGGGGGAGTGGGAACTCCATCCGGAAATCTTTGCCCAAATAACTCAATTATGGGGCATTCCAGACATGGATCTGATGGCGTCTCGTCAGAACTTCAAGGTTCCTTGCTACGGGTCCAGATCCAGGGATCCCAAGGCGACTCTAGTAGATGCACTAGTAGCACCTTGGACCTTCAACCTAGCTTATGTATTCCCACCGTTTCCTCTCATTCCCAGGCTGGTAGCCAGGATCAATCAGGAGAGGGCTTCGGTGATCTTGATAGCTCCTGCGTGGCCACGCAGGACTTGGTATGCAGACCTGGTGAATATGTCATCGGCTCCACCATGGAAGCTACCTTTGAGACAGGACCTTCTTGTTCAAGGTCCATTCGAACATCCGAATCTGGTTTCCCTCCAACTGACGGCTTGGAGATTGAACGCTTGATTTTATCAAAGCGTGGGTTTTCAGATTCTGTAATAGATACTCTGATTCAGGCTAGAAAGCCTGTAACTAGAAAAATTTACCATAAAATATGGAAAAAATATATCTGTTGGTGTGAATCCAAAGGATTGCCATGGAACAAGATAAAGATTCCTAAGATTCTATCCTTTCTACAAGAAGGTTTGGAGAAAGGATTATCTGCAAGTTCTCTAAAGGGACAGATTTCTGCTTTATCTGTCTTACTACACAAACGACTGGCAGCTATGCCAGATGTTCAAGCATTTGTTCAGGCTCTGGTTAGGATCAAGCCTGTGTACAGGGCTTTGACTCCTCCCTGGAGTTTAAATCTAGTTCTTTCAGTTCTTCAAGGGGTTCCGTTTGAACCCTTACATTCCGTAGATATTAAGTTACTATCTTGGAAAGTTTTGTTTTTGGTTGTAATCTCTTCTGCTAGAAGAGTTTCAGAGTTATCTGCTCTGCAGTGTTCTCCTCCTTATCTGGTGTTCCATGCAGATAAGGTGGTTCTGCGTACTAAGCCTGGTTTTCTTCCTAAAGTTGTTTCTAACAAAAATATTAACCAGGAGATAGTTGTACCTTCTTGGTGTCCGAATCCAGTTTCAAAGAAGGAGCGTTTGTTACACAATTTGGACGTAGTCCGTGCTCTAAAATTCTATTTAGAGGCTACAAAAGATTTCAGACAAACATCTTCTTTGTTTGTTGTTTATTCTGGTAAAAGGAGAGGTCAAAAAGCAACTTCTACCTCTCTTTCCTTTTGGCTTAAAAGCATCATCCGATTGGCTTATGAGACTGCCGGACGGCAGCCTCCTGAAAGAATCACAGCTCACTCCACTAGGGCTGTGGCTTCCACATGGGCCTTCAAGAACGAGGCTTCTGTTGACCAGATATGTAAGGCAGCGACTTGGTCTTCACTGCACACTTTTGCCAAATTTTACAAATTTGATACTTTTGCTTCTTCGGAGGCTATTTTTGGGAGAAAGGTTTTGCAAGCCGTGGTGCCTTCCATTTAGGTGACCTGATTTGCTCCCTTCCTTCATCCGTGTCCTAAAGCTTTGGTATTGGTTCCCACAAGTAAGGATGACGCAGTGGACCGGACACACCAATGTTGGAGAAAACAGAATTTATGCTTACCTGATAAATTACTTTCTCCAACGGTGTGTCCGGTCCACGGCCCGCCCTGGTTTTTTTAATCAGGTCTGATGAATTATTTTCTCTAACTACAGTCACCACGGTATCATATGGTTTCTCCTATATATATTTCCTCCTGTCCGTCGGTCGAATGACTGGGGTGGGCGGAGCCTAGGAGGGATCATGTGACCAGCTTTGCTGGGACTCTTTGCCATTTCCTGTTGGGGAAGAGAATATCCCACAAGTAAGGATGACACCGTGGACCGGACACACCGTTGGAGAAAGTAATTTATCAGGTAAGCATAAATTCTGTTTTTCTTCCATGATTTGCATAGAACATACAATTTCAAACAACTTTCCAATTTACTTCTATTATCAAATTTGCTTTCTTGTTATCCCTGGCAGCTAGATGAGCACATCTAGTTAGCCAATCACAAGCTAGTTTCCACTAGTGTAGGATATGTGCGTACTCTTTTTAAACTAGGTATAACAAAAGAACAAAGCACATTTGAAAATAGAAGTGAATATAAAAGTGATCCAGAACCCATGCCAGTGGCCGACCATTCCACTGGCCTCTGCTATCCCCATCTACCTGGACTTTTGTTACATTACAAAACATAAGCACCTAATATCTCTGCTCTCTTGGCGGGTCCTGAATCTCTCTGCTACATTCAAACTCATGCAAGCCTTTGGGACCCTGTTTGTTTGCTAAGGGACACCTCTGTTCTCACTACAGGTAAAGCTCCCCCTGTGCGCCAGTCGCCCTATGACAATTAATATTAGACTTCTTCATAGTCTACTATCCAAACGTGCCGCACTGCTGTGACCCTGTTGGCGTTTTTTGCTGTTACTGTGTGCTTGCCGCATTGTTGCGGCTCTGCTGACGTCCGGATATCTCACCTTGTTACCTGATCCACCGTCATGGCTTTACTGACGTCCTGGTGTTCCACGGATCCATCCGCTGCACTGCTGCGGCTCCACTGGTGTCCTGATACTACACTCTGCACTCCTGCGGCCCCTCTGACGGCCTGTAGACCGGCCCTCTCCTGCTTCCCCCACCGGTGCTGCGTGGGAGGGAGCTTGGCTCAACCTCGGAACAGAACTTCGGCCTGGGGACATTTCTTCAGATCGCTCCGCTGCACAGGTTGGTGTTGCTGCCTTCCCCGGTGCCGACGATTTGTGAGGTGCACCAACGTTGCTCGCCTGGACCAGCTGGAGCAACAGGAGGAGGTTCAGTCGTCCCTTCTCTGGAACTGGGCCACCCGCTGGAACCATCTGAGCCGATGATGGACCTCTGGGGCGGCTGGATAACGCGCGAAGGGGGGTGAGTTTTCAAACAGGTACCCCAGAGTTGGCACATCCCGTGTCCTCCTCCTTTATGTTAATGGCTGAAATTGATACCCGGAGTGGGGGGAGTGGAAAACATTGAAGGGAACAGATGAAGCACATATCTAAGGACTAGGTCTGGCCCTGGAACTGGCAAAGGAGCGAGAAGCTCTTAAAATACCCTGGGACTAAAGTTGGGTCTTAGACCACTCTAGAGGGTCACATATCTGTATAATTAATTAACTTACTGTAAAAAGATAAGTCTTATCTCACTGCAAGATTTTGTGTTATACAGAGGGGCGGTAAGAGCAAGATTGCAAACAAATATAAGTTAAAAGTGTACTTAACTCTATACAAACCTCTAGGCTTACTGAAGCTATTTCTCTAGAAGAGGGGGGAAGGAGATATAACATCCATACCTAATGCTGCCTCCCAGAACATAGCCGCAATTAATAGTATTTAGGACTACCACACCTTAGGCTAAATACAGGTAGTCTAAAATAATTGACTTGAAACGACTCATCAATTCTATTTTTTAGACACTGTTTCAGTATAGTCTAACATAAACCAAACTACCCAGGAGTTATTATAATATACATAAGAATACGAAATCTCGAGCGGCCTTTTGGTTGCTCCTATTGCTGAGTTTTCTTTCTCTTTTTTGGTACCCCTGTCCTGAAACGTAAGAATGCAGGTTTAATGTTTAATGCTAAAAGTCAAACACTTTTCTTTTTTTTCGCATTTAAAGATGGTTTACATTGTAAATTTTGCTACATAAAGACCTGCCTAGTTTTCAAGCCCTCTGACTATTCAGTCGAACCTAGACCCTCCAACAAGGGAATTTTTCTTTCTTTTCTTTCTTTTTTTTTTTTTAATCATCTCTATTAAGCCATTTGGGCTTCCCCAAAAAAAGGAGTCTCTGGTGTCATCTACTAGGACCACCTGGTCACTCTTGGTGAATTTTTAAATTAACTAACTGACTCAAAATCAGCGTCTATCTAGCCATAATTTGCTCACTTTAAACAAGTCTAGATACAGAAACACATAGATCCTGATACTCTTCAGTAAGATTATTTAAGGTCCAGGGTTACTAGTGCAGCCAATAGACCAAAAACAACAGGCAACATTTAAGAGGAGTGATTCAGCCTAGAACTAGTGGTTCTCTTTACCAGCATCTCTCACTTGCACATATAAGCTCTGACGAGCGAGTCTCAAAATCACATCCTGGTTCCTGGATTATATTTTTTTTTGTTTGCTCTCACTCGTGTTTACCCCCTCTTCTTTTTTTTTTTTCTCACTAAACTGGGAAACCAGGCTTAAAAGAAGAGCACGTACCCTCCTCACATTCCTCCACAGTTTTCCTCACTCCCTTTCCTCACTTTCTTTCCCTATTCTAGCACTTGGATAACTCCTTCTAACACTGATTCCCCCCTTTTTTCACTGAAGTGTCACATGGATAAATTTCTCCACTCTCACGCCAAGACTCCCTCGCCAGCCATGGCTGCAAGGCATAGAGATAGGAGAGTAAAGAACACTATAGGAACCCCAGTTGAACCACAAGAACCACTTGCCACTGCACCTTCCTTAACTGATATATCTGACATTCAAATTTTGGTCACCAAAATAGCGGAAGCACTAGCTCCTAATTTTGACGCATTAAAACTAGAGATCAGACAAGATATTACCCTTCTATCTCAGGAAATCAGACAGTTTGCAGGCAGAATCAATGAAATTGAGCAGAGAGTGTCAGATCTTGAAGATCTCACCACGTTACATAACACCAATCTAGATTCTACCAAACACTCTTTAATCGCAATTCAGGCTAAACTTGAGGATATTGAGAATCGCGCCCGTAGAAATAATATTCGCCTTATAGGGATCCCAGAGGACAAAAGCTATGAGGACTTAAACTCCTTTATCTCTGAGCGCTTACCTCAGCTTCTTAAAATCCCATCTAACTATCCCCCGATAGTAGTAGAGAGGGCACATAGGCTTGGTAGACCCTGGTTGGACAATAAACGTAATTATAGACCCAGACCAGTAATTGCAAAACTCTTAAATTTTCAAGACAAGGTTACTCTGATGCAATTCTATTGTAAGAACCAGCCTATTACCATTGGAGAATTGAAAATTCTCCTTTTTCAAGATTTTTCAGCTGAAACGTCATCCAAAAGGAGGGTGTTAGCCCCTATGTGTACAAAACTAATCCAACAGGGCTACCAAGCCACTATTATCTATCCTGCAAAACTTAAAATCAAAGAAGCTGAGAATGTTTACATCTTTAATACTCTCCAAGAAGTAGAACAACATTTGAAAGACTCCAACACGTCAGGCATATATCCACCAGGCTAAAAATAGGCTCTATCTTCTGATGTTCTTTTTTTCTTCTCCCCTTTTATTTTGTTCTCTTTTTTATGAGCAGGATTATGTTTCTCCAGGAAAGTACGATAGATGGGATCTTAAGCCCCCCAGGTTTTTCTTTTCTTCTCCATTTAAAAGTTTGTTGTGGTTGCTGTTGCTGTCTGATTGTTTGTCTGTTTGTATATGTGGGTTTCTTTTTTTTTTTTCTCTTGCTTTTCCTCTTTCACCCTCTTTTTCTCTTCTTTCCCATCCCCTCCCCCCCACCTGCGCCAGTTACACTCGGATACCTAGCTAAAAACCTATGGCAAATCTCATGGAATGTGGGTGGGATCTCCACCCCAATTAAAAGAAAGGCCATTCTAACATATCTGAGGAAATCGGGGGCCGATATAGCATTCTTGCAAGAAACACATTTAACAGCAGAGGAATCCCAGAAACTCAAATCAACCTGGGTGAAAGAAATTTTCTTTTCCCCGGGAGAGGGGAGGAAGAGAGGGGTGGCGATCCTGATTGGGAAAAAAATTGGCCAAGCGGTTATCCATAGTGATATAGACCCCGATGGGAGATTTGTAATAATTAAAGCTAAAATCCATAAAACAATCTACACCTTGTGCAATGTTTACGCCCCTAATAAATTAGACCCCAGCTTCTGGCACGGGATTCAGGCTAAAATTCTTTCTGTTCAGGAGGGACACTTAATACTAGGCGGCGATTTCAATATGTCTCCACAGTGTCCATTAGATAGAACTTTGAATTTCTAGTAAGTCGCTTAAACAAAAATGGGATAACTTAGAAGCCAAACTAATAAAATCAATTATGCATAATCTAGCAATAAGAGACATCTGGAGGCTCCAAAACCCCGATGTCAGAGATTTCACCTGTCTGTCTAAAGTGTACAAAACGATTTCCAGAATCGACCATTTTCTTATCAGCTATAGAATAAGCTTGTCAGAAGTAAAAGCAGGCCTATCTCCTATCTTTTTATCAGACTCAAGGTTCAGACTAGCTTCTACAAAAAGGGACCAACACGCTTTATATTTCCCTCCTTTCTTGCGAACGATTTGAAGTTTAAGAATTGTCTTAAACTCTTGGATTATCTTGATCACAATCAGGGTCACATAGGCTTGCCCCTGGTTTTTTGGGAGGCTGCAAAGGCAGTCCTCACGGGGGCGAAATTATAGCTTATAGTGTGGAAAGATTTAGGAAAATACGACAAAGGGAGAAAGAAATCACCAGTTCAGTAATCAACTCATATAACTCTTATCTACTTGAAAAATCACCCAGAAACTGGGCAAAATATCCGGGCCAAAAACACTAGAGACACATTTGCAATCTTCCAGGAAACTCAGAGGGACCTTAGACTCCAAGCCAGAAGCTACAGATTCGGTAATAAATCTGGTAAATTACTGGCAAACCTAGTGAAAAGGGAAAGAAAAACATCCCTTATTGAAAGTATCCAAAAGGATGGTAATCTTATTGACAATTCAGAAGCGATAGCAAAAGTTTTTGTTAGCTACTATCAGGACCTCTATGCAAGCAGGAGCTCAGACACCGCACAGGCATCCCAATTCTGGAGTCGAATATCTTGTCCAAAAATCTCAGCGGAAATGGTCAATTCTTTAAATGCCCCAATCACTGAAACAGAGATAAACAAAACAATTACAGATCTTGCTAATAATAAATCACCTGGACCAGACGGTCTTCCAAACGAGTTTTACAAAATTCTGAATTCTGAGATTACCCCCTACCTTAACAATCTATACAACAGTATGTATATCAAAGGCGACCCGGTAGCCACCTCTTTTTCTGCTTCTAACACTATTTTAATTCTAAAGGGAGCGAAAGATCCCTCCCTCAAAGAATCATATAGGCCCATAGCTCTCCTGAACGGAGACTATAAAATTTTCTGTTCTATTCTTGCTGAACGCCTCCAGGCACCACTTGCCACTGTAATACACCCAGACCAGGCGGGGTTTCTCAGGGGCTGAAATTCCTCAGCTAAAATCAGAGAGGCCGTGCTTGTTACGGAGTATTTCAGGAAAATTGAGGTGTCGGAGGGAGGGGGCGGCACATGACTTGGCTATTGTTTCGATCGACGCAGAGAAAGCATTCGATTTGATACATTTTGACCATCTCTTTACATCTCTGGCAAACTTTGGCTTCAAAGGTAAATTTCTTGAATTCATTAGGAATCTTTACAAAGAACCACACACTACTCTGATCGTCAACTCTATAGCCTCTTCACAGATATCTCTCGGAAGGGGAACGCGTCAGGGGTGCCCCCTGTCCCCCCTGCTCTTCGACATCTCAATTGAACCACTAGAAAACATGATCAGGCAACAACTTACAGGCATTAAAGTGGGGAAACAAGTTATAAAAATTGCTTTATACGCGGACGACCTTTTGCTATATCTTTCAGATACTAAAACCAGCATCCCCAAATTATTAAACATTACTACCCAATTCGGGTCTTTCTCGGGCTATAAGATTAATGAAGCAAAATCGGAACTGCAATGGCTGAGACAAAACAAAGACTCTCTTTGCGATATTCCCTTTACCGTGTCTAAAATATCTCTTAAATATCTTGGAATCTTAATCCCTTCATCTCCGGGGGATATGTATAACCTCAATTTCTCTCCAATCTTTGTGATGATCAGGGAGAAATTTAAAAACTGGCAATCTCTCCCACTATCTTTATCTGGACGAATCACTTTATTTAAAATGATCTTGCTCCCGAAACTCCTTTATGTTCTATAGAACATTCCATTAATTCTCTTGGAGAAAGATATTTGTTGTCTTAATGGTTCACTTAGTAAATTTCTTTGGCAGGAAAAAAAGACAGAGGATATCCTTAAACAAACTTTCTTTACCAAAAGAGAGCGGTGGCCTCGCACTACCGGACATTCGATCCTACAACTATGCCTTTCTAGCCCGCGTGGTGGCCAACTGGATATCCCAGAGTAATTATGTTACAAATCAATCTTTAGAGGAGAATATGTGTAGCCCGTATAAGTTGCTAGCGCTGGCTTACTGCCCACCAAAAGATCTACCAGGCAGAATCAAAAGATTCAAATCTTTTTCCAACCCATTAAGGGCCTGGTGGAGAACAGGGAATCTACTATCCCTAAACTGTAAAATCTCTCAATATCTTCCAATACAGGGAAATCCGAAACTTTCTGCAGGAGTTAGTTCAGGAATATT